>NC_142025.1:103735681-104086951 GCF_049901735.1 Notechis scutatus | reverse complement strand
CTCCCCCTTCCCTCCCTCCTTCTTCTCTTCCTCTCCTCCTTCCTCCCTCTCCCTCCCTCTGCCCTGCCTCCCTCTCCCTCCCTCTCTCTCTCTCCCTCCTTCTCTCTCTCCTTCTCTCTCCCTCCCTCTCCCTCTCTTTCCCCCCTCCTCTCTCTCTCTCTCTCTCTCCCGTGTTGCTCTCACACGTGAGTTGGGTTATTACGGTCTTCTGAGTTTAATTTGCTGCCAGAGCCAGTTACTATAATAGCTCAGCTGCTATCCACACAGTCCCTTGTACCATGCTGCAGAGAACTATATAGCACCTGCAATTCAAGGAGCTTCACCCCTCCCCCAGCATGGCCAAAGATCACTGCTCCTCTTGCTTCACTGGATTATGCATCTGGTCCCCTCCAACAGAGACCAGAGCCCCCTAGGAATAATGGCAAAGACATTCATATTGTGTAAGTTAGTTACCTAAAATGACCAAGTTGCCAGCCTTGACCTGGATGTAATTTTGTAGCAGTGACTAATGAATGAAGACTCTTTCAGTCCCACATTGTCTGATGCTTAATCCAATTATGAATTGGCCCTTCAGACTCAGGATTATCAACTCCAGATGGACAGCAATTTCGGGAATCTTCCTAATCCTACTTTGCAGACCCAAATTATAGATCAGCTGCCTTCCCTTTGTTCATATAGCTTGTTCTGGAGGATACAATTTTCTATTCCATTTTACTGCACATGCCTGTAACTTTGGCAACAGCAGGATGTACAAGGAAGAACTCAAAGCAACAAATGGGCATTTGGAAGGAACTGAAAGGGTTCAAGGTGTGCTCAAGTCATGGCTGTTTTATTATCAAGGCAGAATCATCAGAATTTATCAGGTGTACAGGAATGAATGCAGTAGTAAGAGCTGAGTGTCAATATAACAAGCCATAATTTGATCTCTACTCTAGTTCTCACCTACTATTTGAATGTCTTTATTTCCTAGATGCCTCACTTAAATAACAACTTTGAGCCTTGCTGAATTCAATAACACATTTTCCACATCAGGTTGAAGAATTTGTAATTTGCATTTCATAACCTGCAAAGCTTAGGCAGTTTTAACTTTGCTAAGCGTAAGGTATTAATCTATCTCCTTTTATCATCATTGCAGATTCCATGCATTGTGTGTAGAATCCAGAAAAAGATTAATCTCAATAACCAACTCAAGTGTGTGGTATGAATCTAGTTAGAGGTGACAATGCAATGAGTAAAATTAAACATTGGCTTTGTATTAAGATTTATTGAAGATTTTTAAATAGGAGTTCAATAGTTATTATGCATTTCTGGTATTGGGTAAGGAAGAACAGGTTTTTAAAACAGTTTTAGCAATTAACTGTAAGGTCCATTTTAGGATAAGAAAAGAACACGGGTGGGGGCCAATCATCTATCTCAGCTTAGTCTAGACTTTCTTATTTTAGCCCAGACAAATAATTAAGCAATGTCAGCATTATCTATTATGAACTCATAAACCACTTGAATTATTTCCAAGCTTCACTTATATGACTCACTATAAATATCTCCTCCCATTTTAGACAGTCAGAAGAGAAGGTAATTTTTGCTAAACTTGGGAGTCCTGGGAGTAATTGAGGATTTGTTCTCCTTTTATAAATTTATAAAAATGAACTTTTATACTTTCTCTGACCTTTTTCTAATTTCCTGTCAAGAATATCCTAAAACAAATCTTCTTCAGCCTCATGTTCTCCAAACATTTTGGGGCCTTTCAGCTGGAAATACAGCTGCAACAAATCCAAGAAAGTGCTCTAGTTAATCTCCCAGTAGTACCACCCAATGTGTAGCATATTTACAACAATAAATAAAGCACAAAACAGCCGGAAGAGGTCCATATTTCTTTGCTAATCCAAAATCAGGGAGATTTTGTTTTTGGCATAAACAGCAGGGAGCTATCTGTAACTCCATTTTTTTAATCTGGAAGATTCAATGACCAGGCTGGGGAGACAAAGTCAGATTAATACTGGTAATTAATACAGATTAATACCTTCACATTACGGACAAACTTTCAAACTGCACCCTGCATACAATCACTACTCTTGCTAAAGAGCTCACCAATCTTGAATCAGTAGAACATGGTGAAAATTACAGGACAAGTCCTTTTTGACTACTCTGGTACTCGTATAGATAGATAGTCTCCATGGCATCTATCTTTGATCTGGTCCTTCGGGTCTTCCTCCAATGGTGTACCCATCACCACTGTAACTGAGGTCATTCACCTGGTCCTGGTCATCTTCTTCTCTTTTTCTTCCACCTTCCCAGCAATACAGCCTTTCCAGAAAATGAATCTTCATAAAGTGTTTAAAGTAGAATTATTTGAGTCTGATCATTTGTGCCTCCAGTGAGAAATCTGGGATGATTTGTTTCAATGATCAATTGATTTACTCTCTACAGTATTCTCGAAAACCTAAGTCCAAAGATATCAATGCTCTTCATGTCCAGTTTGTTTAAAGTTGAACTATCATAATCAAGAATACCAGTGGCTTGAAATTGCTGATCTTTGTAGATATAGAACAGATTGCATCATTTGAATATCTTTTTCAAGGCCTTCATATGCTCATATCAGCATGATATTTGCCTATCCCCACTGCTGATTTCTATTTTTTACTTCCATGCCTCTGTCCTAAATCACTACTGAATAATGGTGTTGCATTATGCACTTGAGACACAGTTGGGCAATTTTTGGGAGTAAGGACACTTGAGCTTATTGGCCACTCTTAGTTGGTGCAGACACTTCCATTTCAATCTAGGCACTCTAGCATGCCACCATTGCTTTATGTTACTGAAATAGGAAATGGGCACAGTAGCTGGCACCACTGCCCCCTGCAAATCACAGCTGTGGACGAGAACAACATCGCTGAGAATTAACTATTTTCAAAACCATGGCTGGCTATGTATTTATATCTGACAGAGATCTCAAAGAGGACATGCCTTTTCCAAGCTTCCCACAAGAAATCTATGAGAGAGGTATTTTCATGCAGAGAGTGATTCCTCCAGATTCTTGGTGAGTTTCATGAGTCTCCAAAATCTACTTGTGGCTGTTAAGAGACACTTCCATAGCATCAGATCCATAATCATGCAAGTTATGTCAAAGACAATCCAGGAGGAAGCAGAAAGGGAAGATGTGAAAATAAGTGGCTGGAAAGAATTGGAATGAAAAAAGTTAAAGATTCTCTGGGAATACATTGCATTTCCCCTTACAGAAATGGTGGGGGCAACAAAGAAGAGTAGGAAATAATAGAAATCAAGTCCCCTTTACAGGAATAAAGACACTACTTAAGATAAAGACACTACTTGGCAAATGAATTAATCTATCAAGCAGCAACGCTCCTCTTTAAAAAAAAAACAAAAGCAAACAAAAACCAAACAATGTGGCTTTAAGGAAAAACCAAGGAACTTTTCATTACTAACCTCCAATACTTTCACTACCTCCACTATTTCATTACCTCAAGACCAATTATTGATAGATAATGCTTTGTCTAAAATAATTGATTTATTCTTTAATAGTATATAATAATTAAGTGTTAAATGACCACTAATTTACTGATTTATTGAATTGATAGAAATTTAATACTGTATCATTATCTAGTTGATTGATTGATTGATTTTTAGTAATAAGTAATCTTACTTTTGATATGTTCTCTAACTTATCAATTAACATTTATTAATTACCAACATTCATTCAGTAACTGTCTACCTATCACATTAATTAGCTATTGTAATTGTTTAATGTACTATTGTCATTGACCATATGCCAGCCAAAACTCCAAACTCTCCACTACCGAACAACAACAAAAGAATAATATCTCCACTATCAAACAACAACAAAAGAATAATATCTCTACAAATGACCTCCTATACTCCTGCACATGCTTCAAATGTCTTGAAACCATCAATGAAAGCGAAAATAACATTAAATGCCACCTATGTTACAATCAAACCCACCTTGCCTGCTTAAACTTAAACAAAAACCTAGCTGATCTCCTAAAAACATCAGATACATTCCCTAGTCTATGTCCATCATGTTTACCTAAGCTAAACAAACCAAGTACCCTGTCTGATAGAGTTGAAAGCATAGAATCATTCATTCGCTCAATAGAAGAATGCTTAGCAACACGTTTTGAAACAACTATACAAGCAAGCCTAATCTCTCTTGGAAAAAAAAAATACAGCACAGATGAGCAAAATTCCTATCAGCTCAAAATCAAATCCCAACTCAACAACTACTACAACAACTACTACCTCAACTATAATCACAACTACAACCCAAAATAACCACCAAACCACAGCCACAAATAATCGCTATTCCCATCAAATATTTCCACAAATGATATCCCCTGACTCATCAGAGACATCATGGAACATGATCAGAAATGTCCAAATGCCATCTTATTTGGTCTTGAAGACACCAACGAATCAGATGATATCTCCAAAGTTTGCAATATCATAAGCAACTCAAATACAACAAACATCTCTCCTGAAGATATTGAAATAACCAGAGATGGCCCTGAGTTCAAATACAATGACGGCTCGGTGGCCCCAAGATTTTGTAGAGTTGCTTACAAAAATGAGCCCAGCTAACATATATTCATTCATACAAGAAACGCCATTGAAAAAACTAATCCCACCCATAACGAACTTCACTCAAGACCAGACTTTTCCATACTGCAAAGAATGTGCTCCCGTGAACTCTGCACACAGAACTCAAAAAAAACCTCTAGACAATGGAGAGAAGGACCTGTACATTGACTACCATGCTGATTGTATCAAAAGTAAGTTGCACAACCCACAACTCTGCATCCAACCCTACCTCATCCAATCCACCATCACTCAAAACTAGGCACACGCACCCCAAACTATCTCAATTCCAACTACAACTGGCCTTAAATGCAAGCTACTCAATGCAAGAAGTCTTGTAAATAAAATACCTGAATTTCTCCTCTTACTAAATACGGCTAAATTCGACATCATATTTGTCTGTGAAACATGGCTCAACACATCTCCCCCTGACTCCATTACCACAGTAAGAGACTATCATGTTTACCAATCAGATAAAATCTGTGAAATCTGTAGAGGAGGTAGTGTTGCCGTCTTCTATAAAAGGTCTCTACATCTAAAAACATTGAAGTTATCCAGGAGCTTGCTCTTCCTGAGACTGTGAACTATCCTTAAATATCATATTTCGATTCTTACTATGTTACAGAGCCCTCATTATGACATTGAACATGTAAACAAGTTAAATTCACTACTAACATGGGCAACATCCTGCCCACACATTTTTATCTTTCTTGGTGACTTCAATCTACCTCGTATTAACTGGACCCTTAACAAATGTACAACTGAACCCACACATGCAACCTTTTACAATGCTGTAACAAATCTGGGACTAGAACAACTAGTAACCAACAACACTACATTAATAACTGCCTCGATCTCATCTTCTGCAACAGTTTGAATTCAATTTATGGAATACAAATTAATTAAACCTTTCCAACAGTGACCACAGCTTGATTTACTTTTGTCTCGACATACATCCTCACAAAATCACCATAATGACAGGATCCCCAATTATAACTTCAAAAAGGCAACTATGATCTTATAAACAATGATCTCTCGTCCCTTGATTGGCAATTTCTATTCACTGGATGCAATACTGTTGAAGACCATTACAACATATTTTTACTTGAAGTCAAAAGAGTCATCAAACTATATGTACCAATAAGAACTCTAAACCAGGAAAAACAAATTACCCATAACAATAAGGAAGCTCCAATCCAAAAAGAAATCCCTTTGACGGAAAAACAAATCTGGTCATGTCCCGAAAGTTAAACTGCAAAAGCAACAACGTAAGGTACCCTGGAATTTAAACTATAAAAAAAATAACATTGTTCCCAAAGAAGATTTTGAAGCAGCGAAGGACAGAGGGAAGGGAAAGGATTTGGGTTGTTTTTTTTCTTCCTTCCCTATACTGACAGCTAAGAGACTTAAGCAAGAAATTGAAAAAATAATCCACTTTGACATCATTAGGCATTTAAGATGAAAATAAAATGTCAAAGGGATAATAAAGATTTCTGGATACTTAAAAGCTTTTAAAAGCAGGAAAGGGGAGAAAAAGAATAAAAGGGCAGGATCTGGAAAATGGAGGAGACTGCCTGGAACTAAAAAGGAAGTTACAGTGAAACCTCAACAAGATTCCTAAAAGATACATTTTAACTGAAACTTTGCAACAAAATAATAGAACCCCAGGAAGAGAAAGTCAAAAAAAAGAAGCAAGAAGAAACAATTTTGGATTATTTGGATTACTTGATGATTTTTGGATTTTTGGATTATTGCATTTAAATGACTAAAATCAATCGGGTGGTTGTTTAAAAGTGTTTAAAATAGCACCACTTTTAGAAGAACTGAAAATGGAACTTAACAAGTACAAAGAAGATGCACAAGAAGGGAGAGGTTCTTTTGGCTTCGTATTTCAACTCTTAGAAATGGAGATCTGGAACTATGAGAAACAACAAGAAACGCTTGCAGAACAAGAAGATTGGGACAAAGAAGAAGCCATCTTTAATGATCAAGTAATTTTATGTGGGGGGAGGAAAGGGGGAAGAGAATGAAAAGTTTAAGATTTGAAAAAACAACCAAAAAAAAAAAGAATAGTTTGAGAAATAAGTATAATATTAGAAAGCAACAGAATAGGGGATTACAGAAGAGAGAATTAGAAGTAGAGAGACAAGGGGGTAACAAGGGGAGGGAGAAGAAGAGGGGGAAGAAGGAAAGGAAAAGAAGTTATAAAGGACAGAAGCAAAATATAGAGAAACAGGGAAAAGGTATAAGAATTGAAAGTATAAGCCTGTTTAGAGATAATGGGTGAAAACTTAATTGTAAAAGGGATTCTGCAAAGGTACATAAGATAGTATTGTTATATTACAAATAGAAATAATTTTAGAAAATATGATTAAAATGATGGATAAAATATTTATCATAATCTAGTGGAATGTTTGTTAATAAATGAAATAAAGTGAATGAGAGAATTAAATTAGGAAAGGATGGGAACATTTTAATTATTATTAATGATTTATAAAATATAAGTGAAGAGAAATATGGAAAAAAAGAATTAATTATGGAAAGTTTATAAGTGTTCCCAAGAAAGTATATTTAATTGAAAAGAAATGTTAAAGATGTTAAGATTTTAATGAATATTAATGATAGAATTGAATTGGAATGGAATGAGTGCTTTATTTACATATATATATAATCTTTTTCTAAGAATATAGTGTGTATTTTAAGAATGTACTAAGCAGAATTCGATTGGAAGTTATGTATTATATTGAATGTTATAATCTTAAAGATATACATTGAAGCTTAAATAAGAGTTGAATGGATAAAATTAAAAGATATAAAGGTGTCATACTGCAATTAGTACCTACAGGGGAAAATTTGTTTAATGAGAAAAGATAATATGAAATTGAAACAGAACAGACAAAAGTATAAATATAATGACTTCAATTGAGATGAGATAATCAAAATAAAGTTGAGAAAATTAAAAGAGGGGGGAAACTATATAAAAAATGTAAAACAGTTATAAGATATGGAATAGAACACACAAAAATGAGCATGAAATTGAGTTTGTGTCTGTATGAAGAAGTGATAACCTGGAACCATGCTATTTTAAAGAAAATATGTTTTATTTGTATTATGGTTTTTTTTTTGTGAAAACCCAAATAAAAAATTCAAAAAAAAAAACTGGTCATGTTGCCAACTTCAAAAGCCAATACAAAAATTTATGCCACCGCATAAAAACTGAATGCACCAATTATCACATTAAACAAGAGGAAAACCTTCTACGCACCAATTCCATCCACGCTTTCTACAATTTTGTAAACAACAAACTAAAAGACTCAAGGTCCATCCCACCCCTGAAAGGACCTAATGGTAAAGACTGCAATGATAACACCATTAAAGCCAACCTCTTTAACACATTCTTTGGCTCAGTATTTGTAAACAGCAATGAATGGATCATGCCCAGTATTTCCTAGTCGAACCACAGACAACTACAATGATCTAATACATATTGATTTTACAGAAGACAATGTTGAAAAAGCACTAAGGAATCTAAAACCATCTCATTCTATTGGACCGGACGGAATATGTGCCTACTTCTTAAAAAAGCTATCCACTGCCATAGCCAAACCTCTAAGCAAAATCTTTGAAAAATCTTTCAGAACCAGAGATATTTTTACTGGGAATTTTACCTGAAACATATAGTAAAGAATTGAAATACCTGATTGTAAATGTATTAACAGCAGCTAGGATTGTATTTGCCAAAAACTGGAAAAATGAAAAAGTTCCATCACAGGAGGAAATTATTAAGAAAATATTGGAATGTGCTGAAATGAGTAGATTGACATTTGAAATCAGAGAACAAGATGATAAACAATTTTATAAAATTTGGGATCTATTCTATCAATGGTTAGACAATAAAACATGGTAATGAAATAAGTAGATTTTTAGAACATAATGAATATATAAAAATGTATTTTTTTATTATAACTACAAAATGATTGTAGGATAGATCTGAGATGATAATATGAACTGTCACAAAACAAATTAAATAAAATATGGATTATCTTGTAAAACATGAATGAATAATAGTATAGTCAAATGATTGATTAATAGATATTAATGTATTTAGGAATATTTGATTGACAATATGAGAATATATACAATGTAATTATAATTGAAGACTACGAAGTGGAAGCACAAAACAATTTGTAAGCCAACCGACACACTGTATGTATATATATGGAAGATGGCTTGATGTTTTTATGTTTTGTTTGTATATGTTTGTCTTAAAAAACAATAAAAAGAAAAAAGAAAAATCTTTCAAGACCAGCTCCTTGCCAAACCTATGGTCACTGGCCACGGTCATCCCTATCTTCAAAAAGGGAGAGCCCAGCCTAGTTGAAAATTACCGACCAATCTCTTTATGCTGTGTCATCTGTAAAGTCATGGAATCAATTATTAACCAATCCATTATCCTCCACTTAGAGACAAACAACCTACTCTCTAATAAACAATTTGGTTTCAGAAAAAAAACTATCCTGCAATCTGCAACTCTTCCACTGCAAAAACATATGGACTACACAACTCGATCAGGGCAAAGCAATAGATGCAATTTACATGGACTTCTGTAAAGCCTTTGATTCAGTGGTACACAACAAACTACTCCTAAAACTAAAATCTTATGGTATCTCTGGACACCTGCATAACTGGATAGAAGCATTCCTGTCAAACAGACAACAAATGGTCAAAATTGGGAGCGTCCTGTCAAATTCTGTACTAGTCAACAGTGGTGTCCCCTGAGGCAGTGTTCTAGGACCAACTCTCTTCATACTCTACATAAATGACCTCTGTGATCATATTAAGAGCAACTGCGTTCTTTTCACTGATGATGTAAAGCTATTCAACACCACTGACAATACTGCTACCCTTCAAAAAGATCTTGACTATGTATCAGAATGGTCAAACAAATTGCAACTTCAACAAATAAATGATCTGTCTTACATACTGGCAAAAAAAATCAGAAAATAAAATACAAGCTGAATAGTTAAGACCTTGTTGATGATCCAAACTCTGTCAAGGACCTTGGAGTACTCATCTCTAATGATCTAAGTGCTTAGCGCCCACTGTAACTATATAGTCAAAAAGGCATTAAGAGTTGTTAACCTAATCCTGTGTAGCTTTTTCTCTGGTAATATCACACTACTTAGAGCATACAAAACATTTGCTAGACCAATACTCGAATACAGCTCATCAGTCTGGAACCTGCATTACATATCTGATATTAATACAGTTGAAAAAGTCCAGAAATAGTTCACAAGAAGAGTTCTCAATTCCTCTACTCGTTGCAGAATACCTTATGCCACCAGACTTGAAATTCTAAACCTAGACAACTAGAACTATGCCACCTCGGTCCAATCTAAGTATAGTACATAAAATTATATATTGCAATGTCTTACCTGTCAATGAATACTTCAGCTTCAACCATAACAATACAAGAGCACACAATAGATACAAACTCAAGGTAAACTGCACCAAACTTGATTGCAGGAAATACGACTTCAGCAACAGAGTGGTCAATGTCTGGAATACTCTACCTGACTCTGTGGTTTCTTCCCCAAACCCCAAAAACTTTAACCTTAAACTGTCTTCTATTGACTTCACCCCTTTCCTTAGAGGTCTGTAGGGGGTGTGCATAAGTGCACCAACTTGCCTACCGTCCCTGTCCTATTGTTTCTTTTTTTCCTTATATGTATCCATTTCATGTATTCATAACGCTTATACTTATACCTGTTATCATATAATCGCTTGATAAAAAATAAAATAAAGAGGGAGAAATAGAATTGTGGAGCGAGGTCAAGAGAGTGGGGAGGGAGGAGGAAAGAGAGAGAGGGGGAGATGGAAATGAAATAATAAAAAGTAAATGTGTCTGAAGGTATAACTCTGTAAAAATTAAATGCATGTCTCTATGCAAATCATTGAAAAATGCAACATTTAGTTAGAAATATTTATGTGACCTACCTACCTACCTACCTTCCTAACTAACTAAAATCTCAAAGAAATGGAGCTGAGACTAAGTCTTTAATCCACTGGATAGACCCATACTTGCTTAGTCAAAGCATCTAAGGGCAGGAGAAGAAATAATGGATGGAAGATTATCAAAGAGAGATCCAGCTAGAGTAAGGAGAAATTTCCTGTCAGTGAAAACAATTAATCAGTAGAACAGTTTGGTTCCAGTAGTAGTGAATTATCCCTCACTGGAGGTTTTTAGAAAGAGATTGGATAGCCACCTGTCCAGAATGGTCTACGGTCTCGAGAAGGGGGCTGGACTAGTTGACCTCTAAGGTCTTTTCCAACTCTGTAATTCTGTATCTGTTCTGTATTCAGTCCCATCCTATCAAATGAATGGATTGTATTGTTGCTTTTTTAGTAGACCACAATATGTCCATTTGTCCACTAGATGTCAGAGTTATCCCATCTTTTCAGCTTTAATGTACAGATAGTCCTCGAGTTACGACCACAATTGAGCCCAAAGTTTATGTTGCTAAGTGAAACATTTGTTAAGTGAGTTTTGTCCCATTTTACGACTTTCCTTGCCACAGTTGTTAAGTTACTAACACAGTTGTGAAGTGAATCTGGCTTCCCCATTGACTTTGCTTGTCAGACGGTCGTAAAAGGAGATCGCATGACCTCAGGACACTGCAACCGTCATAAATATGAGTCAGTTGCCAAAGCTTCTGAATTTTGATCATGTAACCGCGGAGATGCTGCAACGGTCGTACGTGTGAAAAAGGGTCATAAGTCACTTTTTACAGTGCTGTTGTAACTTCAAATGTAACTACTAAATGAACTGTTGTAAGTTGGGGACTGCCTGTAATGTATGGCTTTGTGTCCTTGTGATTTCACAATTCTTGTGAACAAGAATTAGAGATGCTGCTGAAAAGACATTGTGTGTCTTAGAGTCACTTCTGGGTTGAGAAACACTGACATAATGATTCCATCTGGCTTATAACAATCTGAAAGTTGGGAAGAGGAGAAATAATATCAAATGATTTTTTTTTACATCCTCCAGCCACTAATCCTTGCTGCAATTTGTTTTAGGATACGATAGGAAAAAGGTAGAGAGACTAAATCAGAGGCCACATTTTTATACAAGCTACTATGGGAGCCTTTTCTATTTAAAAACAACAATCTGCTTCCCTGAGAAATTTCATATTGCTACTAAAGAAAGAAAAACCCTTCCTATTTATACATTCCTAAAAAGGGAAAGGAAAAAAATTCTTTTAATTAAGAGCACCTTTACATAAGGTCTTGGCTCTGGTTTGAGTCAAGAGGCCTACAGAGTACTTTGATCCCAATTTTGAAAGCTGAATCATTTCCACCTCCCTGTTTCAGTTTATTTGAAACCAGAACAAAGCAGAGATTTGGAACTTTGCAGAATCTGGTCCATGTTTCCATTTGTGAGAAATCTCAAACCGTCCTTGTTTTCTGGCTCCCTATACTTCTTCTCCTGTGCCACTTCACCACCTGTTGGAAGTTATGATTCACTCCTCTCCTAGGAAAAGAAAAAGAAATTTTAAAATATTAAAATGGGAAGGAAAATTCCCCTAAAAGAAAGAAGTGGAAACACAAGCAGGAATTCAGCTTTCAGCCCCCACCTTTGTCAAGTAAGACCATTAAAATAGCTAGAGGAAGCTTACTTTTAACAACAAAGAAAGGCTAAAATTGCATGCATAGGATACAGAAAAAGCCTACAAATAAGAGCCTTTCCCAGAGAAATCAAATAGATGGCAAGCTATAAAAAAAAAACTTGTGAAAAGCAAACTCCAAAAGGAAAAGGATCAAGACACATGAGAAAAGGAAATACTCATCAAAACACAGTCATAAAAAACATGGCAGGAAGAAAGATTTAAAACCATGATAGCAAACCAAAAGGCATAACAGAAAATTCAGGATATTGCAACCAAATGCAAACTGATTAATTATAGTGATCAATAGCTATGAAGGATCAGGAAAAACAGAGATTGGACTTGTTAGGGATATGCACCCAAGCAGAACGTGCAACGGCAGTCTAGCAGGCAGGCAGATATGTGAGACAAAACGTTGTAGTAGCTTACACTCAGTAAGACAGATACACTGTGCAAGTTAAATAGTTTTTATTCCAGCAAGAGTTATAGCATAGTCAAACAGTCCATATGTCATACACTAAGTTCAGTCAGTCCGGGGGTTATTCAGTTTGCAAAGTCCAGTGTCGAAAAAGAGGTCGTTAAACTTACAATCAATCAGTCCAGTGATATATCACTTTTGCAGTCAGAGATATGAAGAAAAATCAAACCCCTTTTCTTCTCTCAGCAAACACGCAGTTATCACCATCAATCTATCATTGTCAGCATTCCAGTAAAAGCCGGCAAACAGTGAGCTCTCTTGCTCCCTCTTATGGTGATTTTACAACCGCACCCAAAATACTTGGTTTACAGTTTAAAGTGATACATACACTTAAACTCACTAACATAGTTTATATATATTATTTTTACCCAAACTAAGTTAGGTAACCAATGTTATCCCTAACATTCTCCCCTTTTGGGTAATATAATAATATATATATATATATCTATTTACAATTTCAACCCATAGTTTTCACAATTTTCCTTGTGCTTTACTGCACCTTGGGCTTTTGTAAATCCATCTGCAAAATTTTCTTCAGTCATGCAATAGACCAATCTTATCAGACCATTTTTCACAGATTGTCTAACATTCAAATATCTAAGATCAGTGTGCTTAGATCTAGTCTTTACAGCAATATTTGTAGCCAACCGTATGGCTGCTTGATTGTCCTTATACACTACAATGGCATCTTTAACAGTTACTCCCATATCTAACAACAACTGTTTATACAGAATTAAATCAGTACACAATAAAGATAGACATGAAAATTCTGCTTCCATTGTGGACATACTTATATGTTGCTTTCTAATTGACCTCCAACCAATCAGTGTTTTACCTAATAGTATAGCCATACCAGAAGTTGATTTCCTAGTTTTTATATCTGTTGCAAAACTTGCATCAGCATATGCACTTAAAATCAAATCATCTTTTGGCTCTAAATACAATGCATAGTGCATTGTCCTTTTAAGATACCTTAATATACGCTTTAGTGCTTGCCAGTGACGTTCATTTGGTTCAGCATTAAATCTCGCCAATTGATTAATGCCATAAGCAATACCTGGCCTTGACCAATTACTTATATATGATAAACGACCTATTAATGACTGATAAATAGTCTTATCAAATTTAGAACTTTGAGCATCAGTATGACAAAATTCCTGACTTATTGGAGTTTTTGCCGGTTTACAAAGTTCCATTTTATACATTTTTAGCAATTGGTATATTTTATCTTCTTGTGATATCTTAAAGCCACTATTGGTTTTGTTTATTGTCAATCCTAAATACTGTCTTATTTCTCCTAAATACTTTAATTTTATCCTCTTACTTAATAATGATATTATCTCAGTAGCTTCATTATTAGTCTTCGTTATTAAAGCAATATCATCTGTAAACAACAATAATAATGATACTATTCCATTTGTCTCTCTTTTGAATAAACATGGATCAGCTAAACCTGCTTTAAACCCTATATTGTTTAACTCCTTTACAATATATTGGTTCCATTCATAACCAGATTGTTTCGATCCATAGAGACTTTTTTAAAGTTTCCAACAGTCATTATTATTTTTATCATCCTTAATACCTACTGGTTTTCTTAAATATATAGTGTGCTGCAATGGTGCATGCAGATAGGCAGTTTCTACATCTAAATGATTTATAATATAATTTTTCTTAGCTGGCCACACTAAAGCTGCTCTCAAGGTTATTGCCTTTAAATTTGGTGCAAATAACTCATCATAATCACATGCAGTTTGATTAAATCCTTGAGCTACCAACCTAGCCTTATGGGTAACAGTCCCATTTTTACCAGTTTTTAACTTAAATATCCATTTGCAACCAATGGACTTTTCACCTGGAGGTAATTTGGCGTTTTCATAAACTTTTATTTCCTTTAATGAATTTAATTCCTTTTCCATTGCCTTTTGCCAATTCTCCTGATCCTTTGCAGGATACATCCTAAGTTCTTCAACACTAGTTGGAACTTTATTAACTTGGCAAACTATACTTGCTTGGGCTTACAGGTGGACTTTCATGTTCTACCTGTTCCTGATTATCTATTTCTTCCTGTTCTGGTATTTCTTCCTGTTCTGGTCCTATATGCTCTTCATGTACTTCCTCTTTAATTGTACTCTTCTTATTACTGATTTTTTCTGGTCTTTTGTAGGGTTCTATAATTACTTCCTTACTTGAATCTTGCTCCAGTTTTTCCCATCCTACATGTTCTAGGAATTGTGCACTAGCACTACAGTAAACTCTAGATGTACCTTTTTCCCAGAATCTGTATGACTTGTGATTAGATTCATAACCTACAAAAAATAACCTTTTAGCCCTATGTTGCCCTTTCTGTCTCAGTTGTGTAGGTATATGCACCCATGCTGGTGCTCCAAATGTGTGCATGTAGTTTAGGTCAGGTTTTCTGCCATGCCACTGTGTGAATGGTAATTCACCAGTTGTTGAGTTAACAACATTATTCAATATATGATTACCACACATTATTGCTTCTCCCCACAAAGTTTCAGGTAATCCTGAATCTGACAGCATAGTACGAGCCATTGCTTGTAATGTTTGGCCTCGTCTTTCTATAAAGGCATTATGTTGTGGCCTATATGGTGCAGACTTTTTATGTTCAACACCTGCCATCTTCAGTCTATTTTGGAATTTATTGTTTATAAATTCCGTACCATTATCAGTGATAAGAGTTACTAATTTCCTTTTAGTTTTTCTTTCAGCGAATTTAAGCCAATTAAAGAAATTTTGATATGTTTCCGTTTTGTTTTTCATTAGATAACAGAAACCATATCTGGAATAATGGTCCATTATACTTAGTATATAACGAGCACCTCCTACGCTTGGTTTCTTAGGACCTATAATATCAGCAAATATGACCTCTAGAGGCTCCTTTGTTTTAAATCCATTAACTCTATTTGCTGGTATCACCTTGCTTTTCTCTTGACTACAAGAATTGCAGTGCAAATACTTACTGCAAGGTTTCAGTTTTATACCTTTAGATAGTTCTACCGTTTGTTTAAGCATTTTAAAATTTATATGCCCTAAACGTCTGTATAACAAATGTATGCACTCATCATGAGGTTTAACATTATTATAAACTGTGTTAGCTACCTCTAATGAATTATCATTTAACACATACAATTCACCTTTTAAAGTTGCAGTAACTTTTTTACCTTCTTTTTCAATTATGCAATTGTCTCCCCTAAAGGTAATTACATAACCTAGTTTAACCAAAACTCTAACTGAAAGCAAATTAAACTTAAGCTGTGGTACATATAACATTTTTACATTTTCTCTTATGCAAGAACAATATGCTATACCTTCACCTTTAGCTTTAAGTTTCCATCCATTAGCTAACGATATCTGCTGTGAACTCATGGACATCTTAACAAATCTTTTCTTATCTTTCGTTATGCAGTGCGATGCTCCACTATCTACCACCCATAAATTATTATTCACAGTTTCGTTGCTATACATGGCTAACTCAAAGCATTTTTTATCCTTTTGATGCCTTTTAGCATTCTGGCTGGCATTTTGGCTTTTTCCTTTCTTGCAGAATCTAGCCAAATGTCCTTTTCCTCCACAATTAAAACATTTTCTAATTGTATACGCTGACGAAGATATTTTCTCTTCTTCACATTGTGGTTGTTCCCTTCTGAGTTGATCCCTTTCAAGCCTTCTCCTGGCTTCTTCAATTAATCTGCCAGTAATGTCAGTTAATGTAAGGTTATCTTTTGGCAGAACTTCAAGTGAAGTTACATAGTCATCATAGCTCTCATCTAGAGAAGACAAAATGATATAAACTTGGTGTAATTCAGTGAAGATAAGTTCTTTTTCATGCAGTTCTTGAAAAATTCTCTTCATAGAGTTTATATGACTCAGCATGTCTCCATTCTTTTGAAGATGTGTTTTAAACAGTTTCCGTGTAAGATTTATATGTGCTCCTACACTGTCTCGAACATAAATCTTCTTTAAATTCTCCCAACATTTCGCAGCTGTTTCTTCTCCATGAATATGTACAAGCTGCTGGTCAGAGAGTCTCAGTCCTATTATACAGAGAGCTTGCTCATTGTTCACTTTATATTCTTGTATTTTCTGGGCATCATCCTCATCTTCCGGATCCCATGCATCTACTTCTGGTGGGTTTTGAATTATACTCCACAAACCTTCTCTTCGTAGAAGTAGGCTGCATTTCATAGACCATGAAACATAGTTTGTTCCATCCAGTTTGGATATGAGAGACAAACTTTGTAAATTGACTTGTGCCATCTTTATCTGGATATGAAACTATAATTAATAAAACACAGCTGTCTGTTTACAGTATTGTGTAACTACACAAACTCTCACTTTATATAAGCCTGGTTAGTCTGACTGTGCACCTGGGCCCATAACCAGTGTTAGGGATGTACACCCAAGCAGAACGTGCAACGGCAATCTAGCAGGCAGGCAGATATGTGAGACAAAACGTTGTAGTAGCTTACACTCAGTAAGACAGATACACTGTGCAAGTTAAATAGTTTTTATTCCAGCAAGAGTTATAGAATAGTCAAACAGTCCATATGTCATACACTAAGTTCAGTCAGTCCGGGGGTTATTCAGTTTGCAAAGTCCAGTGTCGAAAAAGAGGTCGTTAAACTTACAATCAATCAGTCCAGTGATATATCACTTTTGCAGTCAGAGATATGAAGAAAAATCAAACTCCTTTTCTTCTCTCAGCAAACACGCAGTTATCACCATCAATCTATCATTGTCAGCATTCCAGTAAAAGCCAGCAAACAGTGAGCTCTCTTGCTCCCTCTTATGGTGATTTTACAACCGCACCCAAAATACTTGGTTTACAGTTTAAAGTGATACATACACTTAAACTCACTAACATAGTTTATATATATTATTTTTACCCAAACTAAGTTAGGTAACCAATGTTATCCCTAACAGAACTATAAAACAATTACTCCTACCAAGATCCCAGGAAAAGATCCCAATCTCAAGAGACAGGATTCAAACACTATAATAAACTCATCACAAATCAAAGACTTTAAGGATTCACACGTAAAAATCAAAGACTTCACATTCAAATCAAAGGACCTGAAGGGTATAAGAAAGGGGTTTTTCTACTTACAAAATTAGATTAGTCTGAGGAACGCTGTTCTTACTGCCTTCCTATTAATTAGGCTGAAAAACAGCTTCTATCCCAGGGCAGTAGCTCTTTTGAATTCTGCTGTATAGTGCAGTGTTGGTTTCTGGTTTGATGTGTGAAGGGTGAAGGATGTGTGTTTGTGTTTATTTTCATGATCATGGTCATGATGTGCACTGAAGATAGTGTTTGATTTTGTTGTATGAGGTGCAATGACAATAAACTAAACTAAACTATTAATAAACTGATTCTGGCTTCCAATGCAGCTTTTGCAAGTGAATGTCCCAGCTGGAAAAAATTTGAATTCACAAAGGGGAGAGCTCTGCCTTTTTCTTAAAGGGAAAGGCTCCCTTTTCCTTTCAACACACCAATATGATATTTCTGCAACTTCTGAAACCTTCATTTCCAAAGATAACCTCACTTAAGGACAGGTTAGTGATTGTTCAGAGTTATGACAAATGAGACTTACAAGTGGACCTTGCACTACGACTATTGCTGCACCCTCAAAGTCCAGCTATCCAGATTCAGGTACTTTGCAACTGGTGGGCATTTACGATTGTTGCAATGTCACATGGTAATGACTGCCATCTGCATACTTCACAACAGGCTTCTGACAGAGTCAATGGCAAAGCCAGCTGTAAAATTGCAAATCACAGTCACCTGACTACTTGCTTTAAAGACTGTGGATGATTGGCTTAGTGACCACAGCAGAAGCTGTTGCAAGTCCGTTGCAGTTGGATGATGATTCACTTAAGAACCACATTGCTTAGTGATGGATTTGCTAGTCCCAACCATGATTGCTAAGTGAAGACAGCAGCAGAATAGTATAGCAAGGCAGTTTGGCCATAGCAGCATCTGAGCTAATCAGGGCTTTTGTTTTTATGTGAGGAATGGATTTTTATTAGCCTGAGGGCTCTGTCACCAATTGCACATTTTTTGCAATACTTCTATTGATCAGTCTGAGTTGATTAGTATATTATGCAAACGTAGCCAAACCTTTGCCAAATCTGTTCTCTCTAGCCAAGCCTCTCAGTTGCTATTACTTTGAAGTTGTCTTCTTAAACAGCAACCCAGCTCTGCTGACTACATGGACACACATCTTTAAAAATACGGAAATACTTTGCTGTAGCTTTCTTCAACATTTTTGTGATTTCAGGGCTGTCCTTCCAAACGTTACCGGCTTTGAGCCCAAACACCTTCGACTGAGTAGCACCAGCTACTGTTTAAAAAGCCTATTACTGTACAAAGCACAAGGCGTCGCCCTTTAACGACTCTTGTCTCCCATTGGTCCCAACGCTTCTATGTCTCCTTCTAGAGAAACAAATGCTCCACCATTTCCCCTTATTCCAATTCAGTGAATTCATTGGATACAACTCAAAACAACCCGCCTTGAAAGTACCTTATTGGCCAAGCCAAGCCAAGCCAAAAAAAAAAAAAAACACCCTCCGGCGAGATTCTCATTGGATACACCCGCCCCCAAGCGAATTTTGATTGGCGAGGTTGAACTGTCAACAGAAGAAAAGTGGTGGCGCCTATGCTAGCTACGATAGGCTGTTAACGCTGGTCCGGTGTCGTGCGGCGAGCAGATTCTCTGTCTCGAACGGGGTGGGGGGGGGAGAGAACGGCGCGTGAGGGTCCCCTGGCCTTCCCACCCACCCACCGTCTTCCTCGGAGTGCGCGTGCGCGTCCCCTATTCACCGGTACGCCGAGATCCTTTCCACGAGGGCGCCCGCCGGGAGGAGCTGCTGCAGCGGCATCTATCCAACTCCGCTCAGACTGGGTAAGAAGAGCCGCACGTCTCAATTTGTTGGGGTTTCCTTTCCGTTCGGACACTGGGAAGGAGCAGGGCGGCGAGGAGGGCTGTTGCGGGTGGGAGAGGAGTAGTAGCAACAGCTGCCCGCCCTGGGGTGGGCAGACCCGTATGGCTTGCTTGACCAATGTTGCAAGTGCCGCGCGTAGAGGAGAGAGAGCAACTGTCTTCAATTCTGTGCGTGTGGAGTACAAACCCAGTTCATCCCTAGCTAGCATGAGCAGGAGTGATGAGACAACTGAGAGCGGCAGTTTGGGGATAAGACCCTAGGATTTTGCATGTTGAGGAAGAGGACGGGTAGCGTTTGAGAAGAATTCAGCATTAAATTGGCAGGATGGCAGAAGATATATAGGATGGGACTGTGCCTATTGATCCCAGCAGGCGTCTGGCAATTGCCAATCCAAGTATTTCTCGAATACTTCGGGGCTTTCTTGGGGAAATGAGTTATTGATATGGCTAATTTTTTTGCGGGGGTGTGTGTGTGTGTGTCTATTTTTTCTTAGTAAAAAGTAGAGGAGTGAAGGGTCGCCATTTGGGTGTATGAACTAATATGGATTTGTATCTGGTTGGGGGATGCAGTGGACTTTGAAAAGTAGAAAAGTTAGAGGTTAGAATATGATATTTAGGGTTGTGGGTGGCTTACCTGGTATTGTCATGCTGGCTGAGAGTGATGGGAACTATAATTCAATACATCTGGGGAACTTCAGGGTTAGATAAAATAGGTTAGAAGGGAAGGATTAACAATGATAGTAACTGTGACAAAGAAATGGAGCAGGAAGGAGGGAAGGTTGGATAAATGTGTCATTTTAGAGGAGGGGAGGGTTGCAATTCCATGAAAAAGAAAAGCTTGTATCAGTTAACAGAGATTGGATTGGGTCTAATATTACTTTTAGGTAGAACAAGCTGTGTTTGTGCCAGGAAAAATGGCTTTCCAGCCTGATGTGGGAATGCAGTAAGGATATTTCAGTGTTTTGTTCAAGACATTGCACGAGTAAGGAAAGAAATGGGGAAAATATGTCTCATTATTTTGCAGATTCCCCAATCCTTCACACCATGCAAGTGGCTGAGGATGCCCGCACCCATTTGGAGGATGAACTGCTCTGTGAGTTACATGCAAAATTATTTTCAACACCTTCGGAGTATCTGCAGACCATTTCTTTTAACAGAGAACTCCACAGTATTTACTAGAGTAGTGTATTTATTCACTAGTGTCTCAGTGATTGAATAACATCACCAAATTACCCATGAAATTACCCATATTGTATGGGGGGGGGGGCAAAAACAAGAACAGTCATGTTTTGAAAACCACCCCTGACTTATGATTGAGTTTAGGTGAGTGGTTAGTTTGCACACTTGCTAGTTCTGCTTTTGCATCATCTCTAGGTAATGATGGGGAGGGGAATAGTTGGGCTGTGTAGACTTTGAAGATGTGGAAAAAATACAACATTCACGTGAGCATAACATCACTCTGCTGTTAAAGCAGAATGACATTTTGGCAAGTTTGAAAACAAAATGCAGTTTTATTAATTAGCACATTAACAAATGAAGTGACTCTTTAAAGCAGTTATTTTTTCAGACTTGCATTACAATCATGATTTGTTCTTTAAATGACTAGAAGAGAGATGCTGTGCTTGTATGAGATCTGAGTCATTTTTTTTGTTCATTTTAAAAAAATGAACAAAAAGTTCACAATCTTATACATATATGCTGACAAATACAGAGTTATTTATTTGCCCTGTACAAAATAAAGTGGGTAACAAATGACAATGCTTCCCGTACATGGGATATACAAAGTATATAGGAGCCATAGTCCGTCTTTTTCTATCCTTTAGATATGCCAGGAATTCTGAGAATTATAGTTTTAACAGATAGAGAAGGCTTACAGGTAAAGAATGCCAGCAGAGAATGAGGGAATGGAGCATAATGAGTTTAGGACATCCTTCAAGTACCATCTTATATGGTTATAAGCAGGAAGCTATCCCTAAACAGCCTCAAGTTGATGCACAAGATATATTCTCCTTCCCAAGATTTTCTAAGGGTAAGTTTGGTTTTAGGCCATTTCCTTTTCCAAATCTTCTGTAAAATCAGGTGATCTGGCAGACATCATCCAACAGGATCCTCTTGAAATCTAGTGAAAATTTGCATTTGTTTGTTTCCTAAATCAGGCATAGTCTTTCCTGTCTGTTCACCATGGCTCTGCTGCTTAGATTAATAGTTTTAAGATGGTGAGGAACTTACCAGCAATTGAGGGGTACACATTTCAAAAATTTTAAATGGTCAGCTGAAAGTTGGGATGAAGAAAATAGCGATGAAGCTAAGTCTTTCCTATGCTAAATCTAGAAGACTGAAACATTTTGTTCCTTATTTTATGCAAGAAAATGAGAAATCATAACTCAGCATTTAATAGGCCACAGACTGCTGACCTATGATTTAAAGGAGAAACATCCAGAAAAAGTAGGTATTGTAAGTATATACTTTAATAGTCTTATAGCATCCCCAGATTGTACTGTATGATGTAATGTCTTTGCTATTTTTGAGCTTGTCCCAGCACACAGAACACTTCAAGACCTCATTTTTATACCTATCTTTTTTTCTCTTACAGTCTGTGAAGTCTGTCGTCTTTATTTCCATGACTCCTGCCCACAACATGGACCCCCCACTTTTGTGGCTAACACACCTGTTCCAGAAAGAGCTCCATCACGGGCACTGCTGTCCCTGCCTGAGGGACTTTTGATCAAGAAGCGTTCCCAAGGAGGCTTAGGAGTATGGAGTGCACTCCCAACCTTACCTTGTGGCTGCATCTTTGGGCCTTATGAGGGGAAAGTGGTCCGAGAACTTAGTGACTGCACCCTTTACTCTTGGGCGGTAAGGCACACCCAGATACACAACACGCCAACCAGTCCACCACATTATACAACTCTTAGTGAATATGGTTAGATAATACATGAATTTTTTTCCTGAATTTCGGAATTGTTGACTAATGAAAACGATTTGTCCATTTTTTTCTTGGCTTTGTTTGTCTCAGTTCAGTTATTCCTCAACGTATGACCAGTTGCTGAGCTCCTATTTGATATTATAAAAGACACCTCAATTCCTTACTTACAGCCCAGTTCCAATAGCTTCCCCCTGTGATCACAAGACACTTCAGGTACATTTATGACTGCAGCATCCTGTAGTCACATGACCATCATTTAAAATGTTTTTGCCAAAACCTAGCATTTACTTCTGGTCTTCAGCAAAAACACAATTGGTTTGCTTAATGACTGTGGCATTCATTAACAATTGTAGATTAATTTAATGACCAGAATGTGTCACTTAACAAGTGCCAGAAAAAAAAAAATGTAATACTTTAGTATTACATTAATATGTGATGACATGCTTTAAATTGTCATGACTGAGGACAGTAATGGCAGGCTCCAACGTGGTTATAAATTAAGGACTTCTTATATAAAAAATTGGGAGATGAATGGACTGGCACTTCTTGACAAGAACTTTATAGTATTGTGCAACTTCTCTTTCTTGTTCACAGAAGAATTCCAGGAGCTTCAGGTATCACTGACACCAATTTAATCTATGTTCACCTCACCCCTTTTTGACTTTAGTTTTACCTCAGCAATTTTTTTAAGGAAAAGAGACTAATCACATAATGTTTCACTATGAAAGTCATCTGGTAAAACTTTGAAAATCCTTTTATTTGAAAAAAAAATGTGTTCTTGGATAAAATGTGATTTCTATAAATGCCTTGTATTAAAAAATAGTATTTGGAAGTGGAAAGTAATATTGCCATTCTGGCTATAGGTGTGTGGGGTCTATTGCCAATTTGGATCCATCTCTTCCCAATTTACCCACTAGCTTTACTTCCTGCAGCAAGTGGCTTCAGTCATCCTCTAACTTTAGTTTCCCACAACCTTAACTGAGATATTGGAATGGAAAACAAGAGATTTACATGTGTTTCATAAAGAGTGTATCTAATTTTCTGCCACCAAAAGTGAACTACTGGTTTGTAACAGGAAATAGGAGTTAAGGGATTAGCCAATATTTCCAGAGCCCTCTCTCAAACCCAGATTTGGCCATGGAAATACAATAGCACTTAGATGTATATACTACTTCACAGTGCTTTATAGCTCTCTCTAAGTGGTTTACAGAGTCAGCATATTTCCCCCAACAATTTGGGTCCTCATTTTACTCACCTCAGAAGGATGGAAGGCTGAGTCAAACTTGAGCCTGGTGAGATTAGAACTGCCAAATTGCAGACAGCCGGCAGTCAGCAGAACTAGCCTGCAGTACTGCACTCTAACTACTGCACCACTGTGGCTGATAATGTGTGCGTTTACATAGATTATTCTTCGGGACATGCATTAAAGTTGAAATGTCCACAAGGAGATCGCTTTACAAACTGCCCTAAATTGGAGCTGATCAGTTCTTAATTGCAATCTAGTATGTTATCCACTACAAAAGAGATCCAGTGTGGCATCAAAGCTATTGTTGGACTTAAGCCAGAGAACTCCAGATTCAAATTCCTATACACAGGAAAGTGATCCTGAACCAGGCCTAATCACTTTAATAAGTTTTCATAGATTTTTTATGTGATGGATGATGTAGTTGAATGTGCTATAATGAACCCTTTGGTCAAAGTAAGGGATAAAGATATAAGAGTTTATCTTTTCTCCAAACTAACATTAGATCCAGAGATGCTGGGTTGCAATTGCCATCCATAGGCAGATGGCCAATGTGCTTGAAGATAATCAGGTTGAGGAAAGATCTCCCGCTGGCACTTTATATTGATTCTGTTATTCTGAACTGAGATTCCTTCTCCACTCCCAAGATTCTGTTCACACAACCCTCCCAAGAATCTGTAGTTCTTAATTTAATTTTCAAACTATCTGCAAAGGATTGTTTCAGACTTTGAGCAAAAATAACTTGTTTGTCTCTTAGCAGAAATGGGTAGAGAAAGAAATAGGTGTTTTAAAGACAGATGTACAAAAAGGTGTCAGGGAGAAAAATGCTGTTTTAGCTTGGAGTGTTTTTTATTGCTGCCTTTGGTCATGTCCTTTGCTTGCCCAGAGTCCCTATCAAATAATCCCTGCAGAGGAGGGAGGGAATCCATTGCTGTGCTACATGAAAAATGTTACTGCATTTTCAGCTTGTTTTCTTTTCAGCAGTAATCAATCAGTTTATGCAGGGAATAGACAAACCTAACTGTTCCTTCTTTTGTTGAAGGGAAGGGAAGGGAAGGAAGGAAGGAAGAGACAGGGCATAGAGGACTATTTTAAAATGGATGAGAGATAAAAATGAAAGTTTTTTTTTTACTTACTTATATTCTACCTCTTTTATTTTTGCTAATAATTAAAGATGTTTTAGTTTTAAGTTACTTTGTTCATACATTTTAAAACATGCACACACACTTTTATAATGACCATTCACATAGCCAAAGTGCCTCATTTAAAATAATATGCAAACAAAGCCTCTACTACTATTCTCATGTTTACATCCACACATAGTCATAGACACAGGTTAGGACAGGGTGGACCTAGACAGCTTGGAGGCTTAGTGGTGGTGGGTAGCAGATTTTAAGAGAGGATAAAGGGCCACGTTTGACTTCTTGGTGAGTTGTATGAAGCCCTTATGCTATACACCCAGAATTATGCAGCCCATAAGCCATTCTAGCTCCTTTTTGGTCTACTCAAAGCATATCCTGAAGGAAATAAACATTTGGGCCTCAAGGTATGAAATGGATCTCTTAAGCCCCAAAGCCTTCTGAAAATGGCTCTGTGCCTCTGGTATGGGCAGCTCAAAGTACCCATTTTGCCTGAAAATGTCAATGGCATCCCCTCTAATGACATCACCAGGCTACCAGCTTGTAGAGACTACCCCCAAAAAGTGATCAGCCTGACTTCCTAAGGGATCTTTTTTTCCAATTCTTTTCTTACCTTAGATTCTCAACAACCTCGGAAGACAGGAAGCTTCTGGGGAAGAGCAGGAATTTAACAGAGGAATCCTGCCAATCAAAGCACTTTCTACATATATTTCTCCTCTTTTTCTTTCTCTGTTTCATTTTTTTTTTTTCCCTTACCCTTTATAGAGTGAAAGAGACAATAGTCGCTTAGTGTCTTCTGCTTGGTTGCGTTGAGAATCATAAGAGTACACAACTTATTCTGGAAAAGAAGAAAAGAAGTTTGAGGATTTGAATCCGGGATTCCCAGTCCAAAGTTCATAGCTTTTCCTTTATACCACATTGCCACATTAAGTTTTATGTTTTCAGAGAAGTCCCTTCTTTCGTTGCCCCCCCATTTAAAAATGTAGAATTCAAAAGGAAGAGGAGAGTTTTTTATAAGATGAAGAAGAAAATAAAAGGCAGGCAAATATGATTTTCCATTTAAACCAAACATTAGGAAACCCTGTCATGCTGTCTTGCAGTTGCCTTTTGAAGAGGGAGCTTGAAAAGATATACCAGATGGATATTAAGAATTGTATTGTATTGTCATTAGCAGGTCCACGCCCTTCCCCCCCCCTCCAAAAAAAAAAAATACTGCAAGCGTTCATGACAGTTCAGAAGGGGTGTTGGGGGAGGATGCTGACAAGTACCAACAATCTCATATTCCCAGATAGAAAACAATGGACTCTGATCAGTCATGATTTATGGCATTTCTTTCAAATAAGTACAGCTGTGAAGAAGGATTCAGGGATTGTGAGTAACAAATACAAAATCAATTTCCCCAATAAGCTGAGTGAGTAGACAAAAGCTCATAATGAAGTGAGGGGAGGGCTGAAATTCTGCTGGGTTCCAGTAATTGGTAGAACTTAATTTACAAAGGGTTCAGTGTTGCAATTGATTATCAATTGCAAGAACAAAATGGTTTCTTCCTCCCTTCCTCAAATTCACTATTGAGATTCTCTTGCCTGTGTTACATGTTCATTTGTATCTGCATATGTTGTGAGGACTTGGAGTGGTACAATTTGCTGAATGCTTGCACGCTGCCATTTCAGATCTACCTTTGCTTCCCTTGGCCACTACTCTGTGCATAGTTTTGTTGATGAACCTTGGTGTTGTAATAACACAAATATATATATAGTTCCTCTCAGCAGTCTGATTTCCCTATTTCTGCCTTAAGATGGAGTTTTTCAGATCCACTGCAGATGGCACTCTTTACCTCATGAGCCCTTTTTTTTTTAAACCTTGGCTGTTATCTACAACCAGCTTAAAATCCCAAACAATTTCTAAAATAAAGGCAGAACTTGTGGGATTGATTGGATCTTTCTATTCCTTCCATTCTTTCTTCAGGTTAAGAACAAAGGGTCCTATTTTTTCATTGATGCTTCTGATGATTCCATATCCAATTGGATGAGGTGAGCATCTTATCAGAGATACTCTGATAAGGGGAAATAAACACTGTTTCAATTTGTTATGACATCTGCAGAAACTGGGATCCATAAAACTTTGGCACCATCAGATAGCATAGAGAGAAAGCAAATAATAGTCAAATTGTCTTAAGATATTGCATATGATCTCACTTGAATCATGTGAGATGTTGGTGATTTATGAGAGAACATAGAGGGAAGAATAGGGATAAATGGGGTTTTAGTTTTTTTAATTGTCTACTAAATGAGAACTGGGCAGATTGAAAGAAATGGGAATGCTTAACTCTCATTTTGTTATACCCTTATTTTTATGGCAGAGTTACGGCATAAACCCACATATTTGCCTCAGCCTTGTGCCTTTAATCCAAATACTACCACATTTGTTCCTTGGGGACTCCTAAATGAGCCTAAAGAAGTTGCTTTCTTTGTCATAGGAGAGTCCTTAAATCCTAGGCCTGTAGTTCCCTTGAGACGTAATCTGCAATTACTGTTAGTATAAAAACCAAGAAATAAAATATGTTGCCTCCTCCAATTCTAGTGACTCATCATCCCTGTTCTCCATGCAGATATGTGGCATGTGCCTCCACTGAGCATGAGCAGAACCTAACTGTATTCCAATACCAGGGTTACATCTACTACCGGGTCTGCCAAATTATACCTGCTGACACAGAGCTGCTGGTCTGGATTGGAGAGGAATATGCTCGCACTGTAGGACTGCATTTGGGTAAGTGAAAGAGGAGAGGCGAAGAGAGCTAATGGCAAGCCCCCATGATTCTCTCCTTCTTAGCAGCCATTTAAGGTTTTCTAAAAAGAATCCGCCACCTGGGTTAAACAACTGAGGCCATGAGCACACCATATTTTGTACCATTCCCCCAAAGCAACACTGAACATTAAAATAAAAGCTGTTGCTGTATTTAGAATTAAATGTAGTTAATTTGATTGCTTTCCAGATCTGTACTTGATAACTTTCCCTATCATGTTAAAAGTCGCAATTTGGGCATTGATTTTGCCCCATCCTTGTAGGCTGCAAGTTGTGATACTGGACTTATCTCAACATTGCCAATTTAAAGATGTGTGGAGTTCAACTCCCATAACTCCCCATACTGGCTGGGGAACTCTGGGAGCTGAAGTTCAGACTTTTTCAGGTTGCCACAGTTGAGACCAGTGGTTATATTGTCTCAACTAAGACCAGTTAGTTGAGATAGAAGGTTTTTTATGCAATAAAACAAGAGGATCAACAGGAGTAGGATCAAAATATAGGGCTTGGCCAGGTCCAAATCTCTCACAAAATTGTGATTTTCCAAGAATAAAAAGTAAGCATATTTAGACACTCACAAAGTGAAAGAAACATACAAGATAGCAAGCTTTGATTCCGGTTTGTAGCAGCAACCACAGCATCACATTTTAGTAATGTGCATAGTAAATGTGCACATTTAGTAATGTGCAACATGGGATTTATTCCTCATCCCTTGACCAAAAAAAAAAAAAAAGGAGTGGTCAGAGCTTAAATTTCCAAGTGGATGCAATATGGGCCATGGCAAACCCCAGCTTGGCAAGTGGGGAGACTAAAGGAGTAGAGTCAATGTTTTGTAATATACATGTGCGCACACATTCAAACAACAAAAGAAACAAAAAGTGAAACCAAATAAATAAATTTATCTATCTAGACCAGGGATCCCCAACCTTTTCGACGCCGCGCCCGGTTCCGGCGTCAGCTGGGCACCGCGTCCGGTTCGGCGTCAGCTGGCGCCGCCATCTTTTTGATGAAAAATCACTTCCGGTGATGTCACGAGTGATTTTTCGTCAAAAATGGCGGCGCCAGTGCTTGGTGAGCTTTTTCGGTAGAAATGGCTTTCTACCCGAAAAGCTCACTCTGAAGCGCTGGCGCCGCCATCTTTTTGACGAAAAATTGCTTTTTTACCAAAAAGATGGCGGCGCCAGCAACCAGCGGCCCGGTAAGGCTTGTTCCATGCCCGGTCGGCACGTCCGCGGACCGGCGGTTGGGGACCCCTGATCTAGACAGTTTGATCCAGTGGTTAAGGCACCAGGCTAGAAACCAAGAGACTCTGAGTTTTGGTCCTACCTTAGGCATGAAAGTCAACTAGGTTTTCTTTGGGCCTGTCATGGTTTCTCTCAACCCACGACATCAGGCTTCAGTGACAGACCATTGGTCAATTCCTGTTGCAGCCAGTGAATTAACACTATAGGGAAAAAAAGCAGACCTTGCACTAACGAGAAAATGCTATAATGGCCAAAGTGACCCCCAGCGGTGGTAGGAGCTGGGATCATTGGAGCTGTGATTCCTAAGGTGGCAGAGTGGTTCTAACAGAGCCAAAGAACAACATCAGAAAACTCTGCCCAGAAGAGTCCAGTGCTAGCAGCAACTAAGATATTGCGCGGAACCCTCAAACTCCCAGCCTCTAGTCAGGGATCTGAGATTAAGGAAGATTCATAACCACCCATAAAGGAGAGAAGGAAGATTGCTGTCTGTCTCACTATGTATATCTAGCTATCAACTATCGATCATACTAAATCAGGGGTGCCAAACTCAAGGCCCGCAGGCCAGACCTGGCCCATGGGGTGCTTAGATCTGGCCCATGGGGCCAACCTGTAAAAACCAAAGGACTGACTCGTGGTGCCTCTGGCAGTGAACACAGAGTTCAGGAGGGCTACATGCAGCCTTCTCCAGCTCCCTTTTCACTGGCAGAAGATTGTAGGAGGCCATTGCAGCCGAAAATGGAGCTCAGGAGCCCGTTTTCTCTAGCAAAGCGCTCGGGCCACCACACAAGTGACATTGCGCTAGCCACACACCCCTGTCCCCCCTCCCCAAGGACAAAACAACCCTGATGCAGCCCTCAATGGAATCGGAGGCCGTAGGCTACTTGGTTTCAGCCATTTATGATTTTCCTAGGAAAATAATATTGCAGTGGTTTTCTATTGCCTTCTGCAGTGATTTATCTCAGCAAAAGGAAAAGAAAAACCACCAGGATCTTATGACAATGTAATATTTTTCTCTATTTCTCTATTAGTAATTGTGTTCAAATATATCCAATGGCCCCTCAGTTCAGCCAAGAGTATATTTAATATAGGAACAGACAAACTCTGCTTAACTTGCAAGCTTTCGAAAGAGATCAGCTGAGGTCTCTGAAAAACATTTTGTTCCTTCCTTGCTGCTTGTAATGGAAGAGAGGGAAAATAAGTTTAAAAATAATGACCTTGTCCACATGACATGAATGATCCAATTATTTATTCTCCAAGTTAAGTGATTAATCTTTGTGTGCTCAGTGCTCACAATCCTTAATTATTCAAATTGTGATTTAACAGCCTCTTTTTAGTCTTCTCAGCTGCCAAAAGGGAGCTAAGCAAATTGTCACTTTCCTCTCCCTATAATATTTTTTTCCTCTCTGGGGGTGATAAAATAGTACAGCTGGATTGGACAGTGCAGCTGATGAAGTAAAATCATATTCACAATCATTTCTGTCCCTTTTTCATTTTTTTGCCTGTAAAAGGCAAAAAAATAGGACCTCTAGGCTTCATCTCAATCATGGACATCAGAATTTTAAAGGGAAAGGGCACTCTCCTATATTTCAGATATTAGGAGAGTTACTTCTGTAATAAATACACATAACACTCATAAAGTTACTTGACAGGAAGGTTGATTTAGCTCCAAACAATGCCAACTCTGTATCAATTGACACAGGGATTTTTTTTAAAGTTTGCACCATTATCCAAACAGGGCGGTTGAGTCTCACCATCTATCTCTCTCTCTCCCCCTCTCCCCCTCTCCCCCCTCTTTCCCCCCTCACACACACACACACACACACACACACACACACACAAAGATATATCTTGAAAAAATGCAACCCTCCCTGAGAAGAAGCTCACATACCCCTGATTTAACAAGCTTACTAGATGACGTACTTTTCATGGTGTGTTTCTCAATCTTACTACCATTAATATACATGGACTTCACCTTCCAGAATTCCCCCAGTCAGCATGCTGAGGTTAAGAAACACTGTTTTGCTCAATTAATTCATTTGTCTGAATTTCAGGATACATTGGGGAATATGTAGATTGGTTTTGGCTAATGGCACCCGCAAACAAAAATGTAACCAATTTTAAAACAAAATTCAGGCTAATGGAAACTTTGCTGCCTCACTTCTTCCCTTTTACATTGATAGACTTAGCATCCTAATTCTGTATAAAGCGGTCCCCAACCTTTCTGGCACAGGGTGGAAAGTCCATTTTTTTTCCAGGGTGGAGGGCAATAGTTTTGGTATCACTTGCTTGCCTGCTGCTTACCTCCATCTGGGCTGCCCCATCCCTAACAGGCCACAGACCGGTATCCAGATATAGCAGGGTTGGGGCCGTCTGCTATATAGCAAGATGAAGAACTTTTTTCTTGTGGGGGTCACATTCTATTGGGCTAGGTATCTGCTATGTTTATAGACAATGAATATAACACAGTGTTGCTGGACACAACCCCACCCTCCTTTTTTTCTTTTTCTTTTAGTTGACGTTACAAAATCCCATAAGAAAGCAGAGCTCTTTGCATGATTTGGTTATCATGAGTTTTCAGCCATTTTTACATTTGTCTTTATTTGCTTTAACTTGGGAAGTCTATCTGAGCTTTCTAACGGCTGTGGTAGGCATAGGGTACTTGTAGTCGCCTACTCATGCCAGTGACAATTCCCACTGGGGCTTAACCTAGTTGTGGGTAAGGTCAGAACCAATCGCTGGTGGGGTCATCCATCCTCCCTCCCTCTCTCTTCCCCTCTCCCACCCTGTCTTTTCCCCTCTCCTCACAACTAGATTCATGTCAGGCCCAAAACGAAGAACGACAGTTGGTCATTCTTTCAAGTAGAGTTCTTCATTATTTCACACCTGTAGACAAATTCTTGCCAGACTGAGCTCTCTGCACGTATCATATACTCTGTCAACTATTAGGGAGGGGCGGCATTCACCCTCTTTCTCTCACACAGTCTTCGGAGTGAATTGCCTCTTATTCCTCGGTAATGCACTCCCTCCTCCTGAGAATCCACCTCCTTGCTGTGTTCCATTACATCTCCTCTAGCCAGGTATCTGCCCTGCTTACCCACCAAAGGTTTCACAACTGAAAAACTGCACATGTCTCCAAATGTACACAAACGAGGAGGGAAATTCAGCCTTTGAAAGATGTTGTGGGAGGAAGGACATATATGTCTATCGAATTGATACTACTACTTTTTGATGCTAAGGAAAAGAAACCTCCCTTCAAATATAAGGGGCAGGGTCTTGTCCCTGTGATGCAATTTCTCCCATTCCCCCACAGGTGAGCATTTCAAATATGAATTTGGCGAAAAAGAATTACTGATGAAACTCTTTCAAGAACTGCATGTCAAGACTCAGTCACCACCTCCAGCTCTCCATACTTCTTCTTCTTGTACCCAGTATCTGTGTGGAGATGCCACTGCCTCATCTTTCCTGCCCCTCCACAAGCCAGGCCCTCCTGTAGGAGGAAGCACATTTCCCCTGCTTGAAGGGACACAAAATGTGGTGGCTTTGAGCCAGGCTGAAAGCCACTACTGGACTTTTTTTGGCTTCCAGGGGGATGCCTATGGACGCATCCTCGACAAGAGCAAGATCATCTGTAAGGTTTGTGGAGTCCAGCTGAGCTACAGCGGAAACACCATCAGCTTACGTCAACATCTCATCTGCAAGCATCGCCGTGAGTACATCGAGGTTCTTAAGGTGGCCAACCGCAACAAAGGAATAGCTGGTACAGGCGAGTTTGGAACTCCCCAGCCTCCAGTCCCTAGCCAAACGACACAGGCAGTCGCTGACTTTATCGTGTTGGACCTGATGCCAATGGAGGTGGTAGAAGGTGAGGGATTTGGGAAGATGTTAGCGGTCCTGGACCCCAACTACAAATCTCCTGAAGCTGCTGCCCTCGCCCACACAGTGTTGAAGGACATGTATACCCAGGTGAAAGGGAAAATCTGGGAACTGGTCCGGGCCCTGCCCCAGTGTTCCCTTAGCCTGGATATATGGTGCCACAGCAGCACTCTGACCTACCTCACACTCACTGTGCATTATGTGGATGACTGCTTTGAACCCCAGGCCAGGGTCCTCTCAAGCCGCCCTATTCCTGAGAACCCCAGCACTGAAAGCCTGGTGGAGTCTCTGACTGAGGCCACCAAAGAATGGGGAGTACACGAGAGCACTTTGTACACTATGGGAGGCATTGGCCCTGTCTTCCAGCAAGCAGCTGCAGCCCTGGGGTGGACAGCCCTGCCTTGCATTGGGCAGGTCTTGCGAGCAGCGATGGAAGCAGTGCTGAGCCAGCCGGTGGCCCAGAGTGCCCTGGAGAGCCTCCGTCACTTGGCTTCTTGGGCACTGACCGGGACAGGTCGCAATGAAAAACTATGGTTCCAGGAGCCCCTCCTGCAAACCCACCTCAGTCGCTTCCTGAGAGATGGGAGCAGATGGCACAGTGTCTACACAATCCTACAGGATTTACTAGAGTATAGCAAGTCTCTGTCAGGGCTCGGTCCTGATGGGGAGGCATTCCTGCACCCGCAGGACTGGGCTGCCCTTAAGGACACAGTCCAAGTTCTCAAGCCCATGGCAATTGCTACCTCAACATTTACCAAACATCCCTTTTCCAGTCTTGCCCTAGTCAAGCCTGTGTTAACTAGCCTCCTCTACAAGCACTTGGTAGCCAGTGAATGTGACTCTGCCCTTGTCCTTGAAGCCAAAGAAGCAGCTCAAAAAGAACTTAACCACCATTTCTCCAGGCCTGAAGTTAACCAGGTCCTCAATCTGGCATGCGCTCTGGACCCCCGCTTTCATTGCCTGGACTTCTTGAGCCATTCTGATCGGGTGGAAACTTTGCGCTTGCTCAAGACCGAAGTGTCCCACTTGGCCTCTGCCTCTGCCTTCTTAACCTCCAGCGTGCCTGATGCGGCTTCCTCATTGCCTCCTTCCAAGCTGCCAAAGCAAGATGCAGGCATTGAATTCCTGCTGGGAGATCTCTGCAGCACGCGTGGTGGCCCAGGCATCAGCTCTGCCCATCAGCAAGCCGAGCGGGAGATAGCGAGCTTCCAAATCAACAAGGCATCTGCCCTCACTCAGGAACCCCTGCAGTGGTGGAAGATCCACCACACCCAGTACCCATTACTGGCTCAGGCAGCCCGCAAGCTCCTAGGAGTGCCTGCCACCTCAGTGCCTGCTGGCTGGCTCTTCAGCAGCACTGGAGATGCCATCCACACTAAGCGCCAAGCCCTGACACCAGAGCATGTCGATATGCTTGTATTCCTCCATGGCAACCATGCGATGCTCTGTTAGAGTACACAAAGAAAGCAGGCTTGGGTGGCATCTGTCTGCAGGATCCTAGAGCATTCCACCACAAAAGGCTGAAATGAGAGAAAAGTTCCCATGTGCCCTGTATCTACTTTCCTCTGTGGGCTGGCCAAAAGGACCAGAGGGCAATTACTGTCTGTCTGTTTTGGAGAAGGGAATAAAACAAATCACTTGGGTGTTGGGAGGGGGAAGGAGAGTCTATGAGCCAAACTAGGGTAGATGAAGATCTAAAGACTAGCTAGAAAGCAAGAAATATGATTTCCTGCTTCCTAGCTAATCTAAATCTCCCATAGCAATTTAGCAGGCAAGTTTGCCACTTAGGAGTGAGTGGGCGGGGCGGCTTCCTGTGGTCCATGTGGGCTGCGCAGCCTTGTTTCTGTGAATTCTGTGAATTTATTGCTTTGTGGGGGGTTGCTCTGGGGGTGAGATTTCTCTGCGGCCCACCAGTTGGCGACCGCTGTTCTACACAGTAGACCTCGCCTCTCAGAAAAGAGATATCACAAAGGGCGGGAACCAACCACGTATGGGTCAGAAGGAGAGATCATTTGAGGACAGAAATGATGTATTAAGAGTAAGTGGGGACATAAAAAGAGAAATAGGAGTGGATTAGTCCATGCCTACCATAGGGAGATAGATTTGTAACAGGGAAAAGAAATGGGAGTGGGTAAATAAACTGGTGTAGGAAGCTGAAAATAATGACAGCACTGGTTCAGGGAAACACAAGGTGGGCATGGAATAGTTTGGATTGTAATTCAGACACACACCAAGCAGGCATGTGGTAGGTGTCAAGGTGTTTTTGCTTTGCAAGGAGCCCTGGTATACCTAAACAAAAGGTACATTAACTTATGGAATGATGATGGACAACATAATTGATGGATGACTTCCCTGTACTGAGATATATTGCTTGCACTATGGATTCTGTGAATATATGCAGCATTCCTCTTTCCTCATCTATCCCCCAAAATCAAGATACAGAACCAAAAGAAGAAAGAATGATAGAAAAGTACTGTGATTCCTCTTGGCCTTCCTTCTATTTGGAGGGTGTGTGGTTGACCTTTAAGCCAAAGAAAGTATTAACCATTTCTCTAATTTATTTATACCCCACCTTTATTATTTTTTACAAATAATTCAGGGTGGCAAATACGTCCAACTTCCTATTTTCCCTACCACAATAAGAACCCTGTGAGATAAGTTGGGCTGTGAGAGTAACTGTCCCATTGTCCCGAGGTCACCCAGCTGTCTTTCATGGCTCAGATGGGACTAGAACTCGCAGTGTCCCTTAGCTTGGTGTCTTAACCACTAGACTGTTCATTGCCTCTTGGTCATGCTTTTCCCCATGCAATGCATTCCTCATTCTCTCCTATATCATACCCCCTCCTGTTTGAACACATTAAAAAGTTCAGGAAAGAGGAACAGCCGAAGACAGGTTTATACAGACAGGATCCTTCCTCCTCTCCACTGTAAAACAAAATTTCAATTTGGGTGGGTGTTAAGTCAAATTAATTAAAGAGCAACAAGAAAATAAGAGACGTTTTATTCTTTAAAAAGATGGTGCTTGTACTAGGATGGGGGGGGGGGGGACTGAAGAAATTTTCTCCAGATTGTAATAGGAGTGGTGATTCTTTAGGGCACCAACACCCAAGGATGCAGTACAGTTAAAAACTATAGAAAACATCCCCCTCTGACCTTGTTTGATGTGAATAAGACATTACCCTCTGACTTTATAATCCAGTTCTGTTGGCTTTAGTTGCTGCTCTCATCCAACATTTCTTCAAATTGGCTAGGAATAATAGAAGTTATGGAGCTGCCTCTTAGCAGCTTAGGTTCCAAAAATAGCCTGTCTGCAGATCACATCTGGTGTATTGTTCATGGCTATCTCTTTATAAATCAGGAGTTAATAGCCATTTTTTTTTATTAGTGCCAAAAGGGAAGTTAAGCTTTCCTATAGAAGCTAATGCTACAAGGGAGTTGATGCTTAAGCCAGGACAAATACTATTCCTAAAGCTGCAGGGGTGGTATACAACAAGGCTTTTTACAAGTTGCTGAATGGCATCTCTTAGTGTGTCCCATTATTGCCCTACTCCTGCTGGAAGTTGCAGTTGGTAGCATCTGGTGGGTGATATGAGGCTCACCAGCTGTTGGACATCTTCCTTCATATGACCCTGACTTGATACAGCTAATAGAATATGGTTCTCAGCAGGTGACAGTGCCTAACCAACCTTGGCTGATTTAGAAAGCTGTACTTAATACTCGGGGGTGTCATCTAGAAAGTCAAGGGCTGTTGAATGACAGGAACTTTGAAAAAATATCCCAGTAGAAGACAGCAGCAAACCATTGGGGTGGAATAGGAATGGCCAACGTCAGTTACATTAATGCATCCAAGTAAGTCATCAAGTGTTCAACCCCAACACAATTTTGCTTTTACTCCTGGGGTATTGTATTAAATACCTAGAAACAAGTTATCTGTTACTCATCCTACTTTCAGAAAGCTGAAATGGATGCAGCTTTTCCAAAAGGGCTTAGGAGCTGCATGCAGTCCTGTACTGTCAAATGACCCATCCAAATCATACAGTATGGAGACCTTTTTCATCCCCATTGCAGTTACAAGTGCAGGACTGTAGGAAAGAAGCTCTCCAAAGACACAAGGTCATTTTCTTCCAATGCTAATACTAAGTGCCTGGATCAGTTAACTCGGGTAAGGACAAAGGGCTAAAACTTCACAAGACAATGATCCCAACTTAGTTTGAGTTCCACCGTCCCTGAAGAGGTCCAATGAGGAATGGACTCTGTTATCTCAATGTTATCAATGAACACAGTATTGTAAAAAGAGGATTTTTCAGTACAGATGTGAACTCAAGGCTTTTTTCCTGGCTTTGGCATGTAACAAATACTGATTTCCAACTCAATTGTTACTGCAGATTTACTATGCACTAAAGAAGAAGCAAGAGGCACTTTATCTTTTCCTTTTACTTAGGGCTAAATAAGTGATTCCCCATCACCACCATCAGCAGGAGCCCAGCATTCAAAAAAAAAGTATCTTTCATGGCCTGCAGGGTGTGTGCCAGTGATTCAGGAATGTCACCAAAAAAGGAGGGGCTCGAAGTGTCTTTTTTAGTTTTTTTTCAAGAGACTTCCAAAGCAAAACACGGGTTAACCCTTTTAGACATTGAACATGTTACCTACTTTAATAAAAGAATCCAATATGATAATAATCCCATTTTCCCTGCACTCTAGGGTACAGCTGATTTCTGTGTGAAATGCTTGTCTGTTTGGGACTGAAACTTGCCTAGTGCAGCAAAATTCATCCTGACAAAAATACCAGGAAGCCGCCATTCCTTATATTTGAAGAGTATTAGACGGGGGGTATGGCAGGTGAAGAAGCAAATAAAATTGGAGAGGGATGGAATGTCCAGAACTTTTAGCTATCACTGCACCCATTAGGCTAGTAGTGAAAGGGCACCAATGCAACCAAACCCACCAGGAACTGAGCATTGAAAAAGGATACAACATTAGAGGCGATATTCACAGATATAATACATGCGCCTTTCACAATCATTGTCCCACCATTTCCCATCATCCGAGCTGAGGGAGACACAATTCTCACGGGTACCACCATTGGGTTGAGTCACCAGATGGTCTCGGTACCAATCAAAGACGGAGACGCGTTGGCCGTTCTCAAAAAGCCACAACCCTTCAGAACGCCGGTCATGGATGCCCACCCAGGATGGCCAGTTGTAGGGCTGAAAAGCATCATAAAGATAGCGGCGCAGGACAGTCAGCTCAGTATCATCTGCTGGCATGGCCAATTGCCCTCCTCTGGCTTCACAAAGTTTTTGGGCTACGTCGTAGGTCTCAAAGTGCTTGAAGATCAGGAAGCATTTAGTTTGTGTGCGCCGGCCCCTCAAGCAACCTGGGTTGGGCAAAGATAGTGATTAGTATTGGTAGCAATAGCACTTAGACTTACATACTTTTCATAGTACTTTGCAGCACTCTCTAATGGGCTTATGGAATCAGCATATTGCCCCCAATAATCTGGGTCCTCATTTTACTGACATCAGAAGGATGAAAGCATAGCCCTAAGTCAACTTTGACCCAATCAGGATCAAACTGGTAGTGGGCAGAGTTAACCTGCAATACTACAGTGTAACCACTGTACCACCATGGCTCTTAGTGGTTTTGTATGCCATCACTAGCTACAGAATGCCTGGAGGTATATAGAATGCAAAGGGCCAGATCCCTGCCCTATGAATTTTATAAAAGTTTGTGAAAAATGTATAAGCAATGATTAATTTATTTGATAGATTTATTTCTTCATAAGGCTTTCTTTTTATTCACACAGAAGCCTGTGAAATAGGTTGGGCAAAGAGGATGACAGACCCCAAGTGACTTTCTGTGGCTGAACCTGTTTTTCCACAATCAATTTTAGTCCAATATTTCACAATTGCATCACAGTACAGTGACATAACAGCAGGGGAATGACCTTGAAAACAGGATTCTTTCTCTTAGTTCTCTCAACTCAACTCATGGCTTATTTCAGCCAATCTTTGGAATAACCTTTCCTTTGATCTTTTTGTCTCAGCAGATAGCAGAGATCATTAAGCCCTGAGCAGTATGTTACGATGTGACTCTTTCAAGTAGGATGTCTGCTTTATGAAAAATAAAATGATGAGCTTTCCCTTTTGGAGGGATTTGGCAACTGAAAACAGCTCTCAGGGTGATCTCCAATTTCCAAAGATTCTGGACAGTCTCCTCTATTCATTGAAGGTTGGAGATCAAAGACATTTATGCTTCTGGAGATTTTCGCTCAGCTTGACCATCTTTGTTGTTGCTGGGATTAATTTCATGGAAACCGCTAGTGCAATTTTCCTCCATCCTGGGCTTTTAAGTGTTGGGTTGTAATTCAGATCCTATAGAACAGTGTTTCTCAGCAACTTCACAATGAGTGAACCTCAACTCCCAGAATTCCCCAGCCAAGATGCTGGCTAGAATTATGGGAATTGAAATTCACACTTCTTAAAATTGCTTAAATTCAAAAACATTGCTATAGAATGATGGGGGAGCAAGACTGATTCTACTCCCCCTTTCCATCCTCACCATCAATGCGTCCAAGTTCTTTCTGATTGTGTGTGGCAACTTCATTAAGAGAGGCCAGTGACTCACTAGTCTGAGCCAGGCCCCCCTTCAATTCAGCCAGATCTTGGGAGAACTGTGACACTCGCACATCCATGTGATAGAATTGCACGTTGAGACGGTGGACCGCTGCCTCGAGACTGTTCAGTCGTGATACTGTTTGTGCATCGAGGAAAGGAGGGAAAAGGGAAGAAAGCAATTATCACTTTTAAGGATTTGAAAACCAGGAGGTATTAGAGTCATCTTACCTAGGGAAGAGAATACATCAGGAGTGAATCAGAATACAGAAATAAGGGAGAGGGACACTAAAGAAAAATGGGCAATAGGAAGAAAGATTAATGAATTTTAGGATCAGATGAGAAATGTTTATGCACTGGATTAAGTCCCAGGCCATGTCCACTTTTCCAGTTCTTTAACAGCCAAATAGATATTTATTAAGGGGAGGGAAAATCACTCTCTGAAACCAACCAAATAATTTTGTTGTACTGTTGGTAATCTATTTTCCCAGATAACATTGGAAAAAGAATGGTTATTCAATAGAATTAGATAAATGGCAGAAATTGTGGGATAAAAATTGTAAGGTAACAATGTCAATGGCCTATAAGGAAAATTTATACAAAATGTTTTACAGGTGGAATTTACTACCAGAGAGGTTGGCAAAGATGTTTGAAAATCTTATCAACTAAATGTTGGAAGTGTAGCAAGATGCCAGATTCATATTATCATATGCAGTGGACATGTCCAAAGGCCAATACTTAGTCCAAAAATATTGGACTAAAATACATACTTGGTTAGAAAAAAATGATAAAATAACATATAGATTTTGAAATCAGATTTTTTTTTTTGCTGGGTATACTACCAGAACAGTGTAATAAAGGGAATACATACCTAATTTTGCATGTAGTAACGGCAGCAAGAATGTGTTTGCACAACAATGGAAAAATGATGAGGTCCCGACATGAAAGTGTAATTGAAAAAATATTAGAATGTGCTGAAATGGATAGATGGACAAGATAAAAGGAAGAAACAATATTTTTTAACATGGGATTTATTTTACCAATGATTAACTAACAAAAACAGAGGTTAGAAACGAAACAGAATCTAAAAAGATTATAAAAATTGGTATTGGAAATTTTGCAAGATGGATAAACTAATAGTATTATGTTGTGATATGTTTATTAAGATTATTACGATGGCTTTGGTTATTGTTGTATCTTTACTTAAAATTAATTGTGCCCAGACTATATGCTGTTCAGATGGACATGGAATTTTTTATGTTCTTTAAAAGGAAAATGTATCAATAAAACATATACTCATGATATTTTTTTAAAGAAAAAAGAGTGTCTATAAAGTGTCTACAATCACCAGCACTAATAAAGCTAAATGATCTTTAAGGAAGCTTTGGACAGCATGATTGAAATTTCTACAAAAATCATATACATAATCAGAAAACGATGAAACCCAATTGCAGTGCAACATATAATACTAAACCTCAGGTTCCAGTAACCTTTAACTGGGTGAAAAGGTGCATCATAGGTCAAAATATTTTGAACCAAAGTAGTGCAAATGGACTAATTTTCAGAATGCATCTAAAGTTTAAGATGCAAGACTCCTATAAAATTGAAATTTGGCAAATTTTATGAAACATTTTATGACATAAAATTATCATAAAGACATAGTAGAAAATATGATAAAACATTTGATGCTTGACTATGCTACACAATTCAACATCTGTTACTTTCAAGGCAGATACATCTTCAAATGTCTCTCTGGTTTTTAAAGAATTTTTCTAGTCCATTGTTGAAGGCATTGAGGAATCTGATAAAAACATATCTCTGAAACTATGGGTCAAGGGGTCACGGGTTGTCTAATACAGCATAAACAGGGGGAGGACATAATAAGAGAAAGTGGCATAAGGACAGCTAGTTACAGGGACTACATTAGCAACTCTTGAATAATTTCAGGCATGTGAATTAACATTTTAGCCTTCCTTCATATAACAATTTAGGCCTCCATTGTAAAATCATTACATGACAAGATTATCAAGTTACAGGTATCCCAGACACATCCATCTAGTTCTTTTGGCAATGATGCCAGAGCAGGTATTGCCTTCTTCCAGGATTCAGGTAGGCCTTGACTTACAACTGTATTTGAGCCTAGAACTATAGTGGTAAGTCATTGAAGTCATAAGATGAAGTATTCATGTGATCAGAAGTGATTCTCTGGTTCTTTATAACTTTTAAAACTCTGTAGTGTTATTAGTGAATACTACAGTTGTTAAGTGAACTTCATGGTCATTAAATGAATGCCATTGTCATTGAGTGACTCAATTCATTTGAAAACCAGAAACTGGCAAAACCTGTTGCAAATTGGAGTAATGTGACCATGGAATACTGCAACCAGTCATAAAGCTGACCTGCCAGATGTCATGTGGCCACAGAGAGGGCAGCACAACCATTTATGATGACTGGGGTGCTTTACAGATTATAAAGTACCCATTTGTGGTCATTGTAACTTTGGTCATAATTGATAATTAAGCAAGGCCCACCGGTATCTTTTTGACTAATTTATTTCTGATGATCCCTCATCCAAATTATAATTGTATCCCTGTTTAACTTTTTAGAGAGCCAGCTAAGTGCTGCCATGTAGCCGGACCAACTCCTTATGTATAAAAAAAATTGCCACTTCACTTACCCCATGATATATTTGTGACCCAATGTGGATGGGAACCTACCCAGAAGTTCCTGTCCTACATTTGTGCAATTTAATGACAAAAGTGTGAGTCTTAGCTCAAAAATTATGGCATATCCTGATTCATAATCCTACATAAATTATATGTGAAAATTGTCTGTACTAATTTGACAGAAATTTTAACAGAAATTGGTCTACTGTTAAGAAAGTGAGGTCCATTTCCCACATAACCAGTGAAATATGCCTTAACTGAGCTATAGATTGTGCTGTGGTCAAATTGTCATTACAGATAGCCCAATTCCAGTTGAGCAGGCAGGCCAGGAAGGTCCATTGGCTAACAAAGGATCCTATCTGATACTTGTATCTATATATACCTCGTTGTGCAATAGGCGAGAAAGAGAAGGCAGTTATAGGACATCCAAGATATGTGAGAGTTCTAGATGCCATGGGGATTTTATCTTGAATATATTGGATAGTTAACAGGAATATAAAAAAAGAGGGGTAGTTGAATACCAAGAGCAGGAGTAAGAGGAGGGGAAAGTCAGTAAAAAAAATGTTCATCCAAATCAGATCCTTCCCTTTGTTCTCTGAGGAAAGGATTGCATTCTCTCTCCAGGGTCAATAATTGACTCCCTCCCCACAGCGTTTCATGTTTTTATAAATGTGCATATTAGATGCAGGATGCCTTTAGTGTCAGAAAATGATTAACCTTTAACTTAAGGAAGGAATAAAGAGCTACAGGGTGTTATCCTTGAATCTTTCCATCTCCTCAACATACATAAATCTAAAATGTGAAAGGTTCCATTCTCAGACAATTTCGTTAAAATGCTTCACTAACTATTGTAATTGGCTTGAAATCAAATCAGGATTAGGACAGATGCAGCACTGGCACCCTAAGTAGCTTAATTTACCAGTTGCTTTTGCAGGAACCTACAGCATGCAGATGAGCTCCCTAGCTATGGGCAGCCCTCAGATTACAGGAGAAAGTCACTACCTCCTCACTTTTTGAACTACACATTTTAAACAAGAATAAGAGGGGTAAAATATATCTGGAATCACAAAGTGGGCTTGCTTGCCAATTTCATTAAGAAGTTCCTTTTTCTCCCCGTAACTTGAGCACTAGTGCAAAATGCAGGGCAACCCAATTCCATGTTTTTTTCTTTCCTTAACTGCATGATTAGGTTGCTATAAGGAATAATGTCTGTGTATTTCCCAGTAGTGCACAAACATAATAAAGGAGCCATTGTTTTTTTTAAAAAATGAGACAGTTGAGGGAGTAGGGAAGACTGAGAGTCTCCAACTTAGACCATTTGTTTAAGGACCATTCAAAGTTACAATGGCGGAAGAAGAAAAATGACCACTGGTCCTCACATTTATGACCATCACAGCATCCCCATGGTGATGGGATCAAAATTTAAGCACTTGGCAACTGGCTTGTATTTGCAATGATTACTGCTTCCGAGGATCATTTGATCTTGCCCTTCGTGATCTTCCCAACCTATTTCCAACAAGCAAAGTCATTGGGATGAGCCAGATTCACTTAATGACCATATGATTCGCTTAATAACTGAAGGAATTTACTTATCAACCATGGCAAAAATAAAGTTTGTAAAATTAGGCATGACTCACTTTAACAACTGCCTTGCTTAGCAATGAAAATTCTGGTCCCAGTTGTGGTTTTAAGTCAGCAACTTACATACCCCAAATCATACCCCATAGACAATTTATTCTATAAACTGTGGGGTCCTTAGTACTCTCTGAGCTTCTTTGTTTTCTTGAAGGCATTTCATTACCAAACTAGGTAACACCATCAGTGTTAGCATGGAGTGAGTTTACTTTCATTTTATATACTAGTGGCTTGTTCTGTCAGTATTTGTGGAAGTGGTCTTGGCAGTTCCTTGATTAGATTGTTGTTTACTGTTAGCTTGTTTGAGTGTTTATTCTGTAAACTACTATACATTAAATGTTCAAATTGGTTGCATTTTTAAAAAAAACTTAAATATTTGATGCACAGTCTTTGAATATTTCAAAGTATGGTAATCTTTTCCCTATTTTTTTAAATAATAAAACATATTTTGATTGGCTTATGTCTTGACTTCTGTTACACCCTGTATATTTAGATTAGGGTTGGAATATTATTGGAATTTAGATTAGGGTTGGATTATTGCAATTAAGTCTCATCTTTCACCATGAAAGGTTTGAGCAGTATAATAGCAAAGAAAGTGATTAATCAGATGAACTATCCCTGCACTTATTCACATATATTTATATAGAAATATACTACACACACACACACACACACACACACACACACACATACACACACACACACATTTATGCTTGGTTTAAGCCTCACAACACACTGAGTCCTGAAGATGTACATTTGGGGATAAAGATCCAGGATCCACTCATAATTACTAGACACTCTTAAATTGATAAACTAAATAAGAGCAAGATAAAACCCAAATTTCATTAATAAAATTAAAATCTTAGTCCACTTATCCATTTTGTTTTAAATGAAAATAATGGTTTGCAGAATATTTCTGGAAGGAAATGGCCACATCCAGGGTCTCATCCTTATACCAAGTCATAATTTGGTCTGCTTGATTTATCCTTAGTAAGTTCATGTCAGGCAATTGTGGTTTCTTCAGTAAACCAAATAAACTCTGCTGATTGTGAAATGTGAAGTTATTCATAAGTTTTGTTAATGTTAAGTGATAGTTACAGTTTTACTAGAATACATCTCAGGGTTCTGCCCTCAATCTTTCTCTCTTCACACACACACACCCAAAAATATGAGGTTGGTGTAGGACAGATCAAGATCCAAATCCCCCCTTATCCATGAAAGCCAATACAACAATTTGGGATATTCACTCTCTTGCTACCTAACTTCAGTGGATTTCTGTAAGAATAATATGGACCAGATAATGGGAACCAGGACAATAGGAATCATACACATTATCTTGAGATTTAAATGAAATTATTTAAATGAAATACAGCAATAATACTAACCTGTCATGTAGAGATGTGGTTAGAAATATTGAGCTAATATTGGTGAAATGCTTGCAAGACTGCAATGTCCTAATTATGTGCTGGGTTCACAATCAATTATTTGTATTTTTAAAAATACAATTGACAGTTGAACACAAAGGTGTGTTCATGGGGTTTCTATCCACCGTGAGTGAAGGCTGAATACATTGTTTTATAAGAAGGCAGTCTCAAACCCTGGAAGGGAGTTTGGGCAGAAATAAAACAGGAGACAATGCCTTTTCTTTGATCATTATATTCTTACAATAATTTTCATTTCAGCTATTAAGTACAGCATTCAGAGTTAAAATTTGCTTCATATACAGCTAAGCATATTGTGTTTTCCCCTTATGTACATGTTATGCTGAAAAATGTACCCTGGATAAGAAATTTATAGAAGCCAGTTTTTTAAAAAAATGAATCTACCATGAGTAATAATCTTCCCTTTCTTTTAAAAAAGAAAAGAAATGAAGAAGAAAAAAACCCTTTAAGTAGCTATATCCACACCCTTTTCATATATTCTGCATGCTCCTTCTTTTAAAAAATTAGAGGCTGATTTAAACCCAACAGAACTCTGAATGTTATTTTTCCTTCTGACAGTGCATATGTGGGGCATGTTGTTAGGGTTACCAGACCTGACCATTAAAAATTGAACAATCTCAAGTTGGCAGAAATGAGATACAGAAAGCAAACTTCCTTGTTTCCATTTAGTGGGGGTTTTGGTAGCTCAGATTTGATAGCTGATGTTTTGTGTGTTTGTGTGCATTGTACAAAGCAAAGGCATAGCATGAACTGAAATGTTGGAAAAGAAGAACGTAACCGCCTTAGCCCTCTTTATTTTGGAATTCAACTCTGTGTTGCTTTCCACACACACACGGATAGACATGAAGAAAGCAGGTGCTGATGACAACTTTAATCACAAATGATTTTTTTTTAAAAAAAAAACCTTTCTTCCCCTTTGTCCCTGGTGAACAGCTATGAGCACAGAGAGAAAGGAAGAAGATAAGCAGTAGACAGTAATACTAACTGAATAGCAAATAACTATATAACTAAGATAAACAGTTAGCTATATAACTAAGAGAAACAGTAAACATTAATAAAGCATCAAACAAAGCAAAGCATGCAAAGCTTGAGGTTCAATCTTCAAGTTCAGCCCTTCTCCGCAGTAGCACAAGCTCAGTGACCGGCCTGGTGTAGAGCTTCCTGGTAAAGGTCTGATGGTCGCAGGAGGAATCTAGTGACCTCACCATCAGGACCTTGACTTTGTGGATAAGTCCATCAGAGCTGGGCATGGTTTGAGACACAAGTCCCATAGGCCACATGTTGCGATGTACATCCTTGTCTTTCAGCAAGACAAGGTCTCTCTCCTCAAGGTTTGGTTCTTTGGTCTTCCATTTACGGTGGTCTTGTAGGGTAGACAGGTACTCTTGCTTCCAACGGTTCCAAAAAGGTGTTGGCAAGCTGTTGAACTTGTCTCCATTGTTGTTTGTACAAGTCCTTAGAATCAAAGTTCCCTAACGGTGTGGGCCAATCACCCGTCTTCTGAGTTAGCAAGGCAGCTGGAGTGAGAATGGTCAGATTCTCAGGGTCTGAAGAGACCGGAACTAAAGGTCGATCATTTATGGTGGCCGTGACTTCTGCCATAAGGGTAGATAGAGTCTCATGTGTCAGTTTAGGTGCTTTCGCCAGCATCGAATCAAGGATCCAAAGAGCTATTCCAATCATGGGTTCCCACGCTCCTCCCATGTGAGATGTGTGGGGAGGATTAAATATCCATGTGCATTTGTTGGCTTTAAGGTAGTCGTCGAGTGGCGAGTCAGGGCAAATGCCGTCTTCAATTTGTAGTTCTTTACAAGCACCCACAAAGTTCGTTCCACAGTCAGATCTGAATACCTTGACTGGGCCTCTGTGGGCTTGAAATCTTCTCAGGGCATTGATGAAGCAAGAGGCGTCCATAGATTCGATGACTTCGATATGGACCGCTCAGATACTGAGGCACGTGAAGAGTACTGCCCATTGTTTGCTGTTAGGTTGACCGCCCCTGATCCGTTGTGCATGCACAGACCAAGGGCTGAATACATTGAGGCCTACATTGATGAATGGTGGTTTGGAGCTCAGGCGCTCGGGTGGTAGGTCAGCCATCATCTGGTGTCAAGTCTGGCCTCGTTGCTTGCGACAATGGAAGCAAGACTGCAGAACAGTTGAAATACATCTTTTGGTGCCTACGATCCAGAGTCCACTCGCTCTGGGGGCATCTTCTGTGAAGTGGAGACCTTGATGATGGATTAGTTCATGGTGTTATTGTACTAACAGCCTCGTTACATGATGGTTAGCTGGAAGGATGATGGGGTGCTTGCTGGGTGAGACCATTTCTGCTTTGTGTAGGCGACCTACTTACAGTACCTCCTGTTCGTCAAGGTAAGGATTCAGTCTCAGAAGTGGACTGGATTGTGGAATGGGCTTCCCTGCACTCAGGCATCCGTATTCTGATGGATATGCGTCTTGTTGCACACTTCTCAATATTCGTCTCTCAGCATGAGTGTAGTGGTCTGGGAAGTATGACTTGAAGCCTTTCTGATGACCAAGGAGATGGACAACTGTGCGGATGAGCACAGTTATTCCCAGTACGAGAGGTTTCCATCAGGAGAAGCGTTCAAAGCAAGCAGGTTTTAAAGGGCCTATCTTCTCACGTTGGAAGGTCGTTGCTAGGCAGACGACTGGAGGGACGACCAGTTCTACCTTCTTGACTAGGGGTTGAATGTCTCCATCATTATCTGGATCTAGGAGTTGATACAAATAGGGTTTTTCCAGCTCCAAGGCATCTGTACACCACAAGAACTTGGGGCCTGTGAGCCAGGTAGAAGTTGACAACTGGGATGCAGGAATAGACCTTGTCGCATGATCTGCAGGGTTCTGATCTGTTGGAACATACCGCCACTGCGCTGATTTAGAAGATCTCCTGATCCGCTCAACTCTGTTGCTCACATAGATGTATAAACGTCTACTCTCGTTGTAGATATAACTCAGTACCACTCTGCTGTCTGTATGGAAGGTGGTGGTCTAAGGGAAGATCTATCATCTTTGTTATTATGTCTGATAATTCTGCTGCCAGCGCAGCTCCGCAAAGTTCCAGCCATGGTATAGTATGACCTTTTTGCGGTGCTAGTTTTGCCTTTCCCACGACGAATCCGACATATACGTTGCTCTCCCCGCTGTAGACTTTGAGGTATGCCATGGCGGCTACTGCCTTTGTTGAGGCATCTGAAAAACATGTAGTTCCTTTCTGTGTGCCATGGAGGGCGAGATGGGAACATACATGTGATGTAGGTGAACATCTTGGAGACAGCAGAGAGAGTTGCACCATGACTCCCATTCTTGCTTCTGATCTGGTGGGAGTGGTGCATCCCAATCTTTGGTATTTTTGGAGACCGTGCACAGTAGGATTCTGCCTTGAATGGTAACAGGAGTGCAAACCCTAGAGGATCGAACAGGCTGTTAACTGTCAATAATACCCCTCTCCTCGGGAAGCCGGTCTTTAGGGCTGGGGTTTTGAAGATGAAGAGGTCTTTCTTCAAGTCCCAACACAAGCCGAGACTGTGTTGAATGAAGGGGGCGTCACTGGCGAAATCAAGGTGTTGCAATCCCTTGGCATGGTCCTTGGGACTAAAGGCCTTTAGAACTTCTTCACTATTGGACGCTATCTTGTGTAGCTTGAGGTGGGCCATTCCTAGCATTTGCTGTGTATTCTTCAAGAGGTCTATGGCCTCCGCTGGGGTAGCTACAGATTTCAAACTGTCGTCTACGTAGAAGTCGTGTTCTACAAAGCGTTGAGCTTCTGCTCCATATTCGTCTCTTCCCTCACGAGCAGTACATTGGAGACTGTAGTTCGCGATTGCAGGGGAGGAGCCATTGCCAAATACATGCACCTCATTCGGTATTCTGAGATCCTTTGGTTATGTTGATCATCACTGAACCACAGGAAATGGAGATAGTTATGGTGATGTTCTCATACGAGGAAGGAATAGAGCTGTATCACATTTCAATTTTTTACAATTCTGAGGCAGCAAACTCACAAAACTGATATATAACCTTAAAAGGGACTTAGCATTTTTTTAAGAAAAAATCAATCCCACTCAGAAACCATGAGAAATGTCTGTCTCTGCTGTGCTCAATGGTCCATTTTGTTGTGCTGCTCTACCTGTTGCCCTCACCCAGCAGTTAAACTAACACAAAAAGAGCAAAACCACTTCAAATCAGTGGTGGGATTCAAATATTGTGGCCACCGGTTTGGTGGGCGTGGTTTGGTGGGCACGCTTTGCGCGCGTGCACACACTTTGCGTGCACACATGTGCCAAATGCACACTTTGTACAGGCGCAGAGGCATTTGCGCAGGCGCAGAGGCATTCGAACTGGGATCTGCACAATCCTGGTCACTTCAGCAGCTGCCGTGCGCCGCTATTCTGTGCCACACACAGTGGCTGTGCTTCAAATTCAGCGGATAAAGGTGAGTATGGGAGTCTGGGCAGATGGATGGGCCCAACAGCAAAGCAGTGGAGAGAACCGGTTCAGTCACCACTGCTCATCGCTCCTACCGGCTCTCCAGAACCGGGCAGAACCGGGCAAATACCACCACTGCTTCAAATGTCTCATTTCTGGCATAAGGAAAACTGCAACTGATCTGAATATTAAAATCAAGCTTGTTTATAAAGGGCAAGAAAACAATTATTACATTTCAGACAGGAAGGATAGGACAGGCCTCAATGTTTATTTCTTCTGGTGAAAGTTTCAGCTGGAAAATGGGAGTTAGATTGGTAAAAATCATCCCTGCTTTTTGGCATCAATTGCTTTTATCTACAGCTTTTTCTCATGGCTTTTATAAACCCTGTGGAGGCTATACTGTAAACATACGTTTTAAGAGTTGGAACCAGTGATGGGAAAAGGAGTTTGGGGAGAAGATGAAAGCTTGTGGTGGGGAAAAAATTAAGCACCTGTTCTCCATTGACAATCCATGCTGACAGAAACAGCCTTCTGGGTTTTGCCTTCCAATATGTTATTATAATGAGGAGAGTTCTGTCTTTTGAACACGTACCTTGTCAAACCATTTGCACTTTTAGCCTATGATGTCTGAGATCATGCCCAGCTGGAAGATCTGAGTGTATTAGCCACAGCCAGTCTAGGATCTTGGGGCTTGTAGAATTCCTTGGGGTGCGAATAGCATTCAAACATAATAAAACATTTGAACTACAAAACAGAAACGTAGAAAATGCCTGTAATTTAGATAAAGTACATCACTTTATGTTGCAGGCTGAATTGAGACAGCAGACGTTAAAGACATCTAGAACTGCCATGGATCAGAAAGTGGATGGCATCTGTATGAGTTGTTCATCTACTGAGCAAGAGAGCCTCATCCCTACTTTTGCTGAAGTGAGCACCCACAGATATCTCTTCTTCAAGCTCATCTACAAGCACAAGAACTTGCACTTTTATTCTATCAGTCTGGGATTATTTCACAGATGTTTAGAGTCAGAAGGGGACTTTGAGGATATCCAGTCCAACCTTTGTTCAAGACCATGATGTTGCGTCTGCAGTGTCAGAAAAAGATGGTTGCTCTGAACCAGTTACTCAATTTAACTCCATTCATCTCAGCTCAGCTCAGCTCAACTACTTTCCTTATCTTAGGTATGGAGATTCATTACCTGCTGATGAATTGTTTCAAGCAGCATTATTATTAAGAAAGGTTTTCTGGAGTTTAATTGAAATTTGCTTTTTTTATTTACCATTTCTACCATTTGTTTTTGCCCTACTATCCAGAGCAGTTTCTCAAGCTTTGCTCAAACTCCCAGAATACACCAGCCAGTATTTCTTGCTATTTCACCACTGGCTGGGAAATTCTGGTATTTGAAGTCCACACAGCTTAAAATTGCCAAACTTGAGCAAGTACTTGAGCAGTACATATGTTTCATCTTCTACAGAACAATCATTAGGACAGTTGAAGACTGCTATCATGTAGCCTCTTAATTTTGACCCTTAATCGTCTCTTGTCCAGGTAAACATGTCTTTCACGAACCTTTATATAGACTTGCTTCATGACAACTGTTCTGTCTATATTACAGAAAGAATTCATGGTACATGATATTATACTCTTTTAAAGAAATATTTTCCCTTTTGTACTTGTTTTGTGTATCAATGTGGTACTTGCAAGTACTTGCTTTGTGTAGCAATATAGCAACACAACTATGCATAATTGCCCTTAAAATAAAGTCAGATCTCCCTCAACTTATATTTAATGCTATGGATAGATCCAGTTTTCTTGATAACCATATGGAAGTGGGCGGTCCCTGTCTTAATAAAGTTGTAGGTTATCAGTCCAGCTTCTAATCTTCTCTATTACTCTGTTGATTTTCACCCAATTTATTGTAGTTCAGGAAAAACTCTGAAATGGCAACTTAATCTCATACTTTCTTTGCAGGTGTGATTTGTGGTATGTTATCCATACATTTTATTTTGAAACAAATGCTTTTGTATAACTGAAACTAATTTGCCAGTGTGTTTAAAAGAAAGCAAAATGATATGGCAATAATTTCCTGAAACTACAATGCTGTACTATGCTCCGCTGTATTTAAAATCAACAACCCAGCAGAGCAGGACAGATAGACATCAGTTACTGGAAATGTTTTTAGAGGAATCTGAAACAGCAATATGACCTTCTGTTTCTCCTGATTCCTAGCATGTTTGTCCTAACAAGAATGAAGTACACTCAACCTTCAAGTGTCTCTCAGGAATTACAGCCATTGCCATGCTATATATTGATGTGTGCTGCTTGATTGCATTAAAAATACAGAAGATGCTATGTTGTTCTTCTGCATGCTGCCAACCAAGTTGCAATTGCATTTCTAAAAAAAGAAACACCAGCATGGCAGCATGTCTGAAACAAAAGGGTTTCAGTGCACACTCTGTTCAAATGGCGAGGAAAAAAGATAATGGAATACTATCACACTCCTGCCTTTCTCATTAATCATCACAGGCATTTTTTGCTGGTTCCTTGAAACAAGCAAATCTTATTCCTAGAGAGATATCAAAACTCTTGACTACTGTTGTGATTTTGAACCTAGAGAGGTGCAGGCTCATTGGGCAATAAATGGCCCAAAGCTCAGGGTTTTTTGTAAAGTGAAAGAAGGAATGATTGTAGATTTACTATTGCTTCCAAGGCAAAACCAAAAATTCAAGATCTATGCAATCCCTGATTTGAACAAAATGTTATTGGCACATATGCCTGAGGACAAGGAAGAAACCAGAAAGTGATGGTTTTGAAAAATATCAATTCATCATTTGGAAACATAAGACAAATGCAAGGAGAAGCTTGAGAAAGTAGATGTGTTTAGTTACTCATAATAGCTGCTAAGGGAAGGCATAGTAGCAGTTCTCACATCAGTTCATGGTTCAGCTGAGATGCAAAGCCAGCTCTCTTTGGAATAAATCCAGTGATTCTGCAGAGGATGCTTAAATAAATAATACTGTACAATCTCCTATTTAATAAAAAGAAAAAGCTCACATTGAAGTTAAGCAATTATAGAACTGCATTTCCCAACATGATGCTATCCAGTTATTTCAGACAGGAGGGCAACTGCTGTACTTCCATCCTGCAATACTGTAGTCTTGCCAAGGATGAGAGGAGCCATTACAGTCAAAGTCCACCCCAATCAGGAATGAGATTGTTCTGAAGACCTGTCAGAGTCTGCCTTTGCACCAACCTGGCAACTTTGCTATGTTTCCACAACACCACCTCTCTCTGGCAGCCATGCTGGTTTTCTTCTAATCCAGCTATGGTGCATTTCAAACCTCAGAATAACCTTCTTATGATTGGCAATGCTGGAGCTCTGCAGGGCTTGGGAGCGAGCCATGTTCTGATTTATAGCAAGTGTGGCCTGATCTCACCAGCCACCTCCAATCTTGAGCCTCTCCAGTCTACAACTTCTGTTAACTTAAAGGATGTGGATCAAACTCCAAAATTAGATGTGGCCAGGTTCTCTTCTGGGAGAGGATTTCAAAACTTTTAAAAATAAAATGGGTATCTTAACAACCACAACATTTGAAGAATAATTTGCCCCATGGATTTCCCAGACCCAAAAAGTTGCAACAAATAAGGTGCAGATATTTAGACTTACCTATGCTGAAAGGGTTTTGGGTGCCATAGAAGGGATGGTGATGGCGCAGGAACAAGAGGAAGGGACAAAAAGGTCAAAGGTGAAGTTAAAGAAGGGGTGGGACTTAATCATATGGTTGCAGCTGTTGCCTTGACTTTTTTGCCTGCCCTCTGCAGACACCCCTGCTAGTGAGTCATCTGTAATCTCTCACCCGTACTTTTTCATTTTGCTCCAATAAATATCAACAGGGACTTTTACAGTATTAACAAATCCAGTCTCCAATCTTTGAACCAGTTTTACAAGCTGTACACAAAATGTTCAGGTATATAAACAATGGTTATCAAACTCTTGACTCATCCTATTTCCCATCTCTGAGATCAAATGAAATATTCTGCAGCCCACCATTCAAACTACCATATACAATAGTCAAATCCATATCCATGGCTATAACCACCAAGGAAAGCATTTGGTTGCAAAACATGCAACCGTCAATGAGCACTGTTTCCAGCGATAATTTCTTGATACTCAGGCAGCTTTTTATTATACCAACAATTAAGGTGTACTTTTCTTTAAAAAAATACAATAGCCCATTCCTCAATCCCTTGATTTCTTTGTGTTGCAGGACTAAGGAGAAATTATTGCATCAGCAACTGTACTAACTCAGGAAGCACAGCACTGTTTGAATCATGATTGTTGCATTCTCTGATTGGCTGACTAATAAGAACACTGATTTGTGGTGATTTCTGCCTTTATCAATGCTCCATGTTGACTCTGAAGGTGAAACTTTGCTGGATTACAGGTAGTCCTCAATTTACAACCATTTGTAATTACAATGGCATTGAACAAAGTGTCATATGACCTGTCCTGGCATTTACATCCCTTGCAACATCCCCAGGATTACATGACAAAAATATGGGTGCTTGGCAGTATCCTGGGTTCATGTGTTCACCATCTGAGGCCTTTCCAACTGGCTTCAAGAGGGGAAGCTGGATTTTGCTTACTAACTGCGTGGCAAACTTAATAACTGCAGTGATTCATTTAACAACTTTGTAAAAAACATCATAAAATGGGTTTGACTTACTTAACTATTATCTTCTTAGCAACAGAAATTTTGGATCTAATTGTGGTCATAAGTTTAGGACAACCTGTATATAAAGCCGACAAGCTACAGTGAATGGTACTTGCGACTGCAATGCAATGGTACAGCATATACTAGGCCTCATTATTCCCATTATCTTTCATTTCCCTCCTCGTTTTCCATTTCTATCTTTGATAGTTAATCAAGTTTCTATAAGCCCCAAGCATGGTTCAACCAAGCCATCTTGAGACCTGTGTTTTGGAGAATTTTCCACTTCAAAGTTTCCTGTAATTCTTCAAATCTCAGAGTACCCCAAATGTACTGATAATGTTCTCTTATTTCTGAATGGGCACTGTTTTGGTTGCCTGGCAACTGCCCTTTCTGCTTCACATGTAAAATAACGGAAATCATTCTGCTCTTAAACATGGAAGTTCCATTTCAGTGCCACAGTGTATAGGATTTATATTCCATTAACATATGCCATCATCTTTCAAAAGCAGGAGAGAAACCTGTTGCATCCTCTGGGACAAAATGCACTAAATATTCCCTTTGAAAGAAAGGATGTCGTCTTAGACAAGGGAGGTGGCCTCACTGCTAAGCATTACTCACACACATAAGTGAAACTATCCTCTTCCTCCGATGGGGCTGCTGTAGATGCCAGCCCTGGCTGGGTGGGCTGCACAACCTGTTCTTCAACTTCTTCCTTCTTGGTCTCTCCATCCAGCTTCTCCTTGCCATCTGGTTCCTTCACTTCGGTCAATACCACCTCCTGGGCAACCTCCTGGTCAGTCATTTCGGACAACTCCAAGACTTCTTGCAAATGCTTCAGAAACAAGATCCACAAAAAAAGTTACAGAAGTAATTTTGGAAATCCAGCAAGGGCACAAGGTAAAGCTGGTTGCTGGGAGGAGGACAAGGTAAAGATGGCTGTCTCTCAACTTGTGTATTCTGTTTATTCCAAACACACACACACACACACACACACACACACACACCATTCCTTCCCTCCCCTTCTCTCCCCCTCCCCCTCTCCAGCCTTTTTGCTCTCTTTCCCAAATACAGTCATGGGAGGTGGGCGGAACAGAACAGAAGGGAAAAAAACTCCAGGAAAAAATCCAGAGTTTGTTTTTCCTTTTTTTAACAATATTTTTTTATTTCTTTTGGGTCACTGTTCAGACTTAGTGGGAGGGGAGGGGAGAGAGGGGAAGGGGAGAGGAAAGGAAAGGAAAGGAAAGGAAAGAGAAAGAGGGGGAAATCTCCTCCAATTTGGGGAGGGAATCTTCATACCGCTAGGATTTACATGCTCTAACATGAAACATATACTTCCATATTTTAACACAAAATTCTAATTAATAATATTTGCAATTGATACAGCCATTCTTCTATTGATTGATTCAGTTTTTTAGCTCTAAAGTTCTATTTAAAAAAAGACAGACTGGCACCAGGGTACATATTTGAATTCACATCCAATATTCGTTGCTATTTTGCAATTACCATTCTTCTGTTACCGTAGCTCTGATCGTACTATTTGCTTTCTACAACTTGGTTGTTTTTTTTTTAATTAAAAATATCTCTTTGCTGTACGTTATTTTTTTTTCATAACTAACTAAATCATATTTCTGCACAATGAAAGACACATTGATGTTAGGAAAAAATGGGCCTTACTTACACCCAGGAGAAATTAGACTTATTAACTGCTGTCAGGCCATATGCTAATATAGTGAAGATCAAAAAAAAAAGTATGAGATGGGGTTGGCATTGTCGGTTAGCTTCCATCTCCCCTCCTAGAAAACAACTGCCTAAAACCAGTTATCTTTTCAAGTTAGGCCAATATCTAGGGCAATTTTTCTCAACCTGGACAACTTTAAGATGTATGTGGACCAACACATGCTGTTTGGGGAATTTTGAGAGTGGAAGTCCATATATCTTAAAATTCCAAGGTTGAGAAATTTTGATCTGGACCAGTGACAGCGAATCTTTTAGGCTTGATGTGTCAAAAATTTGAAAAATGCTTAACATGGCTGCTAGAATATTCCTCCTCACACACACACACCCCTCCCACACAAAAAAGAAACAATTCTTTAGATGTGTATTTATAATTCAAAACACTTCTTGTTCACCAAACACAAAAGATGATGTCATTTGATCATCGATAGTGCTCTCATTTTGGAGCCTGAATTTGCAGATATCCTCAGCCCTTGTGCCTTGAAAATGAGCTTTTGCTGTGCATACAACTGTCTCCTGAAGCAGTGAGAAGATGGCTGAACTGTGCAGCTGCCATGTTCCTATCACATTTGCAAGTTGCTCTCTCTTTCATGTCACCACCAATCACAGTTCTGAAATTGATAGATCACATGCTGATATGGATGGTGAGAATCCATTTTAAGCTTTGGGGGAGGGGTGCAGGTTTGCATATTTCTTGTATTTGCTTCTTTCAGTTTCTTTGGTAACTTGAACAGGAAAAATAGTTCTTGTCAGGTTTTGGTGAACGCTGCCATGTAGCCCATAACTTCATGGCATGCCACTTTTGACATGCATTTCAGGCAATTGCCATCACTGATTTTGAAGATCAAAAAAAATTGAAGCTTTTGCTTTTCTTCTTTGTATTCTTTCCAGTGTTTCAGAGCTTGTTACTTTTATCCTGTCCAATCAACTTTACTTTTTCATTTTCTTTTTCGTATTAACTATAAAAAGGAATGTAAGATGGGTCTTGGGGCTCTCTCTTTCCATAGGGAGATCCCACTTTATCAGGGTACCCTAATAAGCTGCTTCTAAATGATCTTCCGACTTGGTTGCGTATTGGAAAAATAAACCAAGGCAGAACCTACGACCAGATTTGGCTATCAATTAGGTACACATTTTTAATCAATTATTTGACATGTGTGTGCGCGCTTATTTTTTATATAGGGAGTCCACACAAAAATTAACGTGACCCATCCTCCCCCCCCCCATACTTTATAGGGGGCATCTACAATCTTGACTTTGTTATCAATAAATGTCAACATGACAATATAACTATCTGATTGAAGCCTGGCCCATTATATAGTCCTGTTAAAAAGGCTTGGCTTTGACTGGACACTCAGAACTGCCATTGTGAGGTTTTCATCCTCCCAACTGAGTTCTGGATGTAGTTGCTTCCTAAACTTCTATGTGGGTTAAGTTGTTAAATTTGTACTATCCGTTCTTGAGTGTGGATGTAGCCCTCCTTCCCTTTTACCTTAAATCTAGGTAAGGCAGAACAAGAGATACCCCTTCTTTCGTGGTTGTTGTTTACAAGTAGTTTTGGAGTATGTGGTACTACTACTGTATAAACCAATGCCAGCAGAACAATTAATAAATGCATTTTATTTTAGTAAATGCGACAAAATAGACAGTTGGGGATTAGATAGCTGAACCAAATTATACCACACAGTATACAAGTACCAGAAATCAATCAATCAAACAGACAAACTTAGAAACAGGGATAACCATGGGAATGAAGGCAAATCTACAGAGCAGAATCAAACAATGCTGAAAATTTAAAAAAATCCTGACGCTTTTGCTTATATTTTTTCCTGCCAAATCTGTACTTTTAATTCTAGTACTTTCAGAACTTAGTACCAGGAAAAATCTGCTCCTTCAGCTTTTCCTACTACTCTCAGGAATCCACTGCCAATTTTGACTGGAAAAAAGAAACTTCTACCAGCCTCCTCTAGCCTGGAAAGGGACAGTAGCTTTTGCAGAAATACTTGTTTTCTAAAAAGAAAAATATTATTTATCTAGTCTTGCATATAACCTGAAGCCCATCCCATCTACTATCAGTATTATCACCTCCATCTACTACCAGTGTTTCTCAAACTTGATAACTTTAAGATGTGTGAATCTTAATTCCCATCTGGCTGGGAAACTAAAGTCCAGGGTTTCTTAAAATTGTTAATTTTAGGAAACACTGCATTACATTATTTAACTTCTCTCTATGCATTTCTGCTATTGATTTATGTAGCAACATAGAGCTGCATTATTTACAAATTTTAAAATGTGGTTAGAAACCACACCTTGCAGTGTGTCAAGCACTGGACTATTTTCCAATTTTTGCTTTGCCAAGCAGGGACCTAAACAGAAAACTGATGCACAATGCTCATGACTATGGTCCTTTTACTTTTTATGTTGTCAATTGTGGAAACATGGAGTACTATGATTTAAAAACTTAATAGATGCATTCAGTATATCATAAGTTTAAAATTCACCCAGTTAAAAGTGCTAGGTATTTAAACAATTGTATTTGTTCTGTAATAAAACAATAAGCCTAGCATCAAAAAATAAATGCAAAAGACTGCAAAAAATTTTTAAATTATTTAAACAGGACTCAAAGATCCAGAATTTATTCTCATTTTCAGCCAGTGAATGGAATGAACATTGTGGCATCTATCAGTGAGCAATCAAGACGTGGTCTTGTTCATGTGAAAACACCTTTCTAAAAAGAAAAGGGATCAAAATGCCCTTCCTTTAAACATTACAGCTTAGTAGGCAAGCAAATTGGTTCCTCTAATTGAGAGAGAGGGCGGAAGGGAGAAAGAGATATATATATTTTATACACCCACACCCAGATTCATTTATATACTCACACTTCCCTACATACATACACTTATCTATATTAGACAACCTGTGACTTGTTGATCATATTCTGAGCAAAAGGTCATGCAATCTTATGAACCAGAATGGGCGTTAAATTTATATTATGTATTGCTATTAGTTTGATTTTAAAATTAACCTTGATTCCAAAATTATCATGGCGTAATGCTAAAGTAGGAGCAACTTCTGACTTCCTCCTGGCTAACTGGTGGTGCAAACAAACAATCAAAAGAATGTTAGTAATATATAGGTATAGCCAACTCCAGGTGGCAAACATACCTTATAATTCAACCTTCTATTTTCCACAGAACAATAATTGTGATGTGAGTTGGACTGAGAGAGACCAACCAGCTCAAAGTCACCCAGTTGGTTTTCATGCTTAAGTGAGATCTCCTTGATAGTTGATAAATAGTCTCTTGGTTTCTAGGCCAACATCTTTAAAAGTTGTTGAACTGAGTAATCTGAACTCAAGTTCTAAGATTCTACCCCAAATTTCTGCAAAGGTATGTAAGGTACGGTAATTTTATTGAGATCTAATTTGATATAATGATTAAAAGCACCAAATTAGAAACAGATAGACTGTGAGTTCTAGGCCCATTTTCAGCATGAAGCCAGCTGGAAAACCTTGAGCCAGTCACTTTCTCTAATCTCTAGAAAGGAGACAATTTATCCAGGGAGTCAGCAGGAATCAATGTGGACTGAAGGTGCACCCACATACCCACACATACCTCAGATTAACACACACGCACACACAAAGCACTGCGATAGAGAGAATTGTAATAGGAAAATACTAACAAAGAAGAACTAAGATAGAATTAAAAGAATTGTAAAGAAAAGTATGGCGTGATTTCCTGATGCAATGTAAATGAATATATTACTTGACACACATATTGCTATCATATTTCCACAAGTATACACATACCTAATAGAAAACAAGCAAATGCTTTTGGTCTGTTAAGAATGAAGAAAATCCTTCTTACAGTGTTATGATGATAACAAGGTGGAAAAAAGCCTGACCATATTACTAAACTATTTGAGAGGAGAACCTAGGCTACTATCATTAGAAACTTGGCATAGTCTCTTCAATCCCAGTCCACTGATGCTCTCCCAAGTTTCTACTTCCTCTTTCTTGTTGCCGTAGATACTATACATCCACCCTCACCAAAAATATAGTCAGTGGTACTTGTGGCAATATTTTTATTTGTGTGTGCCTATATGCAGTGTGGAAATAACAATGAAGTTACAACATAGTTTAAATATGGTCATCTAGGGAAGAGATAAATGAGGTTTGTGCTTGTGAATCTATCTATATTACAGATGGCAAAAAGAATAGAATTGTATCCAGTGTTTACATAAATGTTAGAAATGTTAGCTTTTGTTTATTCAGATTTCAATATAAAAATCTTTGGGCTGCAGCTTTGCAGTTGGGCACATTGTTAGCACGCATCAAATACAGATTAAGAATTCTCAAAAAGGATAAACTAATATTCTGTTATCACATGTGGAGGAGGAATCAAAATCATAGTTTTACTTCAGGTTTTGGATGATGGGACCCTAAAAATATTTCACATGGAGCCTTCTACACCCAATCAGATTTCAAAGAGCTTTGATAACTTGGCTAATGTACCTGGCCTGCATACCTAGTTTTGATAAAGGCAGCAATAATGCTACATTTTTCCAGGCATGAGCCACCGTTTTAATCCTTTGCATTGTTTCTGACAAAACATGACATTTTTCTGTGATTTACCTATGGTTAAGTGAGCTGCCTAAATCTGAGTACTATCATTTCTGGTTTAGAGTGACCAAAATTTAAGGCCAATATCTACTCATGATCTTGTTCACATTTGCCAAAAATGATGGCACCTCTGGCTTGAGATAAGGTACTTAATTATAGGAGAGCTGTAATATGTGGATATGCAGCTACAAAAAACTTACATTGATATGCATTTGTATAAGCACTGCTTTAGAAATATATGACATTGAAAAGCATGTGCCCTCTCTTTTCATGGGCTCTAGTTTTAATTTTCTTCCAAAATAAAATTCTTTGTATGAGAGGGAGGGAGGGAAGGAGGAAGGGAAGGTTGGCTAGATTCCTCTGTTCGCAACCCAAGCACCTACACTCCTTGTCTGCCAATATTCTCAACCTGCTGGCCTCAAAATGTACAGAGATTATGACTCAAAGAAAGGCTAGAAATTGTGTGAGGACCCCAGTTTAGAAGAATCTGCTTCAGGCTCTTCTCTTGTTTCCTTGGCTCCCTGCTATATCAATGTGATTTCGAATATTGTTAATAGGCTTTTCTTAGTTTTTCCTTGCCAAAGAATAGCACGTCACAAGGACTGATTCAGGTTTAAAGAGGTACTTGTCAAATTGCTTGGCCAGAATTTAAGTCTGAAAGAGGAGATTCATTAGCCACCATTTCACACATGTAGGAAAGGAAACAAAAGACCTGCAAATTCCAATTTTTTTTCCTGATAAAAGTTGGGAAAAAACATAACTGGAGGAGCTGGAGAGACAGGATGCCTGTTCCTGTTGCCAGATATTATAGTAAAGTGTAACTTGCTAGGAGGGAAAGTCTGTTACATAAAATGGCTGCATGAATTTTGTAAGACTATTGCCAAGCAAAGATGAGAAAGATCTTTATGCCAGAGTCGGCCAAGTTTATTTTAGGACTACTTGGTTCTTCTTAATTTCAGTGCAGAATCTCCTGGGATGGTTCAATGACTTCTAAATCATTCTTTTCTCTTTTTTGGGTGTAACACGTATTTAAGCTACTTACAAAGCAACTCAAGATTCACTCTTTCTAGCAAGCAAGGAAGCATCTTTGATTGGCCCAAGAAGCTGCCTAATTATTAGGTAAACAGCCCCGCTGATGTCAGAGATCCCAGGGCAAACACAATGTTTTTCTCACCTTGAGCATCAGAGCTTTTCGTTCTTCTTCGGAGCTGAGTTCATCTCCTTGTCCCTGACCTGCACCCAGCTGTGTCCCCAGGAGCAGCAGCTGCATCAGAGTCCAAAGTTCCATGGTGTTTCCTTCTCTGCACAGATCTGTCCAAACGGTGGAAGAGGACACCAATTCTCTTGAATTTGCAGATATGAGGAAAGAATGAGTCTTCTTTTTTATCCTGGAATTCACTGCTGTCTGCCCACTCAGGCGTTGGGGCAGAAATGAGGGAGGAACAAAGCTTCAGCCATCCTGAACTGGAATGTCTAATCTGATCCAGATGTGAGAATATGAAGCCAAAACCTCACCCACACTGAACCTCAGCTCAGAACTGCCTGTGGGTTGTCACCTGGCCAGCTTAAATTTAAATTTTTCCGTTTCGTGGAATGTAACTATATGATGGCTGTTATGGCAATGATGATGATGACATCGAGGATTCAAGGAGAGCTAATCTCTGTGACATATTTACATACGAAATAATGTTATATATAAATGTAAACAATGCATTTCAGTTGGAAGATGCTGCATCTAATTAAAGAAAGACAGTCAATTTTACCTAGTAATTTGTAAAGGAACAGTGCAAGTGGAAGCATAGGAAAAAGGTATCATGGCAAGCCAGCCCAAAAGGAATTTGTAGGTTCCTGCTGCAAAGGACAATACAAATACAAAATGTGCAGGTTTGACCTTCTAATAAGGAATGGTCATGCTGTGTGTGATTCACTCAAAATATATTACAAATGTAAGAGATTTTGTATATGTATTATTAGTTGTTTCTTTGCAACTGGGTTGGTAGCAAATGAATGCTGGGCAAGGTAGACTGAAGGGGGCCAATTACATTATGTTTTTTTAATCCTCCCATCAGTATAGGAAAATTTGGTTAAGTACCAAGGACAAATTACAGTTCCCAACCAATGCCCTTTTATTATTTATATACTATTTTTCCCCCTAGGCTTTTATTACCCATTTCATTGCCATTTCTTGCAGTTTTCATGTGCTACTATGATACATATGTTGAAATATAGTATAACTTTTAACAAGACAAACACCTTTAAAAATATAAAATTATTTTTGCAACATTTTTCTTCACCTTCATCATTTTGTTCCATTTCCTCTCATTTCAGGAAGGTGGTAATTGGTCAGGTGTTTTCTTGTGATAGTGGGTCCTTAATTTTAGTTGCACAATTGTAAATAACCATACTTTAAAACCTGCATATATTAATCCATCCATCCTTCCATTAATTCATATAATTTGTTCATTAATTTGTTAGATCCCTTTCTTTCCAAAAACTCAAGGCAGCATTATAATAAATGCTCATTTAGCAGGCTTTTGCGCTTACAGTGGTGATGAAAAAATAACTTCACAACCAATCTTTGCAAACTTTGCAAGTCTGTAAAATAAAGGAAATTTCTAAATAAGATCATAAGCACAGTTGTGTTTTTATTTAGTGACTACTTTATTTATGACCAAATTGCCAGTCCCAACTGTGGTCACAAAATGACCACAATATAGGTATTTTCATAGAGATGGGGAGTAATATTGTAACCAAACTCTTCACTTACATGCAAATCCCTTCCCTTACATGCACAACTCTTCCTTTGCCATGCAAATATGAAAATGTTGGGCTTTCATTGTGACATCATAATTCACGTTTCTCAAATATCATGGATAGTTCTGGAATATCATAGGTATGGTTATCTATGGGATAATCATGTTTTAAGAACAGAGATGTGAAATTACCTTTGTGATATCCTGTTTCTTCGGCAGTTTCAGCAGTACATTGCCAACTTCTTGGCATGAGTTTCCATGGTAAATACAAGTGATAAAGCACATATGATCTTTCAAAATCTGTCGTCTTGTCCTATGCATTGGCATAAGGCATTTGCTCAAATTAAAAATTCAGTAAATATTGTGATGAATTCATTATATCTGATCAAAGAGCAGCAGTCATTCCTAAAAAAATAATACCAGCCTAGAGATGCGTCAGAAACAAAAGAGGTTCCAGGATAATCTGTCTTCACAAGGTTTCTTTCATTTTCACCTGAAGGATATTTCATTCTACTTGAGACTATTGGACGTACTATACCACCAACTACAAGTTAGCTCTCACCATATTTGAGGCTCTTCTCTGCCAGAATGACAGCTCCCATCAGTGAAATGAATGGAAAAAAGGGAAAGCAGCTGCTAACAATCTCTCTGACAACCTGGGTCCCAGTCTCAATGAGGACAGCCTTTGGCACTGTAATTTTAATGGCAGTGCCATTAATGTAATTTTAGAAGTCGATTTTGGCACAAAAGCAAGACTAATATAATTAATATATAAAATGCCTATACCATCCAAAATATGTTTGCATATCATATCACTCCAATATTTGGCTATAATACCACTCTGTCATATATTTGTATATGATTCAGTGAGCTCTGTATATTGATGGGTTTCTGTATCTCACCCTCTGGAACTAAGCAAATAGTAGATCTGAATTCAGGATCGAGTTCTGGGTGAGTCACAGCCAATTACTAAGGATCTTCCAATTGTTTAACCATAGCAACACTTTCCTCTAAGGAAATTAGGTTAGTGAAATAGAGAAAGCTAGGGAAAATAATAACGGACTCTGTTTAAAAGAGCTTTCCTAGTATTGAAAATATGTATTTGCTCTGAACCAAGGTATAAACATGGCCCAGAAACCTCATTCTCTGCAACAACCACAAAATATTGTCTTCATCACATTCTAAGCCTGTACCTGAGTAAGTTTGAAATTGTCCTGACCAGTTTCAGGTTTAAAGGAGGCTTGTTTCCCTTCTCCTGATTCAATTTTTGTCCAGGTTATGACCTCATACTCTTCACTAATCATTTGCTTGCTGATGGATTAGGAATTTCAAGTTGCTGCAGATCCACCTCAATGGTCAGTGCTCTCTAGGACTATTTTAACTTGAGCCACATGAACATTGGACCTGGCTTGTTCAGAGGCTTTTGTCTACATAAGACTTGATGAGTGCTTTTTACAGCATTTGTTAAGTCTCATGTGTCATTCATTTGCTAAGTTGTGTCTAACCTTTCACGACCCCATGGACCATAACATGCCATGTTCTCTTGTTCTCCATTGTCTCCCAGAGTTTGCCCAAATTCATGCTCATTGCATTAATGATGCTATCTAACCATCTATGCAAATACAAAATTTTTGACATGAGCTAATAGATATAGTAACATCATATGTCAGCTTCTGTGAAGACCTATGTGTACCGACCAGGAACCTGCGAATATACAGTCACAATGAACCTTGGTTCACAGCTAAACTTAAGCAGCTATGTCGTTCCAAAGAGGAAGCCTACAGAAAAGGTGATAGAATGCTGTACAATCAGGCGAGAAATGTATTAACAAGAGAGATCAGAGAAGCAAAAAGGAGCTACTCTGAAAAGTTAAGGAATCAGTTCTCAATAAATGAACCAGCAAACAGGAAAACTCTTAAAAATATTACTGGCTATGGCAAACTTCCTTGCCAGGCAGAAGGAAATCAACAACTTGCAGATGACCTGAGTGTGTTTTACTGCAGGTTTGAGAGAAACTACAGCCACCTATCTCCACAAGCCCCATCCACACCAACAACAGCCAAACCTCCAATAACTGAGCCCAAGCCATTGGATTCACAACCTCTGATGATCACAGAAAAAGAAGTGCAAGATCTATTTCACAGACAAAAGCCAGGAAAAGCACCAGGCCCAGACAAGATAACTCCCTCTTGCTTAAAAGTCTGTGCAGACCAATTGGCCCCCATCTTCACGCAAATCTTCAATAAATCACTAGAGATTTGCTATGTTCCTTCTTGCTTCAAATACTCTACTATCATCCCAGTGCCAAAGAAGCCCTCCATCAAGGAACTGAATGACTACAGACCAGTTGCTCTAACAGCTGTAGTTATGAAAATCTTTGAAAGGCTTGTGCTGTCTCACCTGAAAACCATCACGGATCCACTGTTAGATCCCATGCAGTTTGCATACCAAGCAAATAGAATGACAGATGATGCTGTTAACATGGCTCTGCATTACATCCTACAACACCTTGAATCTCCAAAGACCTATGCAAGGGTCCTCTTTGTAGACTTTAGTTCAGCATTCAATAACATCATTCCAGACATTCTTCTAACTACATTAAACCAGCTAGCAGTACCTGAACACACTTGTAAGTGGATCATAAGCTTTTAGATAGGAAGCAGCAGGTAAAGCAAGGCATAATCACATCTCATACCTGTACAATTAGCACAGCCCCCCAAGGCTGTGTGCGTTCTTTTCTCCTATATACCAATGACTGCATCTCAAATGATCCATCTGTTTGCAGATGATTACAACAGTGATTGGTCTCATTTGAGACAACGACGAATCCGCATACAGATGGGAGGTTGTACAACTTGCCTCATGGTGCGACTGGAACAATCTGGAATTGAATACACTCAAAACCGTAGAAATGGTGATAGACTTTAGGAGAAACTCTCCCATACTACCATCTCTTACAATACTAGACAACACAGTATCAAAAGTAGAGACCTTCAGATTTCTAGGTTCTATCATATCTCAAGACCTAAAATGGACACTTAACATCAAAAACATCATCAAAAAAACACAACAAAGAATGTATTTTCTGTGCCAACTCAGAAAATGCCCAAGGATCTGCTGAAACAGTTCTACAGAGGAATTGTTGAGTCTGTCATCTGCACCTCTATAACTGTCTGGTTTGGTTCTGCAACCCAACAGGACAGACACAGACTTCAGATAATAATTAGGACTGCAGAAAAAACAATTACTACCAACCTGCCTTCCATCGAGGACCTGTATACTGCACGAGTCAAAAAGAGGGCTGTGAAAACATTTACAGACACCTCACATCCTGGACATAAACTGTTTCAACTCCTACCCTCAAAATGACACTATAGAGCACTGCACACCAGAACAACCAGACACAAGAACAGTTTTTCCCTGAACGCTATCACTCTGCTAAACAAATAATTCCCTCAACATTGTCAAACTATTTACTAAGTCTGCATTACTTTTACTATTAATCTTCCCATCCTTCCTTTCATCCATCTCCTCCCACTCATGACTGTATGACTGTAACTTTGTTGCTTGTATCCTTACAATTTTTATTGACTGTTTCCTGGTATAATTTAATTGCTTATTATACCCCATGACTATTATTAAGTGTTGAACCTTATAATTCTTGACAAGTCTATCTTTTCTTTTATGTACACTGAAAGCATATGCACCAAGACAAATTCCTTGTGTGTCCAATCACACTTGGCCAATAAAGAGTTCTATTCTATCCTACCATCTGCCAACCCCTTCTCTTCTTGCCTTCAATCTTCTCAACCTCAGGGTTTTTTTTTCAATGAGTCTTCTCTTCTCATTAAATGGCCAAAGTATTTGACCTTAAGCTTCAGCCAGTCTCTTGTGGTTCCTTAGAAATATGGGTTTAGTGCTCAACTGAAAGAATACTAATCCCACTTGGCCCAGAAAGTACATTTAAACTGAAGGAGCATGGTGGGCTCTGCCTGCTTTGTGTTGTTGGTTCCTCTATCATTGCATCCACTACATGATTTTCATTACAAGTTTTTATATTGCTGAACTTTTTATTATCCCTGAGGACTGTACAAAAACACTACAAGTGATTGAAGAATGCTTCCAGGATTAATCTTATTCAGCTGCACTTTCTATGGTTGTTTATGCAATGTCTCACCATTATTTATGTGCCCCCTGATGGGGAGTGTGTATCAGTAGCAGCTGCATTGTTCCAGTGGTCTAGTCTGATATGTATGTGTGTTCTCATTAGCCATTCTTAGCCTACTTTTACATGCTGCCAGTTATAAGCTCAGAAGTGGGTTCCTCAGAAGTGTATCAGTAGCAGCTGCATTGTTCCAGTGGTCTAGCCTGATATGCATGTGTGTTCTCATTAGCCATTCTTAGCCTACTTTTACATGCTGCCAGTTATGAGCTCAGAAGTGGGTTCCTCAGAAGTGTATCAGTAGCAGCTGCATTGTTCCAGTGGTCTAGCCTGATATGCATGTGTGTTCTCATTAGCCATTCTTAGCCTACTTTTACATGCTGCCAGTTATGAGCTCAGAAGTGGGTTCCTCAGAAGTGTATCAGTAGCAGCTGCATTGTTCCAGTGGTCTAGCCTGATATGCATGTGTGTTCTCATTAGCCATTCTTAGCCTACTTTTACATGCTGCCAGTTATGAGCTCAGAAGTGGGTTCCTTGGTAGTCCATGGTGTTAGTAACCTTTCAGAAGAATCTAAACCAATGACCAGATACAGCCCAATAAACAGATAACAGGAACAGAGAATGGATTGTGCTAAGCAGGTGCATTGGGAGATTTCCTTCACTCCATGTCCCATTTCACTCTTAACCCCTGCCTCCAATAACTGTTATTGGTCAGCCATTCCTGAACACAAGTTTAGTGCTTTTTTTCAGAAGAACGCTTCATTATTTACTATTCATTAAATATTGATGCTGTCCATCTTGCCGGTAAGGTGACTATGGGTGACTTACAGATTTTAAAAAATAGAAAATTAATTAGAACATTAAAATTATGCAAATTTTAAAAAATTAAACTATGCAAAAGATATGTCTAATAGGCGGACAGCACAGGGATGAGGTTTTTTGACCCCATCAACCACCTTCAGCTCAGAGCCCCAAGCCAACCAGCCAAACCAAGTTTTAATACTCTTCTGAAAGGCCAAAAGAATGGGAGTTCTTACCTCTAATAGAGTTTTCCACAGGGACAGGGACACAGCAGAAAAGGCTCTTCTCCTTGATCCCACCTCCTGAAATTCCTTAGCAGATGGGGTCCATAGGAAGCCCCTTTTGCTGGGCACAAGTGGGATGGGCTAGTCCCATTAAAGTGAGATGGATCCTCACATACCCTAAATCCATGTCATATACAGCTTTAAAGGTAATAAACCAGACCTTGAATTGGACTAGGAAGCAAACCAGTAACCAATGCAACTCACCCAACAGTAATGTTATATGAAACACCCTATGGCTCCCCAGAACTATGCACACTGCTGCATACTGCATCAGCTGTAGGTTATGAATGCTTTTCAAGGGTAGCCCCATGTAGAGGTGTTGCAGTAATCCAACCAGAGAGATGATTAAGACATGAGTCTTTTGCTCATGCAAAGCTTCATAATCCAGTGTGTGTGTGTGTGTGTGTGTGTGTGTGTGTGTCTACATATATAGTTATTTGTAAAAATACTTTACCTGATAGTAAGAGGTGCAGAAAAAAGATTGCAAAAAAATCAAGACAGCTCCTTCCAGCATACTCTGCTTGCTATCTATTGGTCAGATTACTTGACAGAAAGCTAAAAACTATGCCCTTCTAACATCTGTCAAAACTTGTTCCAGACTGTATTTGGAAGACAATTTGTTCTTGTTTCTCCACCGATGCTGGGTGGGAAGGAAAACAGAGCTGGGGGGGATCCACCAATCCCTTTCCTTGACTAGGACTGCAATAAGTAAACTGGAACAGCATCATTTATCAGCTTCATTACTGTGGCATATTTGGGAGGAATATAATTTATGCTGGCAGTTCAAGGTGGTGAATAGCACTTTAAACTTGTCTATGAGGATGAGGTCTGAGCATTCTTCTTCCCATTTACTGAACTATTATTTAGTACTTGGTTCCAGATAGTAGACTTCAAGATTTAGGCAAAAATGAAGGAGATCACGCAAATTAAAATTATTTATCCCACCACATTCACAATTGTACATGGCTTTCAATTATGTCTCAGAAGCATCTATACTTTTGTACATCACACTGCTTCTACATACTGAATCATGCATGGAAAATGAACTTACAGTGTTTTAGCAAGTATAAACAGAGAGATCTCCAAGGACAATAGAAAGATAATTCAGGGCTTCATGCAACCTTAGGGCCATAATCTCCCCACACATGCCAGAAAACAGGGAATAAGGAATTATTGCTATATATCTTGCAATGTATATTAAGATGTATATTAAAAAGGCACAGATTGTTTTGCTTAAAAGGACACCATTTTAAACATCTCTGTGCTTAGGATAGGAAAACCTATAATTAATAACAATGGCCATTAATTGTTATTAATGGTGATAATGTATACATTCATGTTTGCATGTAGCACTATTGTGGATATCTGGAATCAACTGGTAACTGACCTGCATGATTCCCAGCAGATCATCACAGATCTTATTCCTAGTTCAACAATCAAAAGAAAGATTGCATAATGTGAGATTTTCTCAATTTATTAGAGCAGCTTTCCTGAGTTATTTAGCAGTTGTAGACTCAACAACTCTGTTTGGCGAATCCAATCAGATGTATCATATCTGAGTTGGTTTGGACTTGTACATGCAGGCCATTCTAGAACACCATTCATTGAATCCAGAAAAGAACTTGATCTATTCTTAGATCCACAGGTTGTATTGGGTTTTATTCTGAGTGATACCAAGCTTCAATATTATTGGACTTTAGAGTTCTAAGAATATATTTCATAAATTTGATGTCTGTCCACATCTATTATATGTCATCATCTAAAACAAGGGTCTTCAAACTTGGCAAGTTTAAGACTTGTGGACTTCAACTCCCAGAATTCCTGAGCTAACATGACTGGAGGAGGAATTCTGGGAATTGAAGTCAACAAGTCTTAAAGCTGTCAAGTTTGAAGACCCCTGATCTAAAAAATAATTAGAACTGTCTAGCAATGAAAGGCAGCTTGCCTCTTCTGCACTGTGTGAGAAATGTTGGTCAGAAACTAGCAGATAAACTAAATGAGTTTATTTTTTTTTTATTTTTTTGGAAAAATACTTTATTAGTTTTACCTTTAAAAGAACAACACAACTACAAATTATGTACAACAAAAAAGAAAAATAGGCCTTGGCATAGACCAAGAGGGAGAGAGAGGAAAGCCTAAGAGAGGGAAAGGGAAGAGTAAGGGAGGGGAAGGATAGAGTAGGGAAAACAGTTAAAATAAAACCATATTTTGTGACTGTCTGTAAGATCCTTTCTTCTTCAAAAGTATCATCGGCGGTTGCTTTTCTTTATCTCTGCTTCGAGGCCCTTGGTCATAATTTTCCTAGAGATGATCTATCTTTGGTTTAGCCAATTATACAAAGGATTCCAATTGTTGTAATATGATGAGGATTCTTTATTTTTAGTGCTTGGGTTAGTTTGTCCATTTCGGCGCATTGTAAAATTTTCTGAATAACCATATGTTCAGAGGAATGGAAGATAATTTCCAGCACTGGGCAAATGCCAGTCTGGCTGCGGTTAAGATATGAATTACAATATACTTCGATTTTTTGGGTATTTGTTTATCGAAAATTCCTAGAAGGAAGGACTCTGGTTTGTACTCTATTTGTTCCTTGGTTATTTCCTCTAGCCAGCGCCTAATTTTTTTGCCAGTACTTCTGGGTTTCCTTGCCACGACCACCACAAATGGAAGAAGGTACCTTCTATGCTTTGACATTTCCAACAATTGGGGCTCGTGTTGGGGTGCATCTTCGCCAATCTCGAAGGGGGCAGGTGCCATCTATAAAACATTTTATATGTTTTCTTTATAAGCTGCTGATTTCGTGATCTTAATGTTCCTGTTCCAGATCCTTTCCCATTCTGCTAGCGTAATGCTCAGTCCCACGTTTCTGCTCCACGCAATCATATTTCCTTTGACAATTTCTTGTTCTAATTCAGTTTCTAATAAATGTTTGTAAAATTTAGATATATTTTTTTTCCTCGGTCCTAATAGAATTTTGTCTAAAGTCTGTAATTTATTGTAGATTCCAAATTCCTTAATATCTTGTTTATATCTACTATGAATTTGAAGGTACACCCACTGATCAATTTTAAATCCTCGCTCTTGTAATTCTTGTCGGGTTTTCAATTTTCCTTGTGGGTCTAATAAATTTTCGTACTTAATCATTTTAGTTATATCCAAATTATTAGGGTGTACTATCGCTTCCATTGGAGATAGCCAAATCGGTATTTTTAGATAAAGTTTTTTACGTACTTTTTTCCAATTGGTTAATAGAGAGTCCCTGATAAGATGCCTATGGAAATATGATTGCCTGGGTTTCCCAGTTTCCCACAGAAAGGCATGCCATCCTTTCTGCATATCGTGGCCTTCTAATATTAGTGTTCTTTTGTTAGTTAAATTCACCCATTCCTTTATCCATAGTAGGGTGGCTGCCTTGTAATATACTTCCCAGTTTGGCAGGCCTAACCCTCCTCTGCTTTTCAAATCTTGTAGGGCTTTTACATTAATCCTAGCTTTTTTCCCCTGCCAAATAAATTTCAGTGTTATCTTGTTTAATTCCATAAAAATTTTTTTATTTAATTTGATTGGAATTGTCTGGAATAGATATAGAAATTTTGGCAGAATATTCATCTTAATCAGAGCAATCCTGCCCAATAAGGAAAGTTGTAATGTACTCCAGGAATCTAAATCTTTCTTGGATTGTTGGAGAAGTTTGTCATAGTTGTTTTCTTTTAATGATTTGCTTTGTGGAGTAAGCCAAATTCCTAAGTATTTAATTTTTTTTGTCACCTGTATTCCCATTATTGTCTCTAGTTCTTTATTCTGGTCTCCTGTTAAATTTTTAGACATTAATTTCGTTTTACCCTATTAATTTTAAATCCTGCGACTTCTCCAAATCGTTCTAGTTCTTCTAATAAGTTATGTCCTTTTCTATAGGCTCCTCCAGAAAAAAAACAAATCATCAGCGAAGGCTTGTACTTTGTACTCTTCTGATTTAATCCTCAGTCCTCTAATTCTCGAATTTTGCCTAATATACGTCAAAAGAGATTCTAGGGCGAATATGAAAAGCAGAGGAGAGAGAGGCAACCCTGTCTAACCCCTTTTTCTATTTTTATCGGGTCAGTTTGTTCCCCATTTATTAGAATATTTGCCTGTTGAGTATGGTAAATTGTAGTGATGAGCGTTTTCGAATCTAGTGCCAAGGTTCATATTGTATATTTTTGAATTAAAAATGCCAATTTAAATTGTCGAATGCTTTTTCAGCGTCCAAAAACATAAAAGCAAATTGTTTTTCCGGATGGGCTTCGTAGTATTCTGAAATGTCTATCACTGTTCTTAAATGAGTTTATTTTAAAGTAGATACTTTGGGGTTCACATTCTAGGCACCTACAGGAAACCAGCTCTCAAAAATAAGAAATATCTCTAACACTTGCTGAATTTGTTGAGGAATGTTTTATGCTGCCTTTCCTATAGTCCAAGTTTTTGGACTGTACTATGTGGCATTTTTTTCCAATTAAAATCTGAAATAATGAGATGTCTATATCATTTAAACATACAAAATTGCACATTTCAAAACTGGGATTTTACAAAACCCCATTATTTATTCCAGGAACAACAGAATGCAACAGTATATTGTAGAATCTCCAAAATAACCAACTGGACCAAACAAAACTCAATGTGTATACACATGCATCCATACGTAATGACTCATACACAAATAATGATAACTCTTGTTGGTTCCAGAGATATCCTATTACATGTTCCATTCTTCCCTGAGTGTTCATGTAGCCAAGCATATCAAATTACAAAACATGGCATAATCAATGTATCTAATTACATTTGCCACAAACGCCAGCACTTCTGCTGCAAGGATGGGAGACTTGCAGTTTGATACTGCCACTGAACTATAATCAAACCTGAAGAAGCTGAAACATAGTTCAGAGGTATCTATGGCTTATTTTCTGTTGAGAAAATTATATAGAGGGGGTCAGGGAAGTGATCAGGAGTTAAGCTTTTGAAGACTGGGAAGTGTGTGTGTGTGTGTGTGTGTGTGTGTGTGTGTACTGGATGGATGGACGGATGGATGGATAGACAGAGTTCAGAAGGTATCTATACCTTATTTTCTGTTGAGAAAATTATACAGATGGATCAGATAATTTTCTCAACAGAAAATAAGGCATAGATATCTTCTGAACTATGTTTCAACTTCTTCAGGTTTGATATTTCCTGTATTTCTTTTGGTGCTCAGCCAAGATCTGCTATCATCCAATTGGTCTTTCCTAGTTAGATACACTATTTAAAACATGTCAATTTATACTACTATCTTATTGAATATATAGCATTACTTTTTATCAGTTTTTTTTAAATTTTAAACAGCTTCAAACCGGAACTGAGACATGCTCCCCCCTAGAAGTTTAACGTATCTATTTTCATTTTTTTGTTAAATTCTGAATGCTTAAAAATGAGAGTGGATCACACCTATGGGCTTATGAACCAGGGGTTCTCCCTTTCTGATCTTACATCAAATTATATCTATCCACCCAGTGCTAAAAATAATTATGTATTTTCCTTGTTCTTAAAAAAAATCCACCGTTGCTATACTGCTTATCTATTTCTATTATCTTTTCATTGCTTTAATAATATCAGAATTAAAATCAAATCAGCTAAAGTACATTAGAACACATACAATGAAGAAATGAGTTATTCAATAAAAATATCTCTGTATAAAGATATGTATGTGGGAGCGTCAATATGAAACTATAGATCTCCTAAAATTCTGCAAATATTAGGCAATAATTCCATGCAGACAGGCATGCATAGCAATAAGTTAACCAAAGGTTGATAGTGTAGGGTCACATATATTTGGTTTTTCTTACTTCTTTGACTCACACAGATCGTACTAGTTTTCCAAATTTTTAGGGCAAATACTGAGCATTATGCATGAACAAGCAACAAGTTACTTTTGCTACAGCCTGTTGTCAGTACATGAAGTTGGGTTACACAACGTGCCATATGGTGGTGCATTGAGTTGTACTGGGCAAGTCCACGCATTTTGGATTATAACTATGAATTATGGTTTAGAATACAGGAATGACTTGGTGGCCAGGAGCTGCAGTTCAATAGTTAAGGACACTATATTTTATAAAATAAGTACATAGCTTAAAATTGAGCAGCTATTATTTCAGAGTTTGCTGGTTTAGTCTTGCTGGGGTCTGTGCATCACAAAAATATGACTGGATTCTACAGATCACAGATAGCTCAGCCTGCCTTAAAATGCTGCGTCAACTATGTGGTTTATTCAAACAACACGATTAAACCATGATTCCACACAATAAGTAAAGCTGTTGTGTAAGTTCTATTCTAAATATTATTTCTGATTGGTGAAAACAGGGGCAGTGAATGAAGTGAAACATATACAGGTAGTTCTTGACTTATAGCAGTTCATTTAATGATCATTCAAAGTTACAACGGCATTCAAAAAAGTGACATAAGATGATGTTTTTCCACACTTATGTGATCAAAATTCAGATACTTGGCAACTGACTCATATTTAGTGACTGCTGCAGCATCCGAGTCATGTGAACACCATTTGTGACCTTTTGACAAGTCAACGGGAAAGCCAAATTCACTTAACAAATTTGGCAAAAGGGGTTGTAAAATGGGCCAAATTCTCTTAATAACTCTCTCATTTTAGAAACATAACTTTTGGGCTTCAATCGTGGTTGAAAGTAAAGGACTACTTGTAAAGTTGGTTTCTCATACCGATCTTTATCCCAGGTGCCAATTGAACCCCAAGAAAGAGGGCAGAACAGATATACAAGGCTATGGTACCATCTGTGGGGTACACAATACAAGTTAACACTGAGCCCCAAAAATGACGATGCTGCAACCAAATATCTAATATCTAAATATCTAAAGTAGAAACATGAGTGCATTTTTAAATGGGAGACATAACGCATGGAAGGGGGGGGGGAGAATAAGAGTACAAGAGAAGAGAGCCAATCCTCTTGGAAGCCTCCCCTATGAAGTTGCATTGCTGCTGCTGGAAATACAGAAGATTCCTTCGGGTTTTTCTTTTTTTGAAACGCCGTGTCAGGAATCTGAAGAGAGCGCAAAACTGACAGGGGCGTAAATGAAGTTGACCGTTCTCGAGGAGGCAAAGGAATGGGGATGCTGAAGGAGGGCAACGGCCGCGCTTTAAAAGAAGGGGAGGAGAGAAACGAAGAGCTGAGGTAGAGCAAGAAAGAGGTCGGTCGGTCGTAGCGCAGGAAGAGATGGGAGGGGGGCTGAGGCGGGGTCCGGGCGGGTGTCCGAAGCGTGAGTGGGCCTTCTTTCACCCACCCCACCCCACCCCCAACCACCCTCAGATCCATGTGACGCTATGAATGAGTCTGGGGAGGGGGCTGGGCCAAGCGCTGCATTCCTGAACAGCAGAAAGCGAGCGAGAGAGCGGGAGGGGGCGGGGCGGGCGTGCGAGCAAGCGAGCGGAGAGGCGCCTTACCGGGCTGGGAGGGAAGGCGGGCTTGGAGGGAGGGAGCGGCTGGCAGCAGCGCAGCCCTAGGAGACTGAGCTGCTCGTCCACGGTTAAGGGGGCGCCGCCATGGAAGCCTAACGCCCCCCGTCTCCTTTAGCGTGGCTGCGCCTCCGCCCCTTCCTTCCCAGAGGAAATCACTGGACCTCCGCTCCCTCCCCGCCCACCTGCCTCCGTACAGGACCGCAAGGACACCACCGGGCGAAGAGAGGAGGGGGTGGATAAAGGGCGGGGGGGGCAGCCGGTGGGTCCCCCCGAGAAGAACATGTGCTGAGCCGCTCCTATCCGTGGCAGGTAATGGGAGCGCTTAGGGCCAGGGAGGTGCGGGGCTTGCTCTGGGAGGTGCATGCGGGAGCTGGGTGGAGGAATCGGTTTTCCTGCGGGGGTGCCAAAATGCCAGCAAACCCTAGTGGTTGGAAGAGGAGCTCGGAGTTCCCACGACGGAAACATGCCGCCTGATCGTGATTCGGGGCAGGGAAGGTGCGGTCGTGGCTGGAGGTGACACCAGAGCCACCGCGTGGGCCACCGCCGTGGCCCCTGCCACGCCCCCTTCCTAGCATGGTGGGGGCTCCCGTGGTGAACTTTTAGAGCGGAAAAGCCTCTACGGGACCCCGGTAAAGGAGAAAAGGGGTTTGCCTCAATGGCAGCGGCATGAAGGTTTTTTTCTTTTACAACCTCACTTTTGGCATGGGGTTGCCAAAAGCTAGGGTGTTGGAGCTTCCAACATAACGGGGTGTATGGCCGACATGTGTTCTCCACATGTGTATGTTTGCACAGGCATGTGGAAATGCACAGGTGCACGTGCGCAGGCTGGGCTCAGTGAGTATATGTGTGAGCATGCACACATTTTGGTCTGTCCGTAGTAATTGTGCCTGAGACCGACACTGAGAAAGGATACCTGAAGAAGAGATTTTCTATTTGTTTTACAATGTGCATGCATCCCGCTTTGTGTGTGTGTGTGTGTATGTGTGTGTGTATTTCTGTATATCATTATGGGCATCATTATGTGAGCTCTCCTCCATAAACGCTAAATCAGTAAGTGTGACAGTGCCTGCCTCCTTTTTGCCTGATGTGTGCAAATGGCTTTTCCTGCACTACCCATGTATGTGTCCAGATGCCTTTTTTTTTAGCACTCATGCATGCATGTTTTGCACATTTTCAATGATCCAACCTTTGTGGGGCTATTTTCTCTCTGTGTCTTGGTGCATATGCACTTGTGGTTGTGAATAGACCTAGAGGCAGTAAGAGTTTTGTAGGTTAAACTGATCTGCATGATGGGGTGACAGCTGTTGAAATATATTTGAATCCCACCTTAATGTGCATATGAATAAATGAGTTTGTAAAACTGGGAGTCCACATATTCACACCCTTACAGATGGAGCTATACTTTTTTGTATCCCAATGTGTGCATTTCTAATTTCACTGTACAAGGGCACATCCTAGTGATCTCAGTTTTTATACAAAATAGAAATGCAGGTTCCTAGTCCTCTGGGTAGTAAAACAGAATATGTCGCAATACTCTTACACATTTGGATCTTCAGTGGCTTCTATACCCCTTACATGTGATTTCCTCTGATTAGTCTCCCTTCATGTTTATGCCCTTCTTTCACCTCCCTTAATTATCCTTGTAAAATATAGAAACCAATCAGATTTTTTTTTAAAAAAATAATTATTTCAGAAGCAGCAGATATTGTAACAGAGAACAGTTGTGTCATATTTCTGTATTTCCATCCTGCCTATGGCATTACAAATTAGAATTGCTTGTGTGTGTGCTGGCATAGCATTCACACAAGCCCAAATTTGCAGTATGCCTGCCTATTGCTGAATGGGTGTAGTCATGAGGTCTGCCATCCCCTTCACCTACATATGAGCAGTGACTGTCATAAGCTCTTTGAGAACAAGCACTCATTTGATTCTCAGAGCCACTTGCCCCTTCTGGCTAGGCTCTCATTTGCGGCAAAGCTCATGCAAGCTAGTATTGCCTCCCTCTGGCTTCTTGGGTGCAAGAGCACATGTTGTGTGTACATATGTCTGCATGCATACAGAATTTCCACAGTGTGCTTGCTTGGCCTTTAATGAGGGCAAGGTTTTGTTGCTTTCATGCAATAGCATCTCATGATGAATCCTTGTATAAATATAGCTTGTACAACATTTATTTGTAGAGTTTGCCTGTGCATTGTGCACCATGATTCCAGGCATAGTAGAAAACTCTTAGTTGGATTTTTCTCATTCTGTTGCTTCTGATACGCTTCCTAGTTCCCAATTTCTATGAATCTAAGAAGTTATGTCCATAGAATTTCAGACATTGTTATATTTAATAGAGGTGCAATGCAGAATATTTGCTTAATAGGACCACAGTAATAATTGTATGAGGGGTGGGAGGGAGGGGGGAGAGAGAGAGAGATGCATGTTATATACCTTTTGGTATGTATGCATGCACTTGCATGAAGATAAATTTCTCTTTTTAATCACATAGTAATAACATAATTATGTATGGCTATTTGTCTTTTCACAATTTAACATTTAACAATCCAAACCTTTATTCACTGACTCAGGAATAAATGATGGTTTTTAATGGACTTTCAACGTCATGGAAAATGAATACAAAAGAAATATTTGACTGCAATCCTGTGCCAATATACTTTGGCATGTGGCTCCCTGAACAAAATGGGATTGAATAGGCTTGACTGTTTCTCAACGTACATTGTGAACAGGGTGGCAGCTTAAGCTAGACTACTTGCTTTGGTTGCTGGTGGAGCTTGGCTGATTCCTGACATCTGAAGGTCCACCTGGAAAATTTCCCTGCCATTAACCTTGAAGGGCTTTCTCCCAATGAATGAAAACAATATTGGGAAAGATAGGCTCTTAATCAGTAGAAGACAGCTCCCTTAATCTTAGTAGGGCTTCATGGTGAGCAAATCAGCTTATAATTACATTGACTAACTTCAAATATCGTTTTTTTTCTCATAAAGCTCAGCTTCTTTGAATTTGGTTAAGGTGGCTTTATCTTGTTCTCTTGGGCCACTACAGAGCATATATCTGTTTTCATATATAATCCCACCTGGTGCTTGAAGAAACATATTTCGCAGAAATACTTGCAGGGTTCTGCATGTAAACATGCCCCAACATATATGACGTGTCTCTTTTGTAGGTATCTTTGCAAATTACAACTCTTATTTAAGAATCAATTATCTGTAGCTTCTTCAGAAATGCTTACAAGAGGCTCATGTACTTATACCTCTTTGCTGGACTTGACCTGCTGCCACAGCATTGTGAGAGCCCTTTATCTACAGGTTCATGCCAAGACATTACAGCCACAGAGATAACTTTACAATTTACTAATTGGCCTGGCCCATGTGGGTGCTTAACTTTATATGGTGGATTCCTGTTAGAGCAGTTTCCTAAACTTATCCTTCTCCAGGTGTGATCGCACTTCAGTTCTTAGAATTCCTATTTCACATAACTAGGGTGATTGGGAATTGCAGGTTGTTGTACAAGTACTCGTCGATTTTACAGCCACATTTAAGTGAAAAATTTCTGTTGCTAAATGAATTTTACTACATTTTACGACATTTCTTGCCACAGTTGTTAACTGAATCACTGCAGTTGTTAAATGAGTAACACGGTCATTAAGTGAGTCTGGCTTCCCCATTGTCTTTGCTTATTAGAAGGTCACAAAAGGTCATCACATGACCCCAAGACACTGCATCATAAGTATGAGTCGGTTTCCAAGTATCTGAATTTTGATCACATGATTTGATCAAAGTTGTAACTTTGAATGGTCACTAAATGAACTGTTGTAAGTCGAGGACTACCTGGATACCTAGAGTTTGCTATGTTGGGATGACTGTTCTAAAGGACCATTCCAGTTGAAATGGCCTTTGGGCAAGAGATTTCTTTATACAGAAAATGGTTTAGCCTCCAAGTGTGTACAGCTTACAGGTGTCCTAGGATTTCTTTCTTAAGTTACATACAAATTGCAGAGTTTTACTGTCAAGAGAATGTGACTTGTTTCATTCGAGAATTCTGCAAATACGCATGGATGGATATGTGGCGGGATTAGCTTTAGAATATGGAGCATGGAGGGGGACATTATTGATGTTTCCTTATTTCTTATCCTAACAACAAGAAAGTAGGTAGGTTAAATGATACAGATCAGCAAGCTTGTTTCCCAAAGCCACAGGCTCCATCAGAACCTTTAGTATGGCCTCTAGGACAAAAAACACTCCAATAAAAGTATATACACCTATAATTATTATTAAAACTGAAGAGTAGGCATAAAATACTTTAAAATTACATGCAAATAAATTAATGTAGTAGCAGTGCTGCAGATAATGGTTGAAATCACCCAAATTTGTACTAGTCTTCAGCAGTAGGTTGGACAGCTAGAACCAATAGTGACACCATGTTGGCCAACCTGGAAAGATATATAGTCAGACATAAGAAGTGACAGATAAGCATCTTGCTCTCTTCCATGGTAGTTCTTTAAAATGGAATAATGGTGTTTCTTAGATTCCCTATGAAGAGAGCAACAAAGGAGTATTTGGCTTAGAACTTTCTGAATATGGACACAAATGCAGCTGAAATGAAACGTTTTTACACCAGCCTCACAAGACTGCAGAGGTTAGTGCGTTCAACCTGGGCAAAGTGAAGAGCAGAAGCCACATGCTCAGAAAGCACAACCAGAGAAATATGTATTTGCATATATGTATTTTAAGAAGAAAAACCACAAGGAAGGGACGCAAGCCTTCTTCCCCCATCCCAATTTCCCCATGTATGTATCTTCCAGGCCAGTTCTTCTACATAGGGCATGTGAAGAGGATGCAACACCCCTAATTGTTTTGGATCCATCCTGCATAATATTGATGTTGCCCAAAAAATACAGGATTGCAAACCACATTTGCCTTGTAACATATTGTTTTGTCCTATTTTTATTTAATTGATAAGGGAACTAGGACTTAGAGAAGGGAGAGTGACTTACTCAAGGTTCACCCAAATAGATCTGACTATTAGAAGCAGTCCATGTTCTTGTAAAATCAGGTTCTTTTCTAAGGACTAAACTTAGAAGGTTTATCTTGAAATGACCAGATTGCTTTAGGATGATATCTCACGTGAACCAGTATGTGCCTATATGATTGCATAAGAGAAAGGAGGAAAAGACAGACAGACATAATAAAAGGATAAATACACTATTACAGCATAGCCAAGAGGATAAACGTATTTATGCTCGAAGGAGATGAATGTCCCCTAGTTTAGATGTCCTATTTATCTTAGGTATCTTAGGAAGAATTGCCCTCACTTGCCTCTTTTCTCACATATTGCACATGACACGGGGGGGAGCAGGGGGAGTGAAAAAGCCTGAGAAAGCAACATACCATTGAAGCATGCATGAAGCTTTAAAAGAAATCTGGGTTTTTATTCCCAAAATAGCTGACTGCTGCAGTCTATATAGATTACATTCTCTCCTCATGCACCAGATTTTTGTCTCTGTGTTTGCCATGATATGACATACACTGGTACATGGATGCAACCCATAGGTATAGAATATCCCACAAGCAGGTTTTTTTGGGGGGGTGGGGGTGAGGGGTGGAGGCAGCATTTAGATTAATAAGATGAAGTCAAAAGACAAGATTTCCTCTCTCTCCCTTTATCTTTAGGTCATCCTGGGCTTTGTCTTCATGTTCTTTGTTTGCAAGGTCTATTGGTCTGTCACTCTCTTTTTAAATGGAGCTCTTTGTTGAGCTGAGAAGGTACCAGGGTGCGGATCTTCTCCTTTCCCAAATGCCCCAGTGCCAGTATAGATGGAGTCTTTGTAGAAGAAGGCCATCCTTTCTCTATCTCACCATTCTCAGGCTGGCTATACTCCAAACAGCGCGTGCGCTGCCGCTCCCCCACCCAGCTGGGCTTGGCTATTCTTAGCTCCGGAGTCTTTGATTCATGCTTCTGAGAGTATTTCATTTGGGTGTGCAGAGAGAACAGCTACTGCGGTGTGTGAGGGAGTGGAGTGGGGTGGGGTGGAAGAGAGGGCTGCACATGCCCAGCTCAGTGCATGCGGGAATTCCAAGCGCAAACCTATGAGGCTGTAGAAGAGCATACATGCAGGCACACTTAAGATAAAACATATATTCAGGTGAAGTGTATTTCTGCTACATACTCCTTTTGTTTCTCTTGTCACATTTGGTATGCAAACTTACTTGGGTCTAATGCATGGCATGCATAATGACATAAATATATTTTTATGCCCCAATACAAAATGAAAAGGTATAATTGTTCAAAAACTGTTTAAGTATGCACATTTCTTTCAGGAGCAATGGGGGATTTATGAGAACAGAGACACTTGGGTCATTGGTGCACTGCAACCAACAGATGCATAAGAATAATTAGTTTGGAGCTTGTGTGCACCTATCTATCTATTTGGGGAAATGCATAATGTATGAACACAGGAATAAAAAAAAACATACACTAATATAAAGAGCTTTTGCATCTGCTCTTTCCAGCATGCCAAACAAAATTCATGTGACTGCTATAAATAGAGAGAAATTAGTTCTATTTGCATTTTAACACAGATTTTTCCTATGATGTCAAAATGTGATTATATGAATCATATTTTGCCTTCAAAACTCGAGACTCCTCTGAATTTTGGAAAAGTTTTCTTATTGTACAATATCTATTAACTATTTAGGACAAATACAAATATCTGAGAATAGTATAAGGAAGATAGTCAGGGATAGCTATTTGAAAAAAAACTCAGAGATAGCAATTCACAAAAAAGTATGTACAGTTTTTTGGGAATTAAAAAAAATCTACAAGTAATGTAACATTAAGATTTATCAAATTTTAGAAAAAGAATTGATAGATTTTGCTGTTCCTCAGTAAGAGCACATTTTGAGCAGGTTCTGAGCAAAAATACACAATCTTGCTGTGCGAGAGAATTAAATAATTGAGGGAAGGAGTTTACAGAACAGGAAAAGATAATTCCCAGTTCTGCTCTGGGGAAAATTGAAAAAAGGTGTTTCAGTAGTAGGTCATGCTAGGACCCTAACATTTGCCTGCATATGCAACAATGCTACTGTACTAGGCTTGTGCTGCACATACATTTTTATTTGAAATTAAGAAAAAAAAAAACTCAAAGAATTCCATGAAGAATGTAGAATTATATAAGAATACCTAAATTTCATTTATGTGAATGTGTACGTGTTCAAAATATACATGGCCACACATTGCTGAAAAGGAAGCTACCCAAATACAAATTGAGAAGTAAGTCTCTGTGTAAATAAAAATACAGACATCTCACTCTTATTGGAAAGACCTTCATCAGCAAACCCATCTGTTCACTAACTCAAACCAAAGATAGTTTGGTCCTAATCCTTGTCATGTGCTTCTCTTTTTAAATGGGTATCAGATTGGTAGCTCCTCAAATACAGAACTGTCTGTGGCAGTCTATCAAATAGAACAGAGATGAATTATAGCTATTCCTTGGCTTATGACCACAAATGATCAAAATACAGATAGTCTTTGACTTACGATCACAAGAAGTCCAACATTCCTGTTGCTAAGTGAGACAGCGGTTAAGTGAACTTTGCCCCATTGGATGACCTCTCTTGCCACTGTTGTTAAATGAATCACTGCATTTGTTAAGTGAGTGACATGGTGGTTCAATGAACGTGGCTTCCCCATTGACTTTGCTCATCAGAAGGTCACCAAAGGTGATCACATGACTCCTGGACACTACAACTGTTATTTACACTATTTTCCGTGCTGTTGTAATTTTAATGATCGCTAAATGAACTGTTGTAAGTCAAAGACTGTCTACATCTTTCTGATCATCTTTCCAATCATTCTGTGAGAGGGGAGTGAGCAATTAATGGGAGTGAGCAATCTCTAAGAAGAAACCCTGGTGCATTAACAACTGGAAGGCTACACCCCTTGAAATAGAAATCTATAAATTGAATATATGAATAGTTTACAAAGAACATGGCTGCTACTTACTTCATGTCTATATTTTACCTATATACAGGACTATCAAAGTTCCTCCCATCACTGTAAACCTAAAAGACAATGACTGACTCAACATCACTCAGTACATGGTCTTCTTGTTTTACTAAGGTTTGATATCCTAATCTTGATTTTCACTGTCATTGTGAGAAAGTTTGCAGTATGAGTAAATAACACATGTGGGGGGAAAAAAAACCTCTATTCTTGAGGGTGGCCTGATGAAAATAATATTAATATTATAATATAATATTATAATATAATATTAGCTCATAATATGATCTGTTTAATTTCGGCTTAGTCATTATGGTTCCTAAGTCATAACTTATGACTCAGTGTGCTATGAAATTCTAGCCTATTGAGCTTCATTCAATAAACATGGGAAAAAGAAACCTACTTTGAAGGAATTTATAAAATCATTGGGAAATGGGAGGTATTAGCTTTGGTCTGTCTGGCAAGACAAAAAAAGTCCACAGCTGCTCTTCGAAATCCATTTTTCTGTCTATTTTATATTTTGCATTTCTCCTCTGCCTTCCTATTGCCCGGTGTGTAAAGGCTAGTAGAGCTGGCCTGCAAAAATCAAAATAGCCACTAGATGGCAGTAAAGAATTACAGTGAACTATACCTTTTCCTGCCATCTAGCAAATGTATGGATTTTTGTGGACTAGGTAGTACAGGGAATGGATTTTTGTAGCCCAAGTTGTAGTACCGGGAAGTGATCGGAAAGGAAGGCTTCCCAGTTCCATCCATGGTAAGGATGATTCTAATTGGGAGACTGATTTTTTTTTTAGCATATTATAAGAAGTAAAAAATGAAATACATTAGCATCTGCTGGATGGATATCAGAATTGGCTGTTCTCCATTTGCTCAGGCATCTGCAGCCATATACTGCTGGGGGGGATGGGATGGGATTCAGCAGTCATCCAATGAAACCAGTGGTTGTCCAAAACCAGACTATTGTCCAGATTCTAATCTGAATGTTCTGTATCAATCTGTTTGCAGAGAATGGGAACTCAGCTTCTTCCAGCCATTTCAACAATATTGCACTTTCTTTAAGAAACCTCCCCTGCGGTAGATTGTTCCATGTAGGAGTGTTGCATATGATGCACATGCCTTAACATTAAGTACAAATGTGTGAAGGGAGGAAGATGACTTGGGTTTAGTTATTGCCGGATGTAAAGCTTTATAATATCAATACTTTTCTGTTTCATGTACCACCCACCTAGCCGTTCTAGCCTCATTAAATATGAATCTCTCTTTCAAGCAAATAGTTAGGTCTCACTCTTTCACCATTTCAAATTTCAATCATGGTTGGTGGTAGATCTCCAGATCTTACCATTGACTAAGGAACAGATTTAGCTCTTCAAGCATCCAATTTGTGTTTGCTCATTACTGGAATGCGTTTATTATTAAGCTTCATTTGGATGAGGGGCTTACCCTGTACTTATTGACTGATTGTACCACGGGTCCCCCAGATTTCTTGGAAGTACCACTTCTGCCAACTAAGCATATTGAGCGTGGTGCTTTCATTAAAACTAAATTTGGGGAATATTATCCCTGTCTGAGAGATATTCGGAAAGTGTATCACAGCTGAGCAAAAGAACAGAGGTGTTTCTGTTTAAAATACGCGTGATTTTAACCAAGCCATGGGATAATACGTCACCTTCGGGATATGATGGAAATTGGGGCTAGAATTTCTGTTGCTAAACCTTGTGGTTATAAAGCTTAACATTGTGTGATTGCATTGTTTAGAGATGGCAGTCCTGGTTGTTGTTGTAATCCCAGGACTGTCCGGGTCATTAAGGAAGGACCTTGCGTGACTATGAAGCGAAGGGGAGGCAGCAGTAGCAGGCAAGCAGACTGTCCCATGAGAGCAACAGGAGGACAGGTGTTGGAGGTATCGCAGGCAGGAGTATGGATGAGTGTTGCAGACGGGGAACTACACAAGGTGAGTGGAAGGATCTGGCAGGCTGGCACACGCTAGAGTCCAGGCAGATGCTGCGAGCAGGCGTGGGTGGGCGAAAAAACGGCAGCAGCAGGAACAACTTGCGACCTCCTGCTGGCTTCCTCATTGACTTTGCTTGTGGAGAGTCAGCAGGAAAGATGGCAAACGGTGATCGGAACTGCGGGACACTGCAACTGTTGTATTTGAGAGCTGGTTGCCAAGTAGCCGAACTATGATCTTGTGACCATGGGGATGCTATGATGGCTGCAACGTCTATGACCAGTTGTAAGTCTCCCTCATTAAGCGTTTTCGTAACTTTGAACAGTCACTGGTCATAACCTGAGGACTACTTGGAACTGATTTTAGAAGCTATGAATACGTTACAGATTGGAACACTTCTCATCTTACCCTTACGTTTTTTTGAGCAAACTATACATCCGAACTAACTGAACTATGGTTTGTTTGCCTTCATATTAAACCTAATTACAATACCATCTCAAACAGTAGCCACTAGCTGTAAATTTGATGATCCTTCTGTGGCCTCCTGAGCATAAACCTAATCTGTTTTAGATTACATCAACTGGCAACTGTTTCCGTGATTATATTGGCCACAAAGAACTTAACCATGAATTTGACCTAATCAGGATATAGGAGTTATCAGGATATAGGAATTATGGGAAATAGTTAGTCCAAATGTCTGTGTGTGTTTTTTTTTTCTTAAACAGATGCTTGGAGCAAACATGAAGCAGCAAAGACATTCATGATATGTCCCATGACTTAGCACTTGCTGAGATAGTGCTACCTTTGCTCTTGAAATACCGAGAAGGGACAACTTTTAAAAAATGCACAAAATATTTTAATAGGTGTCCTAAAACAGAGTTAGAATAATGTAGGAGAAAACAAACTCAGCCTATGTGTAATATAGCCCAGATAATTTTATATCCTCTCTCCATTGACTGCAGATTTCAGCAAAGTGTAAAGTATTATCTAATTCCCCAAAAAGTTAATGTGAGAACATGGTATGGTCAGTGAACTTGATAAATCCTGCTTGGCTTTGTTCAGATAAGAGACGGGGAATGTGTATTGACAAATAGAATGTGGAAGGTATGAATAACCCAGTGCAGCACAGAATATGTATAATCTGGTTACTGAATTACAGGTACAGATAGTTCTCGACTTATGACCACAAATGAGCCTAGAATTTATGTTGCTAAGTGAGGAATTTGTTAAGTGAGTTTTGTCTCATTTTACGATTTGCCACTGTTGTTAAGTGAATCATTTCAGCCGTCATAAATATGAACCGGTTGTCAAGCATCCAAACGAAAATCACATGACCATGGCGATGCTGCAAAGGTCGTAAGTGAAAAATAGTCATAACTTCCTTTTTTAGTGCAGTGTAACTTTGAACGGTCACTAAATGAACTATTGTGAGTTGAGGCTTACCTGAAATTAAAGGAGGTAGATTTACCCAACATATTAAGCCAGGTCTGTCAAACTGGCAGCCTATGGGCCAGATATGGTCCACACAGGCCACACCCACTCCAGCTCCGCAAAGGCAAAAAACATCCCAATACGTTACAATACGGACTTAACACACCTGTACTAAACCATAGCCAACAAATCCAGCTTAAAACAGCAGTCAGTGTTTTTCAATCTAGGCAACTTTAAACTTTAGACAGATTTAAGAATGCTGCCTATCTAAATTCTGGGAGTTGAAGTCAACTCATCTTAAAGTTGTCCAGTTTGAAAAACGATTTTGTGTGAACACAGCTGGTGGTTCTTCCCTTCATCTGATTAAGCATGCTTTTGGAAGCCAGTCACTGTGTTTCTACTCAAACGCTGCATCTCCCAGAGAGACAGTTACAATAACATTATTGGTCTGCTTCACAGGGTTGGTATATCTATTTCTGGTGTAGTCTAAAAGCTTCTCAGTAGTAAATGACATATAATAACACAGCCACTCTTCAGGAGAGCATTCTGCATTGGGATTGCCTTTTTTTTTCTTTGCAGTTTCCACACATATCTTTACAAACACTTGCCTGTCCAACCTTCTTTTTGCCAACTATTTAATCATTCTGTTACAAATCCAGATGGGTGGTGGGGAACGTTTGATGTCTGATTTGGAACACATAATGCAAACAGAGCAAAATTATGTCAGGAAAGCCAATACATGTCTATGGTTGGCATCACCTGCTTTGAAAGCAACGTTTTAATTTTCTGAGTGAACAATACAGAGCTAATGCAATGTTTGAATAGCTTCAAGAGTTGGCATAAGATTGTTTACTCAGTTTTCTTATATTCTAGAAAGCAAGAAAGTCCACAGCACATGACAGGCTTCTGGATATAGCATTCTGCTGTGGGGACTGCATCATTTAGTTTTAGGATGGGGACTACCACCTCTGGCCTGCAAACCTCTGAATGACCAATAGATGACCACCAAGGGATATGGAAAACACTCTTTGCTGTTATCTAGTGTTTCTCCAGAGTTTTGTAGCCCAGATATAGAAGCTCTTGAGACAAGCTAAGATTGGACTAAGCATTTTAGTCATTTTAGATCAAGAGTATCCACTTTTTGAGTCAATGTATGGCCATCTTTTATATTACAATAACTATATTATTGCTATAACAAAATTACTACCACTGAAGTACCATTCTTCAGTAACCGAAATCCTACAGGGCTATAGCAATGGCATTTAGACTTATATACTGCTTCACAGTGCTTTTACAGCCCTCTCTATGCAGTTTACAGAGTCAGCATATTGCCCCCTCAACAATCTGTGTCCTCATTTTACCAGAGGTGATATTCAGTAGGTTCTGACCAGTTCTGGAGAACCAGTAGCAGAAATTTTGAGTAGTTCAGAGAACAGGCAAATACCACCTCTGACTGGCTCAGCCCCCATCTATTCTCTGCCTCCCAAGTCCCAGCTGATTGGCTGGGTCTTCTTTTGTTGCCCTGCACAGGAGAACCGAGCTGGAAAGCAGGTTAGTGGGGTGGGGAAGGAATGGGGATTTGGCAGTATCCTTCCCCTGTCACGCCCACCAAGCCACGCCCACAGAACCGATAGTAAAAAAAATTGAATCCCACCACTGCATTTTACCCACCTTGAAAGGATGGAAGGCCGAGTCAACTTTGAGCCTGGTGAGAATCGAACTGCCAATTTTCCAGCATCTGGCAGTCATCAGGATTAGCCTGCAGTACTGCATTCTAAAAGGCAAGCCCATTTCACACAAAAAAACAAGTGATAAAAATAAAAGGCAAATAACTTGACCAAAAATCCGAAAACCAAAACAAATCCATAGCTTTGATCCCTCTTTCAGGATCACATCTCTCAAGTGTACACTGGCTGTGGACATAACATTTATGAAATGTATTTATTTAATAAAAACTCAAAACTTACCTCATCGCCAAGATTCCAGGCAATTTCTCTAGATACAGGTAGTCCTCAACTTACAACCATTCATTTAGTGACTGCTGAAAAAGATGACTCATGACCAGCCCTTGTACTTAGAATTGCCACAGCATCTCCATGGTCACATTATTAAAATTTGTAATCTTCCCAGCCAGCTTCCGACAAGCAAAGTCCATGGGGGAAACTTAATTGATTTAACAACTGTAGTGATTCACTTAACAACCATGACAAAAAAGAGAATAAAATCAGGCGCGATTCACTTAATAACTGCCTTGCTTAGCAACAGAAATTCTGATCCCAGTTGTGGTCGTAAGTGGAAGACTACAATAATACAACAGAAATATAACTATCTTAAAGACAGAAAGAATGAAATTCTTTAAAGATAATCTGTGCTGCCATTTTATATTTTGAAAAATCCAAAGCTTATGTAACTTGATCAAGTGTTAATATGCATGCCAGTGAAACATGGCCAAAATAGAGTGGATTAAAAAAACATGTTAAACCTCAACGAAGTAGTCACGGTTAAAAATTTAACCAAATTTCACATGCTGTGCAAATGCAGTTTCTAGGTGCTTAATCAACTTGGTTTAAACGTTTTGTATGCCGCCTCCCCAGTAATATAAATGTTACAGTCACCTCAGTTGACTCACTTCTTTGTCTGTCAAGATCAGACACCTAACACCTACCTACACTGTCTTTCAATCTATCTCGCTTAACCAGCACACAGTAAATCAGAGCAACTTCCTTACTGCTGTTTTTCAAACCCCTTTCCTTTCTCTTCTTTTCTCCTTTCATCCTAACCCCAGCATCTTCATTTCTCCATCTAGCCACCTGCATCCAAACCAGCCTAACTTGCTGTATATGGAAGACCCACTTGTACATACAGATTCATAGGGCCTACTGTCTTACCCCACCCCCCACCCCCAAACATACAGCTCTTCCGGAACCACAATGGGGGGGGGGGACATCAGTGGTTAGCCTGAGTCATTTCTAGTCATCTCAAGTTTTCAGAATGATGCCATTGCTGATTTAAAGGGACAAACAATCTGTGGTGTTTCACCAAACTTAAATGTTCTTTCTTTATTGGTTGAAATCCCTGGGAATGGACATGGAAGTCCATGAGGCTTCTGCAATTCCCCGATATTTAGCAAAGGAGGTTAATGTCATATAACTGTAGAAGTTTCCTCACTTTAGTGCCTATAAACAATTGTTTTTCCTTGTGCAGAAGACGTGTCTTTCAGATGCTGCCCAGATAAGCAATTGTGCCTACTGTTAAGGCTTTTAATACCAAAGCCAGGGAGCCATTGTATGTAGTTTTATCTTCTAAACATTTATTCCCACTATTTCTTTCACCTTAAATGCTTAAAATGATATATTGGCTATATATCCATAAGAGGCTAAATATGTACGTGTTAATTTTAGCTAGTTTTTTTTCCCTGGCTTAAAATCTGAGACACTCAGAAAGTGGGATAATTCATAACCAAATTAAGCACTAAGCATCTGGATCTATCTAAAATTATAGGCAGCCTGGAATAACAATATATATATATATATATATGATAGAAGGGGAGAATAATTTATGAAGATTGGAAAGTTTTGTCTGAAATAATCCAGTAAAACAATGACAGTTTGTATTCACACAGCATCCGAAGTCATGGATTAGTTAACCATGGTTTATTGCATAACTGAGTTCAGATTACATCAGAACCCAAACAAAGCACATTATGATGTAGAATAATATGTAAAGCCACCTGATCATGGCAGCTGCAGCATCCAGCTACAGCAACATTGTAAAATTAAAATTTGTTTTAAAAGTGGTTTGCTGAATAAACCATATGTTCAGTTTAAACAATACACATTGCCAGGGTTCATGTATTATGCAAAGTCAAAATCAGGTAGCTTAGATAATGCAAACGTGAATTCAATTTCCATGGGTGATTATTAGTCTCATAACCTTCACAACAGTATTTTTCCTGCTTTTTTTTAAATATACATAAAACTGTATAACAAAGGAAAAAGAAAATTATAGTATAGCAATTGATCAATAAAAAATAGTTTTATGTATCTGAACGTTGCTGCTTACCTTTTTTCTAACAAACACCCCCAATTTATGCCTTATTGGTGAATTTTATTTTAGTCTCTGCTTTTTCTGTACAATGGTTGTTTGGTGAAAGTATGTGTAAAGTTTCTATATTTTGAGAAAAAAATGAGTAATCATTGAATGGATTTTTCCCTTTCTGTCCTTCCTCTTGCAGCCATGGTACCTTCAAAATATGTATGAGAGGATCCCCCAAATTCGTTTTCCAATTTGATTTTTGGAACTGATGTCTTGCTTGCTGCCCATAATTTGATCTTTGTCTTATTTTCTATTTGGATTCTATTTTAGCATCTCCTGACTCCCTTACCAGAACAGAAAAATAAAAACTGTAAATTTCTGCAGGATTATCACATTTAGAATTTAGCTCCTGTACTGAACGTTTTCTTAAGGGATTGCCTCATGAGATCCAGTTGCTAGCAAGCAATGTCAGAGTTTATAAAAGTAATAAAATAAATGGACAGCAGTTACCTTTCCTTGAACAAAAGCATAAATCCCAAGTTGCCTCAATTTCTTTGTCCTTGGGGCCCTCTGGTGCTCAGAGAGCAGATAGCTGAATAACCATAGTTGAAGATGCTGAAATCTCAGCTGCAAGCATTCAGATGGCTGCTAAATGACAGTACCTAAAACTCTTGGTTACTTTTTAATGATTGGCTGGATTTCCCCCGCCCAGGTATGGAAGTCCTAGTCTAGAGTAGAGACATGAAACTATGAAAGAGAAACGGGATGTTTCAGCCTCCTTGAAACCATGCTGAGAAAGGGAGTACAGTCTAATCGAACAAAGAGAAGGACCAGGGAGATACGGTAATTGTCTTCCAGTATTTGAGGGGCTGTCACAGAGAAGAGAAGGTTAACCTATTCTCCAAACCACCAGAGGGCAGGATAAGAAGTAACAGGTGGATGATCATTAAAAAAAGTATCTAACCTAGAACTAAGGAAAAAAATTTCTGACAGCGAGAACAATTAATCAATGGAGTTGTCAAACTCTGCAGGATGGAAACCGACAGGCATGCAAAAGAGGCCTTGCTTGAATCTCAGCATTGCATTTACCATCATACAGGAACCTGCTTATAGATGCTGTTCACAGCAAACTCAGGTAATTTAATTGGTTGGCGAAACTCTTAATTCATTTAATCATGGGTAGGTGTACCACAGCCAGAGAGAACCATGGTGATGATCTTATCTGCTCAGTGGAGTCTGACTTGTGATTCTATGGGTCATGCCTCTCCTCCACATCTTCCGATCTTTCCCTATTTCTTTGAGTTTTTCTATGCTGGGGCTGGTATGGGGCTGGTAGGGAAGCAATGAGAGAAGAAGAGAGAAAAAGTGAGAAAAGGGAGCTAAATTGGCACAGAGAGAAAAAGCTGCAGATTCTACCCAGCTCTAGCTTCACTCATCATCAGATCAGTTTTAATGAACCATCTGTGATATACATGGGAGGGAGGCAATTCTATGGGGGAAATAGGACCATCTTGTTTATTCAAGAATAGTGTTAGTCTGATTAACCAGTTGGAGGCTAGACAATATCTATAACCAATTTGAAACTGTATATTTTAGGATCATAACATGTTCTAAGCTGATAGCCATTGTTTTTCAGTTTAGACAACATGGAAAACTTTGTCTTAGTAGAACACCCTAGGCAAAAAGAAGAATAGGGTGGTCATATGTATCACTTGTTATGCTAGCCTGGCCTGATTTCTAGATTTAAGTATAATTTTCAAGGGACTATTTCAAATTTCAGCAAGGAACCAAAAGGGTTCCTTACTGGGTGAGGTAAAGGGTAAAAGGGTAAGAAGCAACATTTATATCCAGGTTCAATGACCCACTATTGAATATATGCATCTTTCTACCCTCCTGTCCCAACACAGCAATACCATCTTCTTGTTCGCTTCACATATTATAATGTGCTATAATTTGTTTGATTTAGCAAGTTTTCATATATTCACTATTGCCTAGATAAGTCTGTTCTTAAGACTTTGAATGTCAGCCCTATTGAGACTCTCCAAAAGGCAGTAAAATGGCTAGATTTGCTCACTTGTTTCTGAAAGAGGATGGAGCAAATTAAGCATTTTTGTGCCTCTTTCTGTGTTCATCCTAACACTCTTTCCTCCCCTACTTGGCTATTCATCCCCTTCTCCCACATGACTGCTCCTCTCTATTACCTCCTGCTTATTCCCCATCTCTGTGTTCCCTTTTGTTTTTCTTGTCCATAGCTTCAGTCCATCCCCTTCCCCTGTCTGTATACAGGCATCGCTCTTACCCAAACCCTGTACCCTTCGCTGCCTATCTACTCTCTTTATCATGGACTTTGCTGGGTAATATATTCACTCAGCCCAATCTATCTCATGTGATTTTTGTGAAAATTGCATGTCTGTGTTGGCTTCTTTTTTCTCTCAGGAAAAAACGTAGGATATAAATGCAAAATAAATCCCCTTCCCCTCAACCCTGAACATTTAATGAAGCAATCACCTTTCTAGGACATTTTCTGTTTAGAAAGGTCAAATATGGTAACTTTAGAATAGGTAAGTATGTTCTATGACCTCTGCTTTTATTTATTTAGTAAATCATGGTTAAAGAAAGCATACTTTACCGCAATACATAGATCCATTATTTTGTGTGTGTGTTTTGTGTCGCCAGTTTCTGCCAATATCCATGATTCCTATTAGCCTTGGGAATTAATGTTAGCCTCTCAAGGAAAGTTTCAAGAAATGGCACTAAATTTAGCCAAGCAGAATCTGCATCTATTAGTTTCACAACATGCCTGCCACTGAAAGTCACACCATATTTCTAATAGAGCTCTAATACATGCAACTTTGATTAGGAATAGAGTCACCCTGTAAAATTAAGTCACACTCACAAACAAAAACTTTGCACATTTTGCTGCAATATCCAATCATTAAGTATACATATCACCATCCCAGCATTTTTATAAAAAAAAAAACCTGAGAAAATATTGTTTTTTAAGAAGACATGCTGTTTTGGAAATCAGACATTTTATCTCCCTTAAACAACAAACCATGATTTAAGGACATTAAGGAAATCTCTCCTCTACTGTCCAGTTTTTGATTTGCTTCAATAAATCCTGCAAACGACCTAGATAAAGATAAAAGGAAATAAATATTCATAGAAATCAATGTTTTGTTTAGCCTAAGGATTTTTGCTTATGATAATTATTTTGCTTATGATAATGGAATTACAGATTAGGTCAAGAAATCTTCTAAATTTCTACACACTGAGAGACCAGATTCGTGCACTATGCTAAATTGTAATCCCATGTTAATTAAAGCCCAATTATTATATTCACAAAACACCTTATACCTAAAATAATGTACTAATATTAGGTGCTTTCAAAATGTTTCAGACTTTGAAGTCTGTTCATTTTTTCAAAAAAACAAGAGTCCCTGTTAAAAAGCAAAGCTTTAATGATAGAGAAATGGCTTTGCTCAAGTAAACATTTTTTATAAGAGCATCTCATGTAAATCTATTAAGTTCTCACGTAAGCCTATAGTTCTTCATCACATTAATGGCTTCCATAGGGTACTAATAATGGCTGCCGATTGGACCAAAGAGTTTTTGCTTAGCCCTGCATGTTGAGACATAAGTATTTTCTATTCATATGTAAACCCTGGTTTACAACATTTCTCCACATGTGAGGATTGCATGCTATAGGAAGGGCTAAATTAACTGATGTAAGAGAGCCCGGGAGTAAGATAACTTGTGGGAATAAAGTAACTTGTCATGTCAATAGGACAGTACAGAGAGAGAGTTGAGGGAGGTGAATTTCTTTGCACCTTCTGAAAATATTGCTTAAATCACTCATTGTTCGGCATTTTTTAAACAGTGCACTATTCTATAAGGCAGTGGAACTTTTCATAAGGAAAACAACAAACTTATTTCTCTTTAATATTTTAGTACCTGTCTATTACTAACCTCAAACATGAAACAGAATTTGATTCAGATTGCATTTTGGCAGGAACTAACTAAATTAGCTGTTCCCAAATAAATATGCAAAGAGAAGCACAGTTCTTTATCAGTAATTGCACTTCTCATTCACTGATTGCATTTCTGAGATTTTGTGATGCAGTTCATTAAATAAGAGGTATACAAAAAGGAAAAGAGTAAGAAAACATCTTCTTCCTACATTTTTTTTTTGTAGGTGCTTTGCAGATCAAAGAACACAATTTCAGTAAAACAGTAAAAAAAGTGCACAAAAATATTTCCTAGTAGAAAAGTGTTTTGTTAAAAAAACGTGGCTTGCAAAGGTATACTGGCAAAATTGAAATAATTTTATTAATTTATTAGCTCCATGCAATTTGACAATTCTTGCAACAGGTGACCAGTACAAACTGACTAGGTCAGGGGTGTCAAACTCAATGTCATTGAGGGCCAATGTCAGTTTGACCTGGGGGGCGGATGGGCATGGTCGGGGAGTGTGTGGCCAGGCTGGGTGTGGCCAGCTTGAGCGTCACTCATGTCAGGGGCATCTGTGGTGGCCAGGGCAGGGGGATCCTTCTGCAGCAGTCTGCCAGTGAAAATGAAGCCTGGGAGGGCCGCGTGCAGCCCTCCCGATCTGTGTTTTCACTGGCAGAGGCACCGCGGGCCAGTCCTTCGCTATTTTCCAGGGTGGCTCTGTGGGCCAGATCTAAGCAACCCGTGCTCCGGTCCACAGGCCTTGACTTTGACATTCTTGGATCAGGTTAATGGGAGTTGAGAGCCAGATACCTGGAACATATTAGATTGGGTAAAATCTAACTAAACACGCTCCCTTTATAAGGCATGGCTCTTTTAAATACACATACCGCTCTCCCTCTCCTTCCCTCCCTCCCCCCTGTGTGTGTGTGTGTGTGTGTGTGTGTATTCGTCTTTCATCAAAGCTTACTATGGTTACTGCATGCAGAGAGAGAAGTACTTTAAGTCTTCTTTTTTGTTGTTGTTTTTTGTGTGATATGATAGTTATTCGTTTCTTTACTTGGATCTTTCTCTACTATCATACTGTGACAGTTCACAGCTAAAATGACAGCTTCTGCCAAAAAGTATCTTCTGCAATATGGCCCTTGTTCAGTGAAATGATTTTTTTTTTAAATGTAAAATGTCTTCTAAAAATGTATTTATTTATACATTCATTCAATTTATATGAATGTGGAAGCCGTGGATACATTTTACCTTTTCTTCAGTGGAAAAGCAACAAACAGTGCAGTTCCTTACCTTGAGCTAGATAATCACTCAACTTCTTTCCAAGACAGTCTGACATTCTTGTGTGCCTTTTTGTTCCATATCTACCGGTAATGGAACAAATTTGAGGCTTTCTCCACATGAAAATTTCTCAATTTCAGCCATGTTAAAATATGTGCACTTCCAATTCTGAGAATTCTCCATCTAGTGCTGGTTGGGGAATTCTGGGTGTTGAAGTCCACACATCTAAAAGTGTCTGATGTTGAGAAACACTGACCTAGATGCTATTAAAACACATTGTTTACTATTCTTGCACTGATATCATGTGTCATCACTATTACTAATACTCCAAAGCGCTTATGGTATTAAAGCTACTGGCAACAGTGTGTAAAGTATAGGAAACACTGTGCTTGCTTGCACTGTTGAATCATCTGTCTGTGTCTACTTGCCTACTTTTTTCTTTGACTGTCAGTTTTCTTTATTATTACCTTTGTTCTTTCTTGATGTGTTATATTCAATCATGGCAATCTCTGGTGTCTCAGAAAAAGCTAATCTATGAGTCTCTGAGCTCATGGTGAAGAAGGCATGATCTGGTGTATGTTATCAAACAAGGAACTCTCTCTTGGGCAATACTTTATCAGATATCAAAACTGCCCATTTAGTCCTGAATTTTCTTTTTCCAATTGCCACACTTCTCCATCGTCTTAAGCAAGTGCCTGGAAATACTTGAAATTGGAACTTTCTCAAACTGCATGTTCATCCTTTGAGCTATGTTTCCCTCCACATTGTAGCGTATTTGTCTGTCTGAAATTGGAGGAGCGACAACGTAGGGCAAATCATGTCCTTTTGGGCTAATTAATAGCCTTTCGGGCTAGTGTTAAAAGTAGGGCAGTCATTCCAGGTCTTATTACACTTTCTGGGACATTACGTGCTGCTTGCTTCCAGATTACATGGGCCTTGGGGCCAGCTGGAACTGGGACACAGAGCATGAAAGGAGAGTGGGACGGAGGTGGAAGAGATGAGAGAGAAACTGATTGGCACGTGACCAGGATGAGCTTAGGATGGGGCTTTTATACATGCCATCCTTACGGAGAGATCACAGGAGAGGAAGAGTTGGGGGGACATAGAACAAAACAGAGGCACAATCAGAACAAAAGGAAAAGACAAAAAGGAATGGAAGGGCAGAATGATTTCTTTCCAAGCTATAAATCAAAATTAATAACTAAATCTGAAATGTGCTAGACTGGTCAAGTGAGATTTTATATACGTTTTTCAGAATGACGTTTATAGCACTATGTGTCTGAACAAGTTTTTTATAATTATACTTGAATCCATGTAAACTGCCTTTTGTTTCTTTTATATGCTTGTATGAATCCATTACTGTGAGACCAGGTGGCTGATAGTCATACCTTGCACAGTGTGAAAAGCTCATTACATGCACACATATGTTGACAACTTGCTATATTGAAGTAGCAGTTGCTACCATTCCCTCGAGACTTTTCCAGTGTTCAGCACATCACATTTGTCAGCTTTCTCCCAGTCTTGTACTTCTTAGTTGGTTGGATTTGATGGGCCTTGTAGTCTGTTACACCTGGAAAGCACCAGGCTGTGAAGGGCTGATTTAGTTACTTGGCATTATCTCAACTAATGAAGAAGTTAGGTTTACTTATCTCAGATCTTTTTTCTTCCCTTGCATAGTTATAAAATTGGAAATTCCCATTCCCTGGTCCTGAGCAGAGAAAAGAGACTCACAATCTAGGAAACTCCTTAAGGAGGAAACCCAGTCTGCCTCCTACACAGAGTAAGATGTGGGTGGGTGACACAATTAGCATTCGCCCTAGGCCAGCAAAACAGCATGGCTGACCTTGCTATGCCTTTATTTTTATAATCAACATAATCTTTAGTATTTGTGCTTATTTATGAAAGTATAAAGGATGACTTTGTACTAGGGGTTTTGCTTGGGTGTGAATGGGTGTTTTGCTCTGGGACTATTTGATTTAAATGCTTTATTAGCATTGCAATCTGTGAGGATGTCACAAGTAAGTATGCACAGGTGTGTTTTAGAAGAATGCATCTTGTAGCTCTGGGGTGGGGAGGCTATCGTTGTATATGTTCTTAGGTACCACCTACTGTTTGTAATATATCCCTTGTTGCTCTCCTCCATGGAAAAATCTTCGTATCTTTCTTCTCTCCTCATCCTTGCAGTGCAGCCAGTGATGGTGCCCAGCACCTCTGACGATGCCCCAGAGCCCCGAATCAAGCGCGGAGGAGGAGGAGCACTTCTCCCAGTGCCCCGAGGGGGAGTCGGGCTCGGAGAGCTCCCACGAGGGGCCCAGCCCTCCAGCAAGTCCTGCTAACCCTGCCCATAATTGCTCCATGTCAGTACCTGAGGACGCTCACTTCAGTATGATGGTCTTCCGAATTGGTATTCCTGATTTGCACCAGACGGTAAGGATCCATGCGGAAAGGAGGGAGGGTAGGGCGAAAGCTGAACCACTGTAGAAAGCACCCTGAGCTTTGAAGGTGCAGTGGAAAATTTTACTTGCTGCTTCCCCCCCACCCCCAGCAATTTATATATACTTTTTGACCATCTTTTTTTTCTGTCTCGGAACTAAACAAGGTTGAGCACAGTGGGTACTTGGATGAGGATTATGAAAGTAGTGGATACCAAGCTGTAGATTAAATTGCAGAATTTTAAAAAAAGGAAGAAGGCAATTACAAGCCAATTGAATCAAACCTATTTCAAATGATATTTAGTTTTTCTACTACTTAAGCCACCTGGAATATTATTACAAACCTATTTCAAATGATATTTAGTTTTTCTACTACTTAAGCCACCTGGAATATTATTACAACCATTTATGATCTTCATGTCATTTATAGGCACTCTTTGGAATATAAAAGTAACAGGTCCCTGACCCAAGGATTTTACTATTCACAAAGGAGTGTAAGTGGAAGGAGAACTCTATTTTTGTTTCAGATTACCAAAATTAATTTTTATTCCAGTAGATTATGATCTTATGCAATTGTGCCCAGTTTTATGGAATTATTCCTTGAATCAAATGCATTCCTTTTAAATCAGGACACCTTGCTTGCTATATTTCTTTGTCTTTCAGTGCTGCTGCACACAGCATGAGTTTATTAAGGGCGGGTAAAATCTGCAGTGAGTTTTGGGGCAGAAATATGTGTAGCATCAGGTGACCTTGTCTTTAAATCATTGATTCTACTATAGGGTAGGGTGGCACAAAAAATATGGACGAAAGAAGATTAAACTTCCATTTTTAGTCCCTCACCAAGTCCACCGCTGTCCTTTGAGAAGTAATTAATGCAGAACTGAATTCATCCTGAGCTCAGCAATAAAAGGAACATACTACTTTTTTTGCTTCATTAGCAATAAAACAAGGACACTGCCACAACTGCCTGTACTTTCATCCAGCAGTCCTTTGATATGGAGAGACAACTGCAGATCTAGGCAAAGCATGCTTCCCTTCTCCTCCTCTCCCAGTTCTTTTGCACAGCTGCCCTCACCATCTCTGAGCACCTGAGCAATGTTTTGCTTTCACTATGTGCAGCTGCATGTGCTGTATGAGCTGCTATGAAATTCTCCATAGCAATCCATATATACATCCTAGATTATCCCATCTTCTAGGAGATTGTAAGATGATAAGTGATGGTACAAGCCCCAAGAAAAGCCAGCTGAGTGAAATTAGGGTTAGAGTCAGAGTCATGTGGGAAACAAATATAATAGGAGGAGACAATTAGATCCTGATTATCATTTCCTCCTTTTCAAGCATAGTATGATTTTTTTATTAAGAATTTAAAAATATAATTATACACTAGGTTTTTTTTCAAAATGTGCAACTCTCTGCATATGTTTGATTTGAATTCCAGAAATTATAATTTAGTATATTCAGAATTAGGAGTTAGGGTGGAAAAGACTTTATAAGAGCCTGTTATTTTCATAAGGAATTTATTGTAATGAGTTTATCCCACAACCTTTAGAGAACCTTAAATCAGTTTCTGTTATATTGCAGTCCTTTTTCTCAGTATGACTTCTCTTTCAGCCAAATTTACTACCAATTCTAACTTCTCTATGTTCTCAATCTCAGTGTAAAGATCCATATGCATTGGGTCTTGAATCTAAATCAAGACTCAATCCCAAAAGGTATAATGCCAAAACTAAGATTATGAGAGATAAGAACTGCCTAAGCACATATTGACACTTTTCTGTAGGGTAAATATAGTAAATTTCCTCTTCTATTTGAAATTGGGGGATTATTTTTGCAAGTATAACCCAAGGAGTATTACCTGGACTTCTCTTTTGGAAAATAAAGCACAAGAAACACATGGTTGGACAGGTACAGTATTTTGGATAGAGATCGTGGACAACTATCGGGACGCTAATTATCCAGCAGACCTTAGCACATTAGCTTTTCTTCATAAACACAATTGAGTTTTAAGAGCTGCTATTTTTATTTCCTGCAATGCCACTTTAAAATGTTTGGAGAAGTTACATCATCCCCAGTCATTCACAGCTACTGCTAGCCACCATAGTTGAAGGCCCAACATCGAAGAGGGTCTAGTAGATATCACATGAAACCAGGGGAGAAAGTTATATACCACTGCTATTTACCAAACATATCATATAAACTTAATAATTAAAGATTGTTATTTTCCTCAGCATTGAAACTAAGAACATACAGGTTGGTTTCAGAGAGTACAGAGTCTATCAACCATTGTACAAGTGGAAGATTTGTGGCTTCTGTTCTATAATTTATTAATAGCTGTGTAAAATAACCTATGTTCTCTTTCATTTAACCCAATTAATTTCTCTGATCTTTAATGCTGTATACTAAATAGACTTCATAGAGGGTATATACAGGATGCCTGCCCGCTCTAATATATAGCAGTATGTGTGTTTGTAAAATATAAACATATCCACCAGGTTGTAGCCACAAAGAAATGCCAAGTATGTTGTTCAGTATCACTTTGGAGAAGACAGACCCACTAGTTATATTCTCTCTATCCATCCAGAAATTTTAAATGTCTCTTTAAACCCATACCCTGCCAATGTTCAATTTGGGCCCCACTTCTATTCATGGGGCAACCATGGAAACCGTTGCTAGAGATCACAAATTGTCGTGGCCATGGAAACAAGGATAAAGTTGCCAGCATGTGTCTTGCTGATTGTCCCTGCTCCCCAGTTCTGACCCTGGATGTCTGAGCACTGAAAGAAGGAGGTGTAATTTGCAAGGAAAGTTGGAAGGAGAAACCCCATCTTGATATTATGGTGTATTAAGAAATCTACAGAAAGGATTAAATGCATAGGGAGCAAAAGACAGGAATGTCCAGTCCTGTTTTGTTCAAGTATACATTTTTGCCAAAATCCTATAATTCATAATGCATACCAGGTTTTCCAAATCAGGCACCTTCTGGATGTACAAAACCATCAAAAGATCAATCATCCACAGGCAGATCTTTGCTGAGAGTAAGAAGATTTGTCATCTAAACATAAGGAAAGTGCCATTTTGAGGAAGATGGTGTTAGGACTGCAAAAGAGCAGTTAATTTTCTGTACCTGAAGTAAGGGATTCATTCACAGCATAAGATTTCCCTTATTTTTTCCTGCCACAATTAGATCAGAAAGCATTCACAGAAAGGGAGGAAGGGGTGGGTGGAGAAACGGGATAAGTGATGGAAGCAGCATTGTATCACCATGGTTGAGCTGCAAGACACTGTGTGTGTATATACAAAAGGTGTGGACCTTGTGATGATGGCCCACTAATGCTTCCATCATTTGTCAGAAAGACTGGATTCTTCAGACTTCTCTGCTTTATTCATTCATTTGTTCGTTTGTTTATTCATTCAATTTTTATGGGTTCCCATCAGGGGTGGGATGCTACAGATTCTGCCCGTTTCTATAGAACTGGTAGTGCTGAAGAGCAGCAGACACCGAACCGGTTCTGTGTTTGCTGCTGTTTGGCCCACCTGCCCTCCTGGGCTCTTACCTATCTTTTGTTTCCTGCTTTTTCAACCTCAGCTGCCTTGCACTGCACAGATGAGCTTGAAAAAGCAGGGGGGGAAAGGCTTTTCAAACGCTGCACACCTGCTTTGTAGCAATCGCCTCCAATCACAGCACATGCTGTACCTTATAGTGCACTTTAACTGTCTGCTCGCCTGTTGCAAGTAGTCTGGGACTTGTTTAAGGACTCATGGTCCTTGCTTAATGACAGCAACTAAGACGTTGCGCCCCTATGACTGCATCACTTAGCAATGGAAATTCTGACCCCAATTAGAAATAGAATTCTTTATTGGCCAAATATGATTAGACACACAAGGAATTTGTTTCTGGTGCATAAGCTGTCAGTGTACATACAACAATAGTGAAAGGTCATTATCATTGTTAACCAAGGACTAGCCACATGCAAACATATAAAAACAGTTCACAATCCATTTTAAAAAGCAAAATCACGATCAGTGACAGAATGCATCCTACATCAATTCTTTCCCCACCATTGCTGGCCCTTCAGGCATAGCAGCAGAGCCATATCTTCAGGGTCTTGTTAAAGGTGAGTCAGGCCAATCCAAAGTCCAGGGCAAAGATTTGTTGCACAGGTTAGATATCCCTTTAGAGAAGTTTTCCCCTGTGGGTCCCATTAGATGACACTCTTTTGTAAATGGGACCTGCAACATGCCTGTCTTGCTAGTTCTGATGGGATAAATAGATCTAACATAGTTTCCCTTACATAGATAGCATCCTGCTACTGTCACATTTTCACATCTATGGGCAATAAACAAATGATGGATCACATAGGAAACAGTAATGCAGAGAAGTTGATACATTAGATCTGCGAGAGGAAATTATGGGAAAATATGAGCAGAATCCTGGGGCCCAAAATGAATGGAAAGGCTCTGGAATTGCTCATGTTTTGATATAAGCAACATTAAAACAAATAACTATTTAAAGACACACCCACTATTTTCATCTAATTGCAGCAGCCTTTCCTTATATGTTGGGCTAAAACTTCCATCAAAATGGATAATCTAATGGAAACTTAGTATAGATATCTCACTCTTGATTGCAATTTTTCTGAACGAATGCTGGCACTTTCAATAGCATCACCTCTACGCTACTGCTCATTCAGTGTTAAAGGCTATATATATATTTTAAATGGTGGCTAGAGCTGCCCTAGGTCATTGTTTTAGAAGGTCTGTAAGAGTTGGGCTCCCTGGGAAAAGCAGCAACTGCTTTTCTTGAACAATGAGTTTCAATTAAGAATGCAAATTCCTCCGTTTCATTTATTGACATATGAGGAAAAGTTTAGATTCTGCAAAATGGCCAAACCAAAGATTGAATGCAAAGGCAGTACACTGAAGAGTACTACTATTAAAATCATATTGTATTAAAACTTACTTAATGCACCTAAATAAGTATAAATGTAAACTACTTTTAAGCCACTGCTCACATAGATTGATTTTATTTCACAATATAGTATTCCCAGACTCCTTATTGTAATATTTCTGGCTATGGACAGAAGCTTGCCAAGATTAAGTTCTCCCATGCTTGGTGCCCTTCTCATTAAAAATGCTTAATTGAACCCAGAAATCCTTGTATCAGTGAGACTGTGTGGCCTGCTCAAACTCTGTCTAATATTAAAGTTAGTTTTCTCCAGGTTGAGATGGATTCCTAGTAGTTTCATGAACTCATCCATAGCTTTCTTGGCAAGAATATAGAAGTGTTTTGCCACCACCTTCTTCCAAGAGTCTAGCTTTTAATCTTGATATTGCCTAGAGGTCTCCCATCTAAGTACAAGCCAGTAGGGCTGTTTGTGCTTTAGGCTGAATTTCAGAAAGGTGCTTCAAAGTGTTCAGGAACACAAGCTGTTTTAAGCAGCTGGGCCTTTTCCCTGGATTGTGTGCAGCAGATGGGTTCTATTTTTATGCTCCCGCATGCTCTAAAATGCCTTTTTGAAATCATACCCAAAGCTCTCCATGGCCCTACTAACTAGACTGACCCAGCTTAGCTATTTCAGATTAACCAAGGTTTGCTATCACAGAAGGGTGGGGAGAAACAGTCTTATATGCAAGGCTAAAAAGCATTATTATAGAACACACAGTGCTCCTTTGGGGCGGAATCATGCTATTATTTGGGGCCAATTTGATGGAATTGTTTTGCTTTCTATCCACACCCTTCTCTTGCATGGCCTGTTTCTGCTTTAGAAATGCCTTCGTTTCAACCCTGATGCAGCCATTTGGGTGGCAAAACAACAAATTCTCTGCACCCTCAACGAGAGCCTCAAGGATGTTCTAAATTATGGACTCTTCCAGCCAGCCACCAATGGCCGGGATGCGAAATTCCTAGATGAAGAGCGACTCTTGCGCGAGTACCCACAGAGTTTTGAAAAGGGGGTACCCTATCTTGAGGTAAGGTTGCTGCTTATCTGACCGCACTCTTGGGTCAGAGAGGGATGAATATTATGGGAGAACACTGGTAGTTTATTTAAAAAACAACAACAAATAGCAGTATGTAAGTGGATAGTAGTAAATCTATCCAATACCTGCAAAACCCCAGACAAGGAAAGGCTGCTTACATCATCACTAACTTGAGAAACATTTCTAATCTAAATGGTTCCTAGGCAAGATGATATTTTTGGCTCTGGTTTCCTTCCTCTCAAGGCTTCTGTCACTTGACTCACCTTTGTTTCCTATTATTCCTACTACTATTAGGAGCGAAGCTACCATTTCCTCTTTTTCACCTTGCTGGTTGATAACAGCTAGTCAATAATTGCACATAATATAAAAGTACTGTGCTGGCCAGCCAAGTTGATTTTAAAGAACCAAGTATTTCGTTTGTAGTGAACTGAACCAATGTGGCTATGAAGTCAATGTAGGACAAGTCTCTGTGTCCCAGTGCTCCAGTTGTCTATGCATCTCCAAGATAATGGGTAGTTGGTTCAGCTTACTTTTATGTAAGGGAATTATTATTATTTTTTTTAATAAAAGTTTTTATTGATTTTAACGACAAACAAAAACACATAAAACATAAAACATAACATAAAAAACATCGTCATTCTTCATATATTTACAGACAGTGTATCGGTTGGTTTACCACTCCTTTTTGTGCATCCATTTCATAGTCATCATAATAATTATGTTACATAATAACTCATATTATCGATCAACAATTATATATCCTAATATCATTATTAAACAATCATTTGACTATAATTTTACTAATTCATACTTAAGTGAGATAACTGTAATTTAGTTACTTTATTTTATAACAAATCATAAAATCATACCAAGTCTATCTTAATGTAAGGGAATTATTGTATTATACTTTTAAATGGAGCACAGCAGCAACCTCTTCCAGCCATCTAACTCATATTTTTCTTTCATGGAGGGCCTATCCTGGAGGTCCTACTCATTTCTTTCTCTTCATCAGGGGTTTCCTTACTCACCAATGCTTTCAAGTCTTGGGGAGAGTGATAAACTGGCCAGAACCACAGACTGAGAACTTTCAAGCCTGGGGGAATTTTTTTTTTAGTAGCCATGGCCATTATGTCAATAAAATAAATTGTGATTAATAGTTGAGGCAACAATAGATTGCTATCATCAAAATGGAAAGGACTTGTATTTCCTGGGGCGTGTGTGTGTGTGTGTGTGTGTGTGTGTGTGTGTGTGTGTGTGTGTGTGTGTGTTTTGGGGAGAAGGGATATTTGGGAAGAGTTGATCTATAAATTCTAAATAAAGGACTGTACTCCACTTTTTCCATTTTTACTGAAACTTGATGAGAAAAGTAATTGCTGAAATTTGATATGATTTGCAGAAGCCACAAATTTGCACTTTGGCTCTAGGTTATCCATTCTTTCCCTATAGATGTAAGTACAAGGAGACTTCATTTAGTGAATGCCTTGTTTAACAACCATTTCCAGGTACGATGCTGATGAAAAAATCCTCACATTTACAACCTTCACAAGTCTGTTACAAAGGAAAGCTGAAACAAGATTGTAAAAGAGTGATATTTCATTTAGGAATCACTTCACTTAATGACTGAGTTGCTAGTTCCAACTTTACTTACTAAACAAGAACTATCTATATCTAACATGTTTCTCCAAAAATACAACCTACCCCAAAATAAAGTCCTAACTTGATTTTTAACATGTGCATCCAATGTAAGCCCTACCCCCCCCCAATAAGCCCTAATTAAGACCCCACCCACTCCGGTGCGCAGGGGGTGGGGGTGAGGTACATGAGTAAAAAAAAAGGCTAGGGTGAAGATGGGGAGGTGGAGCTGCCCTACTTACCAGGTCTCGCACACCCTGATACCTGCCTTGCCTGGCTGGTCCACTTCTGTGGCCGCTTGCGTGCATCACCCCCGGCTTCCGTTTTGTTGTCAGAGGCCTTCAGGAAAGGTTTCTGCAGCTGAGAAACGGGCTCAGGATTGATGTTGTGGCAGTCCACGGCCTCATTTCGCCATCAGAGGCCTTCAGAAAAGGCCTCTGAAGCCAGTAACGGAGCTCCGGATCACAAGCAGGCCGCAGAAGAAGTGGGACAGAAGTAGGCTTCTGCTGGGCAGGGCTGTCAGTGCCGCCACTGCAAGGTGAGTCAGTGGAACACACACACACACACACACACACACAAGAAAATATGTCCTGGTGCCTTTTTTGATGGCAGAAGAAATATAAGACCAGGTCTTATTTTTTAGGGAAACATGGTATAACCATCTGGCTTGACTTACTGAGGCATGGATTCTCAGGATGAGGCTGATTTCCTTCTCGTTCCACCATGGTAATCACTAAATAACATTTCAAGAAAGGAAAGACTTCATACTGATTTTATATTTTAATATGTTTGCTAAGCCTTCATGAGGCTCTGCAGTTTTAAAAAAATATTTCATTGTATAGGTAGTCCTTGGTTTACAACCACAACTGAGCCCAAATTTTTTGTTGTTAAGCAAGACAGTTAAGTGAATTTTGGCCCATTTTATAACCTTCCTTGATAACAATTGTTAGGTGAATCACTGCAGTTGTTAAGTTAGTAACATGGTTGATCTGGTGAATCTGGCTTCCCCATTGACTTTGCTTGGCAAAAGGTTGCAAAAGGGGATGACATGGCCCTGGGACACTGCAACCATAATAAATATGAGTCAACTGCCAAACGGCCAAATTTTGATCACATGACTGCAGGGATGCTGCAATAGTCATATGTGTGAAAAACTGTCACAAGTCACTTTTTCCAGTGTTGTTGTGTCTTCAAATAGTCACAAAATGAACTGCTGTAAGTTGAGGACTACCTCAACTATGTGCAAATTTTCTCTTGTCTGCCAGTTGCTTCACAACCAAATATCAGCCACTGTTTTTTTTATAAATTACAGTAACTAAAACACAATGCTGTTAAGCATTTATCTATTTCCTTTACATCCATAATAGGAATAGAGTTTTCTCAAGATTAAAGAAGAATGCATCAAATATATCTAACTTTTGCTGGAAATCCAAGATTATGTATCCATTTTCCTAACAAACCTTGAGTCCACAAAGAAACTGATCCTACAGTGTGGAAGGGTTTTGAAAAATTATGGAATATAGGGGAATGGTGAAAGTTGGATGTGCTTCTTTCCAGAACTGTAACTGCCTTCTATTAAGCTACAGTCAAATACAACATATAACAGTTTGGATCTAGAAGTTAGTCATGCTTAAGTCCTATTAAAACTTTCAATGAGATAGAAGGGCTGGTTATAATCAGATTAACAGTAAGGAAGCCTTGCCTGTAAACTTGCAGTATGATTAATCAGATGCATGAGTGCAGGAGAGTGGGAAGGACAAGGTAAGACAACAGAGAGAAAATGATACATTAGCTAAGGTCTGGAAATATAGATTTGTCTTGAGTCATTTCTTGAAGAGTGGGAGGTACTGAATCATATGAATATTCAAAGATGATGCATTTCTTTCGGATTTATGGAAATTAAAGCTGTAATGTTTGGAGGAGGTGGAACTGGACATTCTTTTTTTCTATCCATAGGCACTCACGGAAATGTGTGCATAAATGCTAAAAGCCCGTGCAGTGTTCTGAATTCAGTATTTCTCACACATTACATCCTGCAGCATTCATTTAGCAGCAGTATGCAGTCATTAATTTAGTCTAAGTTTTAGCTAAGTGACAGGTGTGCAGTGTAACTTGCATCAGATTAGTACAATGTTCCTTTTGTCATTTGCCGACTCTTGACCTTCTCTGCAGATGCCTTTTTCTGGTGCGTAAATCCCATACCTGAAAAAATAATTTATTGGACAGGACAGGAGGATATCAGTGATAGTTAAAGGAACGGAATGGATTGAAAAAGCTTAAGGCACTAATTTTAAAAATATTCAATCCCTCCCCCCACCCCCCGCGCTCCTGCCATTCCCAAAAGTAGGCCAAATTTTTGTTTTGGGATTGATGTGGTGGAGGTATCTTAGAAGGCTGCAAAAAATGTACTGGAGGTCATATGCAGCCTACAAATTGTGCACTGAACTAAAAGAACCAGGAATGGCTTTAGATTTAGGTGATGGTATGAATGAAGTGTCTCTGTACCGTTTCATGTTCTCAAAACTGGAGGGATCTGTAGCCAATAGCCCAAACCTGCTGGATCCAACTGTGCTTTTGATTTTCTGCCTCAGGGCAGTACTAGTTATTGGCCATCATTGAAAATTAAAAATTGGACCTGATTGTTTGATGCCCATTAAGAGTTTCATTCCAAGAAAATTAATGTATGAAGGGAGAGCATCAGGGCAGGGAAGAAAAGTGGCAACTGCCCAAGTCAAACAGATGCTTACAGGGATTCTGGAAATGTTTAGGCAATAACTGTGATTACACATCTGTAAGCAATCCATCAAGGTCTTTACATCTGCTGTCTTGTGAAAAACTGATGCCGAAAGGTGTCAGAGAAGGAATCCATCATTTGTTTTAAATTTGCGGAATTGTGCCATTCAGTTGAATTAGATACTAACCTTCAAACAAGCCATGAATGAGTAGCATCCGTGTGGGAGAAAGAAACCATCACTTTATTTACATTTATTTACGTATTTAGGTTCATGTTTTACCTGAGGCTGCAAATGTATTCATTCAATGTATAGCTGCAGTCAATGCCCCACCTCCCCATTCTCTCTCCCCATTGTTACCTTCTTTGCAGTTCCGCTACAAGACACGAGTATACAAGCAAACCAACCTTGATGAGAAGCAGCTAGCAAAACTCCACACAAAGGTGAGAAAAGAGAGGAAAGTTTTCTAAAGTTCTATGGAAAGAATATAAAATTCCGTCTCTGGAGAGAATCTAAATTAGCTGCAAAAATCCCAATGTTTTGAATTATCATCCACTATGCAAAGTTGGTCTGTGCTTTTAGATGTATATTATGCAAATAATTACCTTTTATTTAATCTTCCCTACTCCTTTTAAGAGGTACTAGCCTCCTAACAGACTAATAAGAATAAAAAATCAGGCTGATTGTTTGGTCACCTCATGCCTGAATTAATAAGACAATACAATGACGAATACCAACTAACAGAAGTTTCTCTTTAGTAAGGGGTAGACAACCTATAGCTCCCTGCACTGTCTTCAAACATCCCCAAAATATTGTCAGAATTTTGCAGCAGATTGCCTGTTTTTGGCTCTGAAATGTTCTATTATTTTTTTTAACGAATTCCAAAATAAAGGAGTTAAACCTTTAAATTTAACCGTAGTGTCAATTGGGAAAATGTGACAATCCTAGACCAGACCAAGTCCAAAAATGCCAGGGGATCAATAGACATATATAGACATTAATAACATCTATAGATTATGCAAAAGAGATAATCAACCAGCCCAAAAGAGAACAAAAAGACTCCAGCACCTCTCCACTTCTCCAAAACCAACAATCAAGTAATCAATACCCCAATCAAGAAACTGCCAAAGAGCCATTGGTAAACAGACCAATCAAAGAATCCCTAAGTCCACCACATCCACACAGTCAAGACACCAGAATATAAACTGACAGCAAATAGCACTGATGATGTTATAGGTTAATGAAACATCTGCAAGAAAACAAGAAAGCTCAGAGCACCAAGGACCCCTCAACCTTTAGTAATTTTAAGGCAAGTTTTAGTAAGCTTTTCAGTAAATTTTGGAGGCAAACAAATACATAATTAGTGTAAGCAGTAAAAGCTTGTAGTTTTTTGCTCTAACATGGATGAGAGGATTGTTGGGGACCAGTTGTTCATCAAATTCATCCAGTCTCAAGAAGTTATGAATGGCTTCAGCTTTTGGTCCACCTCAGCTTTATTCCTCTTTTAAACCTACAATGCATTTTTCCATCCCATTTCTTTCCCAATCCTCATTGGTTATCCCTGACAAATCTTTCCCCAGACGGGTTTGAAGAAGTTCCTGGAATATGTGCAACATGGAGCAGCTGAAAAAGTGGCACGGCTCTTGGACAAAGGGCTCGATCCAAACTATCATGATTCTGATACCGGTGGTAAGTGCCATCTGCAAGACACAAAGACAGCGGGGGAAGAATGACTTTGAATGCCAACTACACATCCCTCTCCACAGTAATAATGCAAGGTTTTCTCTGCAGAAACACCTTTGACCTTGGCTGCCCAATTAGATGGGACCATTGATGTGATCCGGCTACTGTGCCTTGGCGGTGCCCACATAGATTTCAGGGCAAGAGATGGAGCCACAGCACTTCACAGAGCTGTCTGTTCTCACCACTATTCGGCCCTCATGGTAAAGTCAGATGCTAACTTGTGCTTGAAGATTAGGGCAAGGGTGAAAGGAGCACATAGAGATCCAAAACAGCCTTTTTAATTTTCTGCCTATTAGCATAGTCGACTAATAATGCACATTTTATTAGACAGATAGAGAGAGGGAAAGAGAGAGAGAGATCTGTTATCTATATACGGCAAGGGCGAAAGAAGCACATAAAGACCCAAATTGGCATGCTATAGACTAATAATGCAATTATAAATGTAAGAGGCCCTGGGTTTAATATACTTGGAGAAGAGGGAGCTATTTATTGCAGTTTTGGAGAAATGACAGAGAAGCCTATGGCTGAGACACCCTTGGAAGCAAACTTTTGATTTCATGCACGTATGCTTTGACAAAAGAGAAAGAGTAAATAGAATAACAAGGGTTGGAAGAGATGTTGCAAGTCTTCTAGTTTACCCCTCTGCTGAAACAGGAAATCTTATACCTTTTCAAACGAACTATTGTTCAATCTTAATGTTGAAGCACCCACAATTTCTGGAGGCACTGTGACTTGAAATAACACTGACTTAAAAATAAAAGTAAGAAAAACATGGTCTGATCAATGTGTTACCACTAATGCTACTTGATGCCTCCCAAAATTGCCATAGAGCAAGTTTGACTTCACCTGGGAAGTTAACATTGGACTGATGCTGCCATTGCTCAGCTATATTTTTCTCTTTGGCTTACACAGGCACTCCTGGACTTGGGTGGTTCCCCCAATTATAAGGACCGCCGTGGGCTGACCCCACTCTACCATACAGCTATGGTTGGAGGTGACCCCCACTGCTGTGAACTTCTGCTGTACAATCGAGCCTACATTGGCACCACTGATGAGAATGGCTGGCAAGAAATACACCAGGTGAGGTCTTTCATACCAGTCAAAATCCAGCCATCCCAAATTTCCATGTGTGGTAACTCAATTGTGTGGGCAAGAGAGCTAGCAACCCATTTTATGCCCTGAATGTGTTTCCTGCTAGGGCTAGCTTGAAATCTAAAGATTGAGGGGGATGGCTGTGACTTGTACCTGTCTATCTGACCATCTAGCCCCTCCTTACATTCCTGACCTCTGCTTCTCCACGTACCAGGCCTGCCAACATGGAAACTCCCAGCATTTGGAACACCTGCTCTTTTACGGTGCTGAGCCAGGTGCACAGAACGCATCCGGGAATACAGCATTGCACATCTGTGCACTCTACAACAAGGTAAGAATGATTAATTTTTACACTCCAGCGTTAATCAATAAATTAATTTAAAGCATCTGGAAGTCTGGACTCCTGCTGAGGACTCCTGTTGTAGAGAGTAAGGATGATGATCTTGACAGTGATATGTTGGAACCATTATCCAGGCAAAAGGGGCTGAAGCAATGTTCTGGAGATAATATTGGCAAGCAGATCTCCCTAATGTCAGTGTCTCCAATCTCAATGTCTTCCTAATGCAGTGGGTATAAGAAATAGGGAAGGAAAAATAGAAGTAAACTTGCAAGATTCTATTCTTGATACAAATACTTCTAGCCTTCACATTGAATTGATTTCCCAGTTTTTCTACTGAGCTGATACCCGCATTGATCATTATTCTAGGTGTATATTTGCACTTCACTTTCCCAATTTAATTCCCCCGTATATCTAAACTAATTAACAGATTTAATATTTTAATTGGTTTAAAATATATATGTTTTGTCACCAATTTGCAAAAATCTGACTGTGAATGGCAAATAACAGTAAGTTGCACAATGAGGAATAATCACATATATTCTACCTGCTAGAACAATTTCCTATATCCCACTCCAAATAAACAGAATACCAGAATAACAGAGTTGCAAGGAACCTTGGATGTCTTGTAATCCAACCCTCTGCTTAAGCAGGTAACCCTGGCCTATAACATTTCAAATAGTTGTCCAAATGCCTGAGACAATTTTTGTCTCGCAGAAGACGAAAACTACTGTGAAGTTGAAACCATTTTTCTGTGTAAAATTTGAAAGGCTATCTGGACCACCTGCACCAGATAGATAGCTTATTTTACTATAGACCCAGCCTACCCTCTATCTCATGTAGAAGGCTAGGTGTCATAGTCCTCAAAGCCCCATAAATGTGTGTGGGTTCACTTAGTCTATTGTCTTTGGAATTGTACAGTCAGATGACCAGAAGTATTTTGCAAGAAACTTTACATTTCCTTAGCCCATCTTTTCTGTAAATAACTTCATATATTGTGAAGTGCAATAATCTATTCAAGTAGATAAAATGAAACCAACTAAATTAGATTGACTTTATTACTGTTATTTGAACATCTGTGTCTCCTCCTCCTCCCTCCTCTCATTTGCTTCCTTTTTCCCCAAATAAATCTGCTTATCTGGAAGTTTTTCATTCAGTATTCCTTTATATGTCAGACAGTATAGAATTAAGCCACCCTTTCATTCTAGGGATAATTTACAAAGAGTGGTTATAATGTATGTCCTCTTATAATTAAGATATCCTCATCTGTATCATGGCAGTATTTCACATAGCACCTAGTTATAAAAATAACAATACAGTAACTTTCATGGTAGATATTTAATGTCATTAGCAGTGCAGTTCACAACATACCATCTTCTTTCGTCCAATATTTCAGAAATATTTTTCATTAATTAGTTTATCAGACAGAGGGAAGAAACCTTGTGAATTCCTTTTCTAATCTCCATCATCTTCCATTCATCATCTAAATGATAAGATTTATCTGGGTGTAGGTTCAAAATCTAAATTTGCTTTCCTTGGGATTTTCTGCCATTAAACGGAAAAGAAAGATTCATTTATTTATTTTAATTTTTTTCTTCCGTTTAGTTGTGTCCAATTCTCAGAGATTGTTTGGACATGTCCCTATAGATTTCTAGGCAAGAAAATGGCCATTGCCTCTTTCCTAGGTTGAGAGGAACTGACTGGTCTAAGGTCATCCAGCTGACTTTGTGTCTAAGGCAGGATAGAACTCACGGTCTTCAGTTTCTAGTCCAGTACCTTAACCACTACACCAAATGGCTCTCATTTTAAAAGTGTATACCTCCAAATGTGCAAAACATCTTTTGAATATTAAAAAATCATGCCAGTAAAGCCAGGAATCTATTCCCGTAGAATTAATGGTTTACTTTGGAATTTGTTAATATGAGAAATTTCCTTTAACTAAACATGAAACAACCATTTAAAATTATGTTTTAGGGCATTGTTTCTCAATTTGTCAACTTTAATTTGTGTGGACTTCAACTGCCAGAATCGCTCAGCCAGCATACCTTCTGGGGGATACTGGGAATTGAAATCCACCAATGTTAAAACTGCCGAGTTGAGAAGCACTGTTTAGAGTAGAGGTGTCAAACTCATGGCCCGCAGCTTGGATGCATCACACACTGGCCATGCCCACGCCTAGTTTAGCAAAGGGGGGAGAGAAGTCATGATATGTCACGTGACAGCACCGTGATGACGCGAGTTTAGCTCCCCTGGTTTAGAGGAACATAAAAAAAAGGATTCTGTCCTCCCCCATCCTCCATTTCCCATATTCCATTATATTTTGTGAGGGTGAGGATACTGAAAGCTACTTGAAGGCAACCAGGCCAATTTGGAAGCATTCCAGTAATATTAATATTAGTACTGCATTTCACCCAAATGCAACTTTCCTTTCCAGATTTTAGCTTTGAAAAATACTGATATGCCCAGAATTGTAATCCAAGGGAGAGTTGTTCACAAGGATAGACAAATTAACATGGGAGCCACAAGTATAAGATGAAAACCATGCCTATTTTATATGTAGCAAGCCACCATTTTGCTTGTTTAAATTGCATATTTATTTAATTAATTAATTAATTAATTAACAATTTTGTATAGCTGTCCAGCTCACACATAGGTGGTCCCCAGAGTTTTTCAAAATCTTGCATCCCTTGATGAAAGATAATCTTCTGCCAAATGCTCAAGTCCCACTCTGCCCAATCTATATAATGAGAGATTCTCATATATTGCAGAATTGTAGGTATGTAATAGTGAAGAGAGAGAGAAGAAAGAATAATTTGATCTTTGGGTTTACCATAGTCAAAAGGGGCAAAATCCTCAATCTACTTCGTTTATGCTCAGCTGCTCATTTTGCTGGCCTCATTTTAAATTTTAATTTCATTTAATGGGGAGTAATTCATAGTGAAGCATTAGAATCCACCTCCCTGCTGAGTTTATTTCCTGAATGTCTTTATACCCACATGGACTAAGAGACATTTTTAGGAAGTAAAATATAGGGTCTGACCAGAAATCAGTGCCTTCCATTGTCTTTAGCTTCCTAAGTGTTATTTTCTGTAAAATGAATCTATTATGATGGGCTATGCACCACTCCCCATGGCAACCATTTTGTGATGGGTGACTTCTCTCCATGGCAGCCATTTATTTCTCTCAGAATACCAAATGTAGGCCCAAAAGTTCAAACTTCAAAATGTAGTATTCTGAGAAATATAATATAATATAATTAATGTAATATGATATAATTAATGTAATTATATAATAGCAATAGCACTTAGATTTATATGCTGCTTTATAGTGCTTTGCAGCCCTCTCTAAGCGGTTTACAGAATCAGCATATTGCCCCCAACAGTTTGGGTCCTCATTTTACCTACCTCAGAAGGATGGAAGGCTGAATCAACCTTGAGCCTGCTGGAATTTGAACTGCCAAATTGTAGGCAGCTGGCTGCAGAAGTAGCTTACAATACTGCACTCTAACCACTGCACCACAGAAGCTCCTAAAAATATTATAAACATATAATTAACATAATATACATATAATATACATTTAAGAAGTGCAAAGTTAATCTCCACTGAAATGTAAAACGAACCAAAGTCAGCCCCATCTTTAAAAATTCCTAATATTCTCCCCTGTGTCCACTGAAATTGCTGAACGTGGAAGCTGTCTCTTATGTATTTCTCCTTGGGCTCTCTTCCTCTCTCTCTTCTCCCCTCTCTATTTCCCAGGAAAGCTGTGCCCGAATCCTGTTATACCGAGGAGCTAACAAAGAGATCAAGAACAACCATGGTCAAACTGCCTTCCAGGTGTGCAGTGAGCTGAGTCCAAGAGAGAATAAGAGCAGAGCATGTTGGCAGTTTGATCCCAGGCATCGTAGGGCAGAGCCCCTGACCTTCCCTCTTTTCTAGTGCTTCTGCATTAGAGCCTCTAAATGTGGGTGTTTGTAGATTTAATTTGATATTTTAGGAAAAGGAGTAATTGTGTCATGACTCCTGTGTCTCAATTTGCAGACATCATAGTACAATTTTTGTTCATATTTTTTTCTCAAGGAAATTGGTACATATATCTTGCCGGTTTCTGTAAATTCTTGATTTTGACACTAAAGTCCCCAAGTTGTCATTGGTACTGCAGTCCCAGGGTATCATCACCTGTATGACATAGGAGATAATTGGGAGGAGGGAGTAGAGCCCTATCCTCTCCTTGTCTCAAATCTCCAAAACTGAGAACGACTCATGTCCCCCTAGCATTGGCTCAACATCGGACTCAGATGATATTGGAATAAAATAAGGTATTGAAGACATCAGAAGGTAGATTCTGCATATAGTCTTTCCTTGTAAGCATGGATGTTGCTTTTGCCAGCCTTTGCCAATCTGGTATTAGTCAGATGTGTTGAAGCAGAATGGTCATCTTCCCCAGCTTGAATTAAAGATCATTCTTGAGAAATACCCTGCTTCTTAGGGATTTTTCAGTACCTATTTCTCATACAGGTAGTCCTTGAGTTACATTCCTTCAGGAACCATTGAAAGCTACTGCAACATTGAACAGAGGGATTTACAACTATCCCTTAAGTTACAGATGTTGCAACACCTCCCCTAAGTCACATGATCAAAATTCAGATGCTTGACAGTGTGCTCACACTTATGGTCACAGTGGTGCTTCAATTCTCGCTATCCACTTATCTCTACCCCATCTATGCCCATTTGGGCTCCTGCACTCTAGAAAACCTGCTGCCCTTCGCCATCTTCTTGGTCCCACTGCTGACCAAGTATACGCAGCCTGGCCCTTCACAAGGCAGTTCCTTGTGAGACTTGGAAAATATGGCCACATGTGGCCAGCAGCTGCCAGTTGTAGAATCAAAACAGGCACACCTCATCTGCAGTGGGAATAAGAAGATAGAAGGTTAGCTGGCAACTCAAAATGCAGAGCAACAAGAGTCTCTGGGCTGGGGTGGCTGGATCTTGCTGACATAGCTATGGCTTTGCACCACATTGCTGGAGTTTTCTGGACTGCTTTGGTTTTGCACCATGCTTCTGGCTTCCCAGGCCGCTGCTGTTGGAGCTTCCCAAGTTACTGTAGATTTGCACAGGGCTGATGGAGCTTCTCAGGGCACGGTGGCTTTGCATTTCACTGCATGGGTGGCTGAGGCTTCCAGAGGCGGTTGTGGCTTTGCATCGTGCTCAGGTTTCTTATAATCCTAGAGTCACAACACACCAAGAAGCCGTAAGGTAGAGTGTAAGGTGGCCAAAGAGCAGAGGGGAAGATAGAAAGATGGGGGGGAGTTGGAGACAGTCCCTTATCTTACCAAATCGCGGGTTGGGCGGAACCAAGCCCAGAATGGCTCAGATTGGGGAGGGTCCTTGTCTAATGGGCAATGGAATTTGCTTAATGACAGCAACAGGGAATGGTGGGATTGCTGTCACTAAGCAATATGGTCATGTGACTTTATAAGCACATTCTGGTCCCAATTGTGGTTACAAATCAAGGATTATCTGTATGTAGAGATAAGACAGCAGCATTTTCAGGCCACTTTTCATACCTGGGCAAGAATATTGAAATCTAACAAGATTTCAGGGGTTTTAAAATTGTACTGTTTTGGGAAGCTTGGTGGCACCTCTTGGGTGGGGAGTTGGTAGGCATCTTGGCACTTCAAGTTCTAATTACCAATATATATAAAAAGAGGTACAGCAAGAAAGATTATGTTTACATGGGTACATTTTCTTTCTATCTTAGGTTGCAGTCATTGCAGGAAATTTTGAGTTGGGGGAGCTGATCAAAAGCCATCGAGATTCAGATGTAGGTAAGTTTGATTTGAGGAAAGGAGACTGATGTGAACTGTCTACAAAAGTACAGGTAGTCTTGTTTAGTGACTTATTTAGCAACTTATGAGGGTGATGAAAAAGTAATTTTATAGTCAATCCTCACTTTCAGTCTGTGAAAGTTGTAGTGAGATGGTAAATGCTGTTGTGGTTTCACTTAGCAACTGCTTCACTTAACAACTGAGTTACTGGTTCCAATTGTTTGTTGCTAAACAAGGACTACCTACTTTTGTACATATCACAGCTATTGATCCACCACATCTCCAAACTTACATATACAAATAAAAACCCTGAACATATAGTTCTCCAGAGAAGCTAAGGATTACTGGCGAACATTTCAGAACTTAGACAAAACTAACAAGTTCTTTGTGGAGAGATATGGGGAAAGTCACCCTGGGAAATGAAACAGTTTAAATGTAGCTTAAAGCCTTTTTGTACCAATGATATTTACCTTGCTTTTTGCTTTCTTTCCTATAAAAATTATTGTCTCATTCTAAATGCATATGGCAATGTTTGGATTATTTTTGTTAGTAAAGTAGGCTAGAAATCATAGAAACACAATAAATAAACACAATTAAAAAGCCCTTATGAGTACAATAGAATATGGATTATACCATTCCTCTCTTTTGCTGCCTTATCTCTAGGGAGACAAAAATAATAAGAAGTGTGATGGCTGTTGCTAGGAATTTCACTTGTTTTTGAGGTTTTGTATTGCTGGAATTTTAGTATGTGACTTAGCTCTTCTTGCTGACAGGAATTTGACATCTTTTGGACTCTGTGACAGAGAGTCTGCTTTTCATTTCAGAAGGACCATTGTTTCAGTGCAAAGCTCTTTCTTCCTAGTTGCTGCACTGTTGTTCCTGACATTTTTCCCTCAAGCAAATAATTACCTTGCCCTCACCAAACTGTCTTCCAGGGGTTTTTTCCTAGCTTCTTGTAGAACCAAAATCCAGCACCCTGGTGACCCGAACTGTCAACATGCAACACCAGAGCCAATTAGCATTAATGCTTCTCTACTTTGGGCCCCTTTAAGAGGATCCCTGTTCAGACCTACATGCCATCTACCAGATCCATAACCAACAGTCAACTCCTCCTGCTGAAATATAACCAGCTTTGTGTCCTCCTCCCGCAGCTGGAAAAACTATGCAGCCAGTACACCACTCATAGTTATAACCTTGCAATTAAATTATAGTAGAGACTTGCTAGGGGGAAAGAGGGTCTTGCAAAGGGCATTTTGGCAAAGATTTGTTCAGCCTCTTTCCCCTTGGGTTGTCCTCGTTTCACATTCCTTAAGTTCCCCACTTTCACAGCAATAGATTTATATACCACTTCACAGTGCTTTAAACCTCTCTCTAAGCAGTTTACAGAGTCAGCATATTGCCCCAACAATATGGCTCCTCATTTTACCGACCTGGGAAGGATGGAAGGCTGAGTCAACCTCAAGCCTGGTGAGGTTCGAGCTGCCAAACTGCAGGCAGGGGGCAGTCAGCAGAAGTAGCCTGCAGTACTGCACTCTAACCACTGCACACTCTTCTCTAATGCCCCCTTCTCTCTTCTCTCAGAAAAATCAAGAACCAGAAGGATCTAAGGATCCAGATTGAACAAATGGGTATCATATATCTTCATCAGCAGGTGAGGCAAGGGTCAGGGTAGACAGTTTAGCCTGAGCTATGAAAACAGAAATCTTTTCAAGCCCCTGCTTTAACTCCTCAGATTCAAAGGAGGATTTTCTGCATATTTTAAAGCACAGCATCATCATCCTCCATCATCAGCTCTCCCCGTTTTTCTTTTTTAGCTTTTTACTAACATGACAATTCTTTCTAGCCCCTTTCCAGGAGACTCCCCAATATGCCAGCCGGCGCCGGGATGGCCCTCAGAACCTTACAGTGCCACATACTTTGCTACGAGCCAACAGTGATACCAGCATGAACCTCCCAGACTGGATGCTTTATGCCCAGCCATCTATCCCACCTGCCACAGTAGCAGTCCAGGGCCAGAAGATCATCACAGGGACATTGCGCAGCTCCAGCAGTCCCCGAGGTGCTCGCAGCCGCTCACCATCACGGGGACGCCACACAGATGAGGCCAAAAAACAGCGTGGTCGACCCAGGTAAGACTAGAGGCCCACATTGGAAGAACTGGTTTGGATAAATAGATATGTTCTGATGGGTTTGGTAGAAGAAGGAAAGGATTTAAAATTAGGTCATGCAGTCACCATGGGCTTATGATCTTAAGTGGTGCATGCATATAAGTGAGAGTAATTAGAAGTGGGAAATCCATGGAGCGCAAGCCATTGTTTCTCAGCCTCATCTTTTGCTGCACCCCTCTCACAAAAAAACTCCTCAAAAATCATGCCACTTATGTTCAGATTTAGAATGGACCTGGTTTTCTCCTCCTTGCCCCTATTCTCGAATACCAATGATAACCTTCCAATACCTATTGTGCTGAATGAGGGACCCAAATAATAAAAAAGAAAGCTAAATTCTAGCCAAATTTCCTGGGACTTTACTGCCTCAAAAGTTCACAAACACGCAAAAAATCTAAAACAATACAAAATACTAACCTCAAACTTCTAAATAGGATAGCTTTTAAAAAGTATATTCTCTTTCTTTAAACTTTTTGCCTGGCCCCACTTCATGCAATTATTTACGTCAAAATGTGTTAAGCTGTTGCATTTCTTCCTTAACAAAACAAGAAGGCCTGGTGTTTTTCCTAAAGCCTTTCCCCAGTAGTAATACCAGCTCTTGGGGTTCTTTGGGGGAAGGGAAGGAAGGATTCTAATATCAAAATGTTCCACCTAAATACCCTAAGAGGCCTAAAGTGTTAATTCTGATGTGGCAAATGGAAGAAATAAAGGGAACCTCAATGTTCAAGTTAAAATCGCTTAATTGAATTTAAATGAAATGAAATGGGAATTATTCTTAATTCTGGGTCCAGCTGCTTTTTTTAGGCTCTTTCCATCTAGTTTTTAGACTGGTGGCCCAGCACATGACTTAAAGACTTGGTCTAAAGAAAATTAGGTCCACAAATATCAGAACCTAAAGACTCTCTAAGATGACCTGTGATCAGAAAGCTTTGCTGTTTTGGAAAAGTTGTAATATAAAAAAAATTACTATTCTCAGAAGTTGTGTGGCAAAAGAAAGATTAAAGAATTATCATGGAACCAAGATTCTGAATTTTTAATACAGAGAGAGCATCTTGAGCTAAAATTAATTTATATGTATTGTTAATTTATTTGGTTATTTCGGTTGCCTTTGTCAAGAGTACCTGGGGATTTACTATCACACATCAACAATTAAAACTTCCACAGTGTAATATTAATAATGCAGGAGGATCGAAGGAGATGGGGGAATGGATTCATCACACATAATTGGGAACAAATTTTATCTGGAGTTTATTGGGAAGGTAGACTGATTTTGGAGATGAACTTATTAAATTTAATCAGACAACAACTGATAAGAGATGGAATTAAAAAACAAACATAGATATTTGATCCAAAACAAATTAATGTTAACTTTTGGAATGATAAGATGCCATGGAAAATTTCCCATGAGCTAATTAAAACAATAGTTTGTTAATAGAGGATTTTGAAACTTTTAACTTTGTCTATTTTATCATTATTATTCTTCCTGTTAAATGTTTTGTCATTAATAGAGTAGTATATACAGTATACAGTATATACAGTAGGTGATAAGTTAGTAATTTGCAAATAGATTTAATAGTTTAAAAATATTTTGGGCCTGTTTTGTAAAGGGTGGGAAATTAATATTGCAATTATGTATCAATCAGTATTTAACTGGGGGGATAATATGCATATAGTTTAGTTAGTTTATTTCTTGCATTTTCTTTTTCTTTTCTTGCATTTTCTATATCTTGTTTGCTGTATATTTGGTTTTTGGTTTTTTAAACTTTTAGAGTTTTATATTTTAATTTTTTAAATAAAATAAAAAAAATTACAAGACAAAAGAAATTCCAGGCTACACTACAGTCGAGGGCTACCTGTATGTATGTAGCTCACCAGATGTTGCTGAACTATATTTCTTTCACCACAACCTAAGTTGACTAAGTCTATTGGGAGTTGTGGTGCAGTAACATTTAAAGGAACTTAGGTGGTAGAACTCATCCTGGTGACACAGATTAGAATACAGTATTGCAGGCAAACTCTGCCCACTGCCTGGAGTTTGATCCTGATGAAGCTCAAGGTTGACTCAGCCTTTCATCCTTCCAAGGTCAGTAAAATGAGGACCCAGATTGTTGGGAAAAATATGTTGACGTTGTAAACTGCCCAGAGAATGCTGTAAAGCACTGTGGGCAGTATAAGTCTAAGTATTATTGCTATTGATATTCTTATCAGGAGATCTGTGGGGCAGATCATCATCATCAGTATCATCATCATCATATACAAAGAATTAAGGGTTCATTGCGCTGCTGCAACGACCATCTTGCCTTTTTGACCTCTCAGTAGATGTCATGGAACTATAATCCCACTTCTGGTACTCAGCATGCACTTATTTCAAACTAAGGCAAAGATGAAAATTGCATCTTTTTCACTCAACTTTAGTTTACTTCTAATAGAGCTACTAGAAAAAGAATAGAATAAGCCAGAAAAGATAGTTGCTCCTATAAAAGTGAAGAGGAATCCAAAGTAATTTTTTGTATTGTACTTGCTTTTATCTTGGCTTCTTTTTCCCTTCATCTCCTGGCAGTTCCAGTGGCTACCAGAAGGAATCTGCTGGAAGCAGTACACTGAGTAGTCGAGGTGTGAAGCGGAAACTTTATTCAGCTGTGCCTGGCCGCACATTCATGGCTGTGAAACCCTACCAGGCACAGGGTGAGGGTGAGCTCTCCATCAGCAAGGGCGAGAAGATCAAGGGTACGTTGATCTTTGTGCACACCCTTGGATTGTCCAGGGATTCTTCATGAGTCTACAGTATTGTTCGGCTTCTTTGGGAAAAATCATTCGGCTTAGCACAGAGGTTCTCAAACTCTGTTGTAGAGAGCCTCCTTGAACTGAAGGAATAAGAAACTTGGTCCTCTCCAAGAAAGATCCTTTTTAAAAAATCAGGAGACCTGATTCTTGAGAATCACCTGATGGAAGATGTCTGGGCAAGATTCCTGTGTCCAGGACACTTTGACTTGACCTCTCAAAATCTCCTTCACTTTCTTTAAAGTGAGGAGAAGGGCAGCAGGAAAAGCTCTTTAATCCATCCCTTTCAGTTCTTTTGAATCCTTCAAGCCTTATTGATTTTCACCATCTAGAAATGTTCTGCTAAGGGAGTAGGTCAGGTGAAGACTTAATGGTGAGAAAAGTGAGGAAATTAAAAAAAAAACAGAAGTTGCTCCACATGTTTTTTGATAAATATGCATACAATTCATCCCACCCAAGTAAGGAAAGGAATCCTTAACAGAATATGGAAACAGAGAGTGATAAATGGAGGTGGGATTGAGGGTAGGAAGGACTTTAGACCTCTCTAAATTGGTGGGGGGGCTGCCTCCTACTTCATGCTTTGAGAACCTTGTGTTTGGCTCAGCTTAAAAGCCAGGCTATTTGTGAGGCTTGGCTTGTGTTTGTGTACATGGTTTCTTGTTGGTGTCTACAATGTCTTGGTGTGTATCAGCCAGCTACATGTGAGTGGTTCATGGCCTTTTCCTTTGTGTGTATCTGTGTCTAGAGAATAGTACGGTAGCAGGATTAGAATTTTGTAAAATGAGGAAGTGTTTGATATCGAAAAAAAGGATAATCTGCATTATTCTAATGGAGGATGAGAAGTTGTGTTATCCAAACTCATATTATTTGTCCTCTTAACCCAGAACTTTCTAACCTAATTGGAACTAGATCTCTAGAGTCTTAGGCCAGAGGGTTTTTGCATAATCTTGATCACTTAGATGAAGATGATTGAATCTTGAGGTTTTGGCTGGTAAAATAATTTCATAGTTCTTTTTATCCTTTAACTTTGGAAGTAAAAATTAAAAGGCAGCCTTTTCACTTGCAGAGACTGTAATATTTAATGAAGGATATTCTTAAATAATGCATAATGGACCCCAATTCTGATTTACTGATTCTTTGAATACTGCCCCTAAAGTATGTAGAGAAAAGCAAGTCATCGCTTTAGTTTATATCTTTTCTTTTAAAAACTTGTATATTGCTTATAGTATTTGTTACACTTCTCATGCATGGTCCTATCCCCAATCTCAAAAAACCATGTCCAATTTTTATTTGTTTGTGTTCAGGTTGAATATCTATGCACAGAATTTTTTTCATTTTAAGATTGTGTCTCTTTCAGTAAGGTCCACTAAATCTGAGGTTCGTATTAAAAAATACAAGCCAGAAATCTACTGTTCTAAATCAGCAACAGAAGACTTCTTTTCTGTGAATGATTACGTTGCTTCAGATATAAAAGCTGACATGACAGTAACAGTGAGGGTCAAATCCCAGAATGGATATTACAGGAAACAAATAAATTTATCTTTCTCAGCCCCTTTCTTTTTCCTGCTCTCTGCTTAGTAAGCTGCCAGATTGCCTTTACAAATATCCAAATTGATCTCTTGTTTAGCTAAGAGCTATTTCGTGCTCTTGGCTCTTCCCTAAATTGATGGTTATGCAGATAATCTATGAAATTACTGGAGCGGCGGGATACTGCACATCCTAAGATAAGAGGCCTGATTTCAGGTTTTCATGTAGAGTAGAATAGAGTGGTGATCAGATACAGAAGACCAAAGGCCTCCTGCAGATTTAATATACAGAAGGAGGAATCTTAACAGGTATAGTTGGTGGGACTTTCATGCCATTAGATGTTCTTTGTTGTCTGATTTATTTCCAGTTGAGGGAAATGTAAACTAAGATTTAGAACAACATAACTATGGCCGTGGGCACATATGGGTGAGTTTAATACCAGAAGGCTTCCATTGCAGTTAACCTTTCTTCCCTCCCATGAGTGTAAATCCCCTATGCTGTTTTGTAGAACAAAATTAAAAATGCAAGGGGAAGATGATGGATGTCGTCAGCATCTGAAAAAGCAAATAGGAAAAAGAACCAATTTCATTGAAAGCACTCTGTGCTACAATGCGCTGGGGCTCGGGTGGCAGAGTTTAATGCTATCTTCTTCCCACCCCTCAGCTATACATGCTGAGTTCATCAGTCATTTCTTTTCCTTGGCGAACAGAGCTAATGGGTCCTTGGCCCACTAAAAGTTTGGCTTTCTAAGGTATGATGGGGGACTGTATCCTTATATCAACAGGCAAGTAGGATCCAACAGACAGTCAAATTGTTGTTCAACTAAGAGTGCTGGAATCTGGGAAATCTCAAGGCAAGATTTTAGTATAGGCTTCAAAAATAGTCCATGCTTAAAAAAAAATTTAAAGCAGCAAATTAAATTCAGTTGGAAACTTAGGCCAAAAGACTGTGGATCACCTACGGATGATAGAAGTTGTTAGGTGTAGATTTGGGCTAGGCTTTTGTACCAAACTGGCTATAGGGAAATGACAAAACCGCTGGCTTACCCTCATACAATCCCTAGTTTCTTTATGCCCCTAACAATGCCTATCTCCTTTGCAGTGCTGAGTGTTGGGGAAGGCGGCTTCTGGGAGGGACAGGTAAAGGGTCGTGTAGGCTGGTTCCCCTCAGACTGCGTGGAGGAAGTACCCAACAAGTCCCAGGAAGGGAAGCAAGGTAGGTATTCCAGATGATGCCTTTATTTGTTTGTTACAAGTGCTTTTATGCCGCTTCAATCACCTAACTCTTAAGTCAGACTAAGAAGATAGAAATATGTTGCAATACCGTCCACATGATCAAAATTTATCAATATGTCAGAAATAAAAGTAATCAGCAATTAAAGAATTATGGTCATAATGTTATACTGCTATACAACATCAGGCAACAGAGATTCATCCCAAACTCAGGTACCTTTATCTACTGTCACCTTACTCCCTGTTGGGGGGAAAAAACCTTAAAAAAAACTTTCTCATTGAGGATTTAGTTCTCACGTCTGATGGGAGGATGTTTTATAGGAAGGGATCTTCCACAGGGAATGCCTAGCTCTGAATCCCATACACCCTGCAAGAAACGAGGATTCTCAACTATCTTTCTGTACAGGCAGTGTTAGAATGGGCAGATTCTGCTTTGAGTAAGTGGTCTCAGCAAGCTATATAGTACTTGAGAGGTGATCACCAACACTCTGAAATCTTCACACATATATACACACACAAAGCCATGGCAATTCGCTTTCTGCTGTTTCCGAATACTTCATCCAGTATGTGTCCCTTTTCATGAAATGGAGTAAATTTTTGTCCCATTACTAATCAGAAAACATTATTATGCTAAATAGTTTCGTATCATTTCAAAGATACTTTCCTTGACATTTTTACTAGACATAATAACAAGTTCAGTTTTTTCAAGAGCAAATCTTTGTGTAGTCAGAACAATACATCACCCATGTACCAAGGAAAGGTAGCAATATGATAGGGGAAATCCCATTGTTTCTAAATGTATAAGAAGTCTTTAAGAAAGAAAAATCTTCTAAGAAGAAAGAATTAAGCAAGTCTGGTGAGCACTGACTATTGGTTTTATTTGATCTTTTTAAAAGTTATGCTTGGTTGGGAATGATAATGGAATGGAGTAACCTAGAAAAGGACATAATAGCTTATTGGAACTTTCACTTTTTATTTGTACAAAAGACCATTTTGCCAGTACCGCTCTGTTTCTTACCTACGACATGGAGACACACTTTCATCATTTTGAGAAGGTAGAATAGCAAAATTTCTAGAAATTGCTTGTATTATGATTAACACTCATAAATAAGGAAGCCTTTTCCCCCTCCCCTCCCCTTTTTTTTGCACTCATAGTCACTCTACTATCTTGCCCGCCCCCCAGCATTTTGTGGATGGGTATTACATCACAACATAGCCTGGGAGTTTCAAACTGTGTTCTACAGAACTCCGGGGTTCCATAAAATTTGAAGGTTACCACAAATTTTTTTTTTTAAAAAAAGATTTATTCAATTATGTTTATTTTCTTGGGCTCTTAATCAGAGATTCTGGATATTTTTTTCAATAGGTTCCATCTCCAAGAGAAGTTTGAAAACACCTGACATAGCTTACTTCATTAGCAGTGCTAGGGGAAAATGGGCAGCTGTGATATAAAATGGGCTTATACATCTAAAAATATAACAAATCAAAATGGAGCTGCACTTCATGGAGATGTTATGGGAGGAAAGTGTCCCAGAATATTCCTATTTTTATGGAGTGGAAGGAGAAAGAAATGGGGGAAAGAGAAATGGAAAGCAGCCTTTATTGCAAGGCATTAAATTCAACCATGGCAACTTTAGGATGTGAACTTCAGCTCCCAGAATTCTCCAGGTCACATAGTGGGGCCTCTTTTTTGTTAAATTTTTAATTATTTCTCTCCTCCCCTTCGCCCGTCACTTTAAATTGCCATTAACACTAATGCCCAATCAAAAATATTACATTAGTACACTGCTCAAAAAAATAAAGGGAACACAAAAATAAGACATCCTATATCTGAATGAATGAAATATTCTTATGAAATACTTTATTCATTACATAGTTGAATGTGCTGACAACAAAATCACACAAAACTTATCAATGGAAATCAAATTTAGCAACCCATGGAGGTCTGTATTTGGAGTTACACTCAAAATTAAAGTGGAAAAAAACACTACAGGCTGATCCAACTTTGATGTAATGTCCTTAAAACAAGTCAAAATGAGGCTCAGTAGTGTGTGTGGCCTCCACGTGGCTGTATGACCTCCCTACAATGCCTGGGCATGCTCCTGATGAGGTGGCAGATGGTCTCCTGAGGGATCTCCTCCCACACCTGGACTAAAAAGCATCCCCCAAGTCCTGGACAGTCTGTGGTGCAATGTGGCGTTGGTGGATGGAGCAAGGAACGATGTGCCAGATGTGCTCAATTGGATTCAGGTCTGGGGAACAGGCGGGCCAGTCCATAGCATCAATGCCTTCGTCTTGCAGGAACTGCTGACGACATGCCACTCCAGCCACATGAGGTCTAGTATTGTTTTGCATTAGGAGGAACCCAGGGCCAATCACACCAGCATATGGTCTCACAAGGGGTCTGAGGATCTCATCTCGGTACCTAATGGCAGTCAGGCTACCTCTGGCGAGCACATGGAGGGCTGTGTGGCCCCCTAAATAATGCCACCCCACACCCTTACTGACCCATTGCCAAACCGGTCATGCTGGAGGATGTTGCAGGCAGCAGAACATTCTCCATGGCATCTCCAGACCCTGTCATGTCTGTCACATGTGCTCAGTGTGAACCTGCTTTCACCTGTGAAGAGCACAGGGCGCCAGTGGCGAATTTGCCAATCTTCGTGTTCTCTGGCAAATGCCAAACGTCCTGCACGGTATTGGCCTGTAAGCACAACCCCCACCTGGACGTCGGGCCCTCATACCACCCTCATGGAGTCTGTTTCTGACCATTTGAGCAGCCACATGCACATTTGTGGCCCGCTGGAGGTCATTTTGCAGGGCTCTGGAAGTGTTCCTCCTGTCCCTCCTTGCACAAAGGCGGAGGTGGCGGTCCCGATGCTGGGTTGTTGCCCTCCTACGGCCTCCGCCACATCTCCTGATGTACTGGCCTGTCTCCTGGTTGCACCTCCATGCTCTGGACACTACACTGACAGACGCAGCAAACCTTCTTGCCACAGCTCGCATTGATGTGCCATCCTGGATGAGCTGCATTACCTGAGCCACTTGTGTGGGTTGTAGACTCTGTCTCAGGCTACCATTAGAGTGAAAGCACCGCTAGCATTCAAAAGTGACCAAACCATCAGCCAGAAAGCATAGGAACTGAGAAGTGGTCTGTGGTTGCCACCTGCAGAACCACTCCTTTATTGGGGTTGTCTTGCTAACTGCCTATGCTTTCCACCTGTTGTCTATTCCATTTGCACAACAGCATGTGAAATTGATTGTCAATCAGTGTTGCTACCTAAGTGGACAGTTTGATTTCACAGAAGTGTGATTGACTTGGAGTTACATTGTGTTGTTTAAGTGTTCCCTTTATTATTTTGAGCAGTGTATTTAATTCCCCCCAAAGCCTTCAGAACTCATGATATTACATATTTTATTGATATCTGAAAAACATGTGGGAGGATTACAATATGGTGAAATATACATATGCAAAATATAGTTTTGCTCAGATCTATTTATCTTTCCACTATAGATTCCCTTTCAAAATGCTGGGTTTTGTAAAAAAAAAAAAAAAAGAATGAAAAGGACATGAACGTTTCCTAACAGGACCAACACCAATTCCTTTTTTCCACAATAGCAGCTTGATGAAAAGCAAGAAGCCAGGAACAAAAATTGGTTCCATTTGGACATCCTTTGCGGTAATGCATTCTGCTTGAAGAATGCTACCTTACTTGTTGTAGTACAACATAGTATTGTTTCTGTCAGTCATGTACACATGAACATTTTACAAACAAATATAAGAATACTTACACCCATTTGAGCTTCCAGTGCATAACACTTTATACTACTGAAATAATTCTTGGCTTTTGTTTTCAAATCTTCTCATATAAGTTTCCAGACAAAATGTTTTGCTATGTAGTTGTTCCCCATTCATGGGAGTTCATTGAAATCCAGACAACAATATTTTTATTAGTGAATTTTCACACCCTGGATTTGGTGATAATACTTAAAACCACAAAAAAGGTGTTATTCTAAATACACAGTATTTGTCCAATATGCGATTACACTTAACACTTGAGCTGCACCAGCTGCAGTGTGTGAAATGGCAGCTTATACACAGATTGTGCCTTAAGGTTCACTATAGAAAGAATGCAGTTTCATAGTTGAAGAATTTCAGAGAGATACATGTGAAACATTACAAATAGTAGCAGGGGAGAGTGATTTATATAAAGTATAAGCATCTCTCTCATGCTGAGAAATTGTGACCCTTCAATTGTCATGAATCATAATTTTCAGCAGACCAGCCAGACTCTATTGCTGATGGAAATTGTTATATAGAAATATCTGGAAAGTTACAGGCTTCCCATCCCTGCCCTTTTTTGGGATGTGCTCTCTCAAAGAACTAGTTAAAGGATCAAGAAATTGAAAACAAGAGAAGAATTTGGGACCTTAAAGTTCTGCATGATCACTTTTTATAGATCTCTGTTGCCATCTATCTTCCAGATGTGTTGGATTTCAATTCCCAGAATCCTTGGTCAATAGGGGCAAGGGTTATGCTAGTTAAGAGTTTTTTTATCCCAAATTAGAAATGAAAACTTTGGCTCAATCATTCTCTAAGCCCAATTGAGCTTACAGGGTTGTTGTTGTGGGGAAAATAGGAGAAGGTAAAAGAATCACTGCCTTGAGTTATTTATTAAAAAAAAATAAAGATGGGATTTTTTAAAAAAAAAATATTTTTAAAAATGGACCAGGGAAGGCTAACTAAAAACTAGAAGACTCGTTTTCTGCATATAATGAAACACAATATCTTGAGTAATTTAAGGAGATTTCTCTTTAAATTTATAGCCATTATTTCAAAATGTTTAAAAATAGATCAGTGTCCCTTTTTGTCCTCCTTTTGGAGTTTATCTTGGTGATAGTTTATTTTCTGCTGGCATAAAAAGAGACATAGGGATCCCGAACCCTTAGAATATTTAGAATATTATTAGTTTCTAATGCTAATAATAACTATTAGTGAGAAGTTTGACAGGAATGGACAAGATTTTTGTGGTCAAAGTTCACAGTTGTTTGAGGAGTAGCAAGCATCATAACATGCAGGGTTTTGATATAAAGGGGATGAGCTAATATCTGTGGGGTGGAGGGATTAAATTAAACTATAACTTAAATTATATTAAGTCTATTGGAAGTTATATAATGGTTTTCCTATGTTTTCTATTTTAGCAGGAAACCGAAAATTAGCAATGCAATGGGAGAGGGCTTAGAAAGCCCAAGAAAGGAACTGGCTCTAATGAGCCATCTTTGGCTTAAATTCAAGTATGCATTATCATTAATACTAATCATCCATGATGTCTTACAAAATATAGATGTGTGCTGGTAACTAATACTGTATAACTATTAAGAGAAAATGCAGCAGTTTACAGGAAAGTTGGAAAGTATGCATTTGATTTCCTTTTATTCCTTTTCTTTAACATGACTTTTTTCCATGGACATCTTTTTTCACTCTGCCACCATTAGCTGCCCTAAATCTGTGCTGCCACTGAGCAGCTACTGAAGGAAAAGTGTCCTGAACCCAGAGAAAATGCTACTTTGGTTTTATATGCCTCTCTGCTCTAATCCCATCCCTTTTCCACTTTGCTTTGCAGAGAGCCGCAGCGATAAAGCCAAAAGACTCTTCAGGCACTACACAGTTGGTTCCTATGACAGCTTTGATGCCCCAAGGTGAGTGAATGATCCACAAAGATTATCTGGGGTGATATGCAAAGTTCGAATGTGTAGGTATGCAGTTGATAATACATAAAAAGTTTTGGTAAATGTTAATTGTGACAGCTTTCCCACCTTGACATTCTCTTGATGTTTTGGCACTATAACTTTCAGAATGCTGGCTGACAAATTCTAGATATTGCAGTTCCAACATCTCTTAAGAGAGCCAGGTTGAAGAAGGCTGGCATACACTATTTTCTTATGATACCATTATACACATATCCAGACCTCATTAGTTCTTCTGTATTGAATTTTAGACTCCTTCTAACGTATTTCCCCTGCTCTGGTGTCTTCTAAATATGTTGGACTTCAGTTGCTATTATCCAATGCATTTTTAAGGCTACCATGTGATTTTTATTCTGGAGGGTCTAGTGCAGGGGTCCCCAACCACCGGTCCGCGGACCAGTAGCGGGCCGCGGAACAAGTCCTACCGGGCCGCTGGCTTGCTGGGCGCCGCCATCTTTTGATGAAAAGTGCTTCCGGTGAGCTTTTCGGGTGAAAGCTCACCGGAAGCACGTTTCATCAAAAAGATAAGCGGCGCATACTCGGTGAGCTTTTCCGGGTAGAAAGCTCACCGGAAGCACTTTTCATCAAAAAGATGGCGGCGCCCAGCTGATGCCGGTACCGGGCCGCGGCGTAGAAAAGGTTGGGGATCACTGGTCTAGTGGATTCAGGAATAACTGTTTGTATATTTAATAATTCAGTAAATCTGAAACAGCCACAGGTGGAATCAAGATATTCCATGCAGTTGATACACTTCTATAAAACGTTCAAGGAAGTTTGCAAACCTACACATATTTCCTTGTCAGAATGGCCCACTGAGCAAAGCAGCTGTGCTTCTTACCTTTGCATAGGGTTTCTCTGTCAGAAGGATTTGATTTTTGCTTGAAAAATAACTCTTTATATGGATTAAGAGAAACTGGTCTTATACTACTTACTTATAGTCCTGCAGAATGGAGTTGGTCACTGTCATGAGCCATCTCACGTGATCTGTTCCATGAATACTAGTGTGATGTATCTAGTTTGCTCTGATAGTATGAATTGTGTGAACATGGGGAGGGGGAAGGATAGGGAAATATATATATTGTGAAATAGGACTGCATGGTATGGTTCAGGTCCTTTTTAGTCTGGTGATTATATTAAATCTTTGAAAGCATCGTAAGTTGAATTATGAGTAACATTTTAAAAAAAGAAAAATAGATACGGTAACCAGTCAAAGCAGTACTAGTGAGTTAGCTATTTCTGCAAAATGGCAGTCCTTTGTTAGAATTTTAAACATTACAAGTTTAATGTTGGTCTAATGTAGCTCATAAGAGCTAGTGTCTATGGAACTGAGAGGCTTTTTCTTTTGGTTTCCTGAAAAGGTTTTTTTTCCCCCTTTCAGCTCCCTTTCCTTAAAATATCTTAAGCTGTAATGAAGAATGACTAAAAATAAGTAACATTTCTGAACAATAATCAAGGTCCAGTTTCCCTTTCCCCTTTCTCCTAAAGTGGTCAAAGTAATAGAGCTCTTCATACATAGATACTCATTTTTCACCCTCCCCAAAACTCTGAAATAAGTTGGAATGCAAGTAAATGCTGTCAGTTGTTTACATGGTAAATTTTATAGCTACCGTATATACTTGAGTATAAGTCGACCCGAATATAAGCCGAGGCACCTAATTTTACACAAAAAAACTGGGAAAACTTATTGACTCGAGTATAAGCTGAGGGTGGGAAATGCAGCAGCTACTGGTAAATTTCAAAAATAAAAATAATTAATTTGGGAAACGATCTCACTATCATGAAAGGTTTAATTGATTCACTAACCCAAAGAAGAAGATGATGATGACAGCGGGAGGCAGAAGTCACTCTCTTCCCTCCCCTCGGAGGCCCCCTGAGTCAGGAGTCGCTACCGCCGGCGCGGCCCCAGTCCCGCGTTGCCTCGGGAAGGAAAGGCAAAAAGGAAGAGCCGCGGCAGCGCTTGCACACGGCAGCAGCGGCACCGGAGGCTCAGGCTCAGCGGCTCCTGGTTTTGCCCCACCCTTCCCAAGGCAACGCGGGACCGAACCGCACCGGCGGCAGCAACTCCCGACAGCCCCAGCCGGACACCTGAGCGGAGATGTAGGGAGAAGGCAAAAGCGACGGAAGATCCTTCAGGGAAACTGAGGGGAGACTCACCCTTGGTCCAGATGAGCCCCCTTCCCGCCCCTAAGGAAGCAGAGGCAGCCAGCAAGGGCAGGCAAGCCCCACTTCACGTCGCCTCGGGAAGGGAAAGGCAAAAAGGAACCTGCCGTTGCAAAGCGCTGCCGCGGCTCTTCCTTTTGCCTTTCCCTTCCCAAGGCGACGCGGACTGGGGCCGCACCGGCGGCAGCAACTCCCGACAGCCCCAGCCGGACACCTGAGCGGAGCCGGGCGGAACTGCCTGTTGCCGCCGTGGGCGCCACTGCGGCGCCCAGCTGCCCAAGTAAAGAACATGGCGGCGCCGGACCATCGGAGAAGCGGAGCAAAGCCGGAGACCAGCAGCCGCCTCCTCGGCGCAGAAAGCCTCTCCCAACCAGCCGGCGGTCTCCTCCTCCTCGGCCACACAGAACAAACAGGCAGAGAAGGAGGAGAGCAGCTGGCCAGCCGGGAGGCCTCCGTGCTGCGAAAGAGGCAGCCAACGATCTCCGGCGCCGCCCTGCTCCACGCGCTGGCTGCTCGGACTTGCCGGGCCCGGCACATAGAACAGGGCGGCGCTGGATGTTGGAGAAGCCGAGCGGGCCAAGCCACCTCGGCTCACGTTGTTTTCTGAGCCCGCGAGCCTAGAGCCAGGGCGCTTTCATTGCACGCGAGCTTCTTGTCTCAGGAAAAACCGGGCGTCGTTGCTGCCCCCTGAGGGGAGGCGATTCTGGGCTGTGCGATTGGGGGACTTCGTGGTTTTGGGTGGGTGGGTGGGTGGGAGCGAGGACGGACGGAGTCCGTGAAGTGTGGCTTGCCTGCCCTTGCTGGCTGCCTCTGCTTCCTTAGGGACGGGGAAGGGGGCTCATCTGGACCAAGGGTGAGTCTCCCCCTCAGTTTCCCCTGAAGGATCTTCCGTCGCTTTTGCCTTCTCCCTACATCTTCCCTCTGTTAAAATTCCCCCCCACACACACACACTTATTTTCGGGCGGATAGATTTCGTGTCTGAGCATTCTCACATGATGGTGGGTCTTTCCCCCACCTAAAAACAGTTAAAAAAAGAAAAAACAATATATCCTCATGCAAGAACTTTTCTGCTTCCGATTACCCCCATGCTTAAAAGTTGCAAAGGAAACACGGAAGCAGGGAAGCGCCTGCCCAGCTCCGGAGCTCCACGCCATTTTTTTTTCAGAGGGGAATCTGACTCGAGTATAAGCCGAGGGAGGGTTTTTCAGCACAAAAAATGGCTGAAAAACTCGGCTTATACTTGAGTATATACGGTAAGTAGATATGGATTTAAGTTTACTCAAGACTAGCTATTGCTAGTAGTAGAAATCTTATTGCTTAACTTCACTAGTTTCCTTGCTAGTCTTGAGCTTATCAAAGGAGCTAAATTAGACGGCAGCTGATGTGAATTGCACATTCATAGTTATTATCTTGAGTTTTTTTCTATCTCTTCCTGCTTAAATGTGGCCAGTTCTAAAATTGCTATTAATTTATGACCACAGCTAATAATAATTCAGAAAAAGTTTTGGAAACTGCAATAGAAAATGATCCTATTTCCCCCTCTGTATTTCTCAGAACATGCAAAAAGGACACTTTCTCTGCTTAACAGAAGACTAACAAAATAATATCTGCTGTTTTCGCTTGCATGTGGAGGAGACAGCCAATTTTTTTTATCTCTTTTATTAGACTAATTATAAGAGCACCCACTACTTCCAGATTGAGTTATGTGAATTGTTGACACAGCACTTGTAATTTAGAAAGTGCTTTATTATTTTGTACCTTGATTAGTCTCACAAGAAGCTTGGAATTAAGGAAGAATAGACTGGCTCAGCATTTGAGTATGAGCCTCCCACTCCATCTTCAGCATCCTGCTTGCCTGTATGTTAGATTTGGTAGTTGTTCTGCCATTATATGGCAAGGCTTTAATACTTCCCAGATCTCACCTTAGAAACCAGTAAAAGGGCAAAAAGAAAATAATTAGGAAGGGAGAAGACTCATTTTAATAATTTTATGTATTGTGGGAAAACCCCTGCCCAGTCCAATCCCCAATGGCTACTAACTAAACTCATCTTCCGTTGTGAAATAATCCAAAAATCGTAGATATCCTCTATAAAAATTATTCAATGCTCTGTTCCTAATCCAGATATTTATGGATTTCTGATTTCATCTGCTGCTTTCCCAAACAGCCCCAGAGGTTTGCCTGCTCACTTGCCTAAGCAAAGACACTGTCACTTTGTTTCCAGGTATCTCAAAAATTCTGGCTTTATATTCTTTCCCCTTTTCAAATTCCAAAGAATCAAAAACACAGACCTGGCATCAATACTTCTGGGCTAATCCTTCCTGTCTAACTAAGCTGCTGACTCAGCAGCTCCTTATTTCAAATTTCCTGGGAACAACGCTATATCAGGTGTTTTAGGGCATCTAGGGTTGCTTAAGATGTTCTTAGTAAATCAAGTGATGTTACTAAGTTAAATTTATAGGTGGAATGTTAGCAGAAAGAACTTTGGGGTGGACCCTCTCTGACCCATAAAAGACTGTGCCCTTTTCCTCTGCCCTCTACCAGTGTCCTTGACACCAACCAACAAACCCAATTCAGATAATTAATTATTAAGAAAGGAAAAAATAGCTTTCCCCCAACTCATGTCTTTCAAATGTGCTGGGATTATAACTCTCAGTATACCCAGAGCATGTGAAGGGTACCAGATTTGAGAAAATGCAACACTCAGAAAAGTGATTCTGCATACCTGCAAGTAGGATTCATACAACTTATTCTACCATGTTCAACAATGCTGCTTCTGTTGTACATATAGTAGGGATAGGATCAGTGATGGGCATCCTCAGATAATTGCAAGGGTTTGAGAATTCTGGAAAGGGACCGTTGCTAATAATAACTGATTTTCTCCCTGACTACCATGCAGCAGTCTAAACTCTTTACAGCACCCCAGAGTGGTGTGGGTTGAAATTGCAGGATGTGAGGTACTTGGTGCCACTTCGTTAGAAGACATACGGATGACAGTACTGAACACAAAAGGCTTCTTTAAACTTGAAGCTGTTTCCACAGTGTAGATCAGATGTTAATTATGCTGCCTGTCCTGCCTAGGACAAATGATGCTAATTTTATTGTCCCTTCTACTTGAAAAGGTTGCTGTAGGAATCAGCTAGCCTAAACTAAAAGTCCTGTAGAAACACTCACTCTAATCTTAACTTTATATACCTTATGTCAGCCCACAAATGAAAAGAACCAAGCAGCAGTGCCAGAGAAGGTTAAAGTCAGGTGCAGACTCTGATTACACAAGTCCTCTGCAGCCAAATCTGTATTTATCTGACAAACTTTAACTGGTTTAAGTGGCCATACAGCTTTTCATAAGGAATCTTCTATTTACATGGGCATCTTATGCATATATGGAGGGGAAAAAAATGAGAATTTGAGGTAATGGCTAAGGAAACAAATTTTAAAAATGCTTTATGTTGTTCTCACCTAATAACAATCCTCCAAGGACTATTTTAACTTTTTGTGTAAAGTATAGTTTGTCTTCAAATACATGATGCATCTACCTAAGATTTAATACTCCTATTTAAAAGTCATGCAAGCTATATTAGCAGCTTAGTATCAAGATATTTACCTATTTAAATGAAATTAGTATCCTAGGAGAGATTGGCATTTTATATTCTTTCCCTTACTCTGGTGTCCTACATGCTGACCAGAGGATGATTTAATTCTGTCTGTAATACAGCACAGTTCTGCAGTGAATCAAGGAGGATATGTGATTCCCAAATATTATAGAATAGTAAAACAAGATAAGCAACAATATGTTTTTATGTGTATAATGGAACATATTTATCTATATGTATCTACTCATATGGAAGCGTATGTATGGATAAACACTGGCTAGAAGCCACTTTCCCACAGGATAAATTAATATTAATTGGGTTAATAACTACTGATTAGAATTGTATATAAAGCAGTCTCTCATACCGTTAATAAACTTGTCTCTACCTCCCCCCTAAAACCATGGCCTTCATATGCATTTTTCTAGTCTGCTCCCTTTAAGTAAAGTGTGCCTCATTCCTCTTAATACAAAACGATTCTTCCCACTTCAGAGATAACTGAATGGGAGAAGCCCTGTCTTCCTTTTATTTATTTACTGTAATTTATTTACTATGTAATTTATATGTCACTTTACCGAAACAAGATTTGAAACAGCCAAATGACTAAATATTTTGGAGTGAATACAGTAATTAAAACAAATGACAATTTTCTCCAATTCCTCACCATCCCCACATCTGTCTGTCTGTCTGAAGAAATCCTGCCCACTTTGCATCATCCAGCACCCAATTCTCTTCCTAGCAGCCCTCAGCCCCCAAAAGGTTCCCATCTGTACCCCACATTTCATACTTGACTAGGAAACTCTGGTGCTAACGCCCACCTACCCTATTGTCACTAGTATCCTCCTTTGTGACCACATGCTGTTAGAAACATGTTCTCCATCACCAGCAGCTTCTTTCCCCTCTTTAACAGCCCTTGATTCCCAACTGTGACTCTCAGTTTCAATTCAGTCTTCGACAGTTCGGTTTGGACTCCAATACCATACTCCCGCCCTTCCTGTCCTGCTGGGTCCTTCTGTTCTGCTCTTGCTCCCTAGTGAACTCAGTTATTCCGAGCCTCTTAAGTCTCTGATGCTCCAATTTGGCTGTGCTGCATTCCATCCTTTTGGCAAATGTCCTTGAGCTCTGCAAGCAGGAAGTATGTCCCAGACTCAGCTGGCTTTCAATCTGAAAGCAGGATCAGTTCAGCCCAGAGCTCTCAGTTGCGATGCTTCTTCGGGGTCTGCACATCCTATGCAAGCACATCCCTCCAGCTATTCAACACAGGGCTTGCATGATTGCTGCCTGGGGGTTTACCTACCAGGGCCATGTAATCCCAGAACTTTCCAAGGCAGCAACTTTTGCTCTCAGCCAAACAGTGAAGATGGAACATACCAGGGGGCCAGCAGCCACCTGAGCCATTTGGGCAGCACCATGGGGCCAGAGGAGGCTGGGTGAGTGGGCAGGGTTTGAAGTCAGTGGGGAGGGGAAAATGCAAGAGTGGGGGAGAGGACTACAATAAGTGCTTTGGAGCAGGGGCGAAGTAGTGGGAGACATTTCCCTCTTCAGCAGTATTGACTAATTTTTTTTAAGCGTTCTTATCCTGTAATGAGTGTGAACAAAATTGGAAGGAGGGGGGGGGGATGATCTTGTGTGTTGGGGAGGATACTATAGTAATCTGGAAATGAGAAGAGTTGAAATTAAAAAGTGTAATAAGGACAAATCAGGAACTCAGGAAAGTTGCTGTGTTTGAGAAAGAGGAAAAGATGAGAATGAGCTTTTTTTTTTTTGACAGTTTGTGCACCTTATATGATTAAGGACTGTATATTAATTCTTCACAATGCAAGAGAGATTACTGAGCATTATGTATGATGAATGCAAATACAATGCATTTTTTGTTTTGTCCCATGTTCAGTTCAGTTGAAAAATAGTATTGAAACATAGCAGTTGTTTCTCAACCTGTATACTATGTCAGACAGATGCAAGTATCAATTCACTTTTATGAATTAAGATTGTTAGCCTATCATATATTCTAACAGCTGAAGATGTCATATATAGCTGGTGACTCCTCCCGTTTTCACACAATAGTAGCTCTGTAAAGCAGACTGAGAGATAGTGAATGGCCTAGGGTCACCTCAGGAGCATCTGAGGTTGAGAGTAGACCTGAATCTTTGTCCTTTCCTACTCCAGCATTTTAACCAGTATACACATTTGCTTTCATTTGTTCTCTTCCTGGAATGTTTCTAGCTGGCTTTTTGTGAATCACACTTGCTGCTGTTTAGAGATAAGCTGTAGCTTTGTGAAGATAAATACTTACCTGAAATGCTGCAGAGGAAAAACATTTGGGATGGTGTGCATGTTTAGTTCTTAGTTCCTAGCATAAAATTGTCCAGAGAAGAAAGTATTAAACCAATGCTGGCTGTTATTAGGCAGAACAAGCCCTCTTTCTAAAGTTCTGTTTTTTCTTCTTAATTATTAGAGCTTCATTATCTACATTTATATGAAATGTGCAGTTTATGTGTAGCCTGAGTGATAATTATCATTGCTAATGAATATATCATAGCTCTTTTGTGATTTCACTATGTCTATATATCTATGTGTTCCCATACAAGATTCTATATACATTACTGTATTTACATGTTACATACATTCCATATGCTCATCCATTACAGCATGCAACATTTATGCTTGCAGTATTGTAGAAATGACAAAGTATATTTCCTCACAGATTTATAAAAATGTACATTTTCCAAAGAAATTGCACAAGACCTCTGAGAAATATCTCTAATGCAGCTTTCTCCAATCCAGTGCATTTAGTTAGCTTCAGCTCTCAGAACCCAATTCTGGGGAAAGCTGTTTTAATTTATCAGGTTTACAGCTGCTTCTAAAACATCTGTATAGAGCATTTTAAAGAGGTTGGATTTCAAATACTTGCATTTAGGACTAGGATATCTGAATTCTTTTCTATTCTGTTTCTCCAAGAACGTAGTATATTTTGAAAGCATCTTTTATCATTTTGTTCTGTAGCCGCAAATCAAAAACTAGATTCTCTTTTGTAGCCTTACAAGAAAGTTTGTTTTAAGTCATCAGCTCACCAATCATTTAATGTTTTTCCTCATCCCACCCCATATATACCTACTGGTAGATTAGCATCCTATGATTTTGCCAAAAATGCTGTTCCTTTAAACAAAAAACAAAAAAACCCTCCTTGCATCAAGGTTTCCAGAAGAAAATCCATTCAGACGAGCAAAAATTCTTTTAGGAATCTTCCTGCTTATATGTATGAATAATGTACATAGACATACCTTTACAGGAATAAGAATTACACATTTTAGGTATGTGAAATAGTGTCTGAAGATTGTTCTTTGAGAAGAAGAGTAATGTAGGAAAAAATATATGATTAAGGAAAGTTCCTACTAATAAGGGTAGTTCATAAACCACACCGACTGCAGGGTAGTATACTCCTAAATATATCTCCACAGAACGGCAACTCAGGATAACGTGTGCCTTTGTGCTTTAAGATAAATCTCATTCCACAAACCTGCTATCAACTTCTGAAATCAAACACGTAGAGCTAGGCTGTAGCACTATGTAGGCAATATAATTATAAACCACGCTGCTCAGAAGGAAGGCCAAGTGTCAGCCCTGACCTATGTGCCATGATGTTTGCAAAAAATCTACCATAGAATCTGTCAAGATACAAGAAGTGTAATGATCCAATATCCCCAGATAATGCTAAGCAATTATTAGACCTTATTCTGAAAATAGTAAAGTGGAATAAGGCCGTTTATAAACTGGCCTTTATTGCATTCAGTGGAGATTTTTGATACTAACTCCCTTAGCTCCAAGAAAAGCTAGAATTTTATCACTCTGCTTCATTAACAAAATTTTATAAGGTGTCTGGATGACAGCACTTTTCATTTATAACCCCTTTTGATTTTTCTCTTACCAGGAAAAAAAAAAACCATTAAGAAGGAAAAGATGAAATACATCCACAATGCCTTTCAGTCAGTAGTACAAGATGCTAGCTATCCATCTGGATGGATCTGCTGCCAGAATTGGCACAGTTGCTTCATAGGAAAGAGCCTTGACTGCTAGACTAGATTTAGGTCTCTCAACAGAAGTCAGACAACCACAGTTCCTCAGATGGCTGTTCATAAAAAGAACCTTTATAACTAAAACTCTCTTCCAGTGTGATGTAAGATTCCCAGAGCTGTGAGCATGGTTTCTTTTCCCAAAGAATTTAGGCAGGAGAACTTCAGCAGGGGATTGCATTTGACCTTACTTAACTCAGATGTTTGGCCAAGGTCAAGATTGGGGAGTGCTTGGATGAAAGATTATGAATGCAGACTGGAAATAGAGTTGTTACCAGTTGAGGGTGACCCAAAGGAGAATTTAGATACAGTAAAACTCTTAAACTTTTTCTTGGCAGGGAACAGCTTTGTGGGAGACATATGCTTGGTTGATCTCTGGTTTTGTGCTGAATTAAGACTGAAAAGGGTAGATTAGCATTCTGGCTTTGCATCTGTCCAATAGATACTTCTGAGAAATCTACAGCAGGGCAGGTAATTGCTACCTTAGCTGAAGCAGTTCTCCCCAAGCAGATGTGTTGAATCTAGCAGCTTTTGTCCTCATTGATTGAACAAAATAGGGAGAAATTAGTTCAGCATATTTAGAACCCAGATAGGTAATTTGGTTGCACAAGAGAGGCAAATACAGAAAATATATCAATTCTGTGTCGCCTGGATTACTTTATTTGTCTGTCCTATTCCATCTTTGTAATGAAATATCTTCAAAACGACCAGGAGACAAAACATCTTTTGTTTTAGTAACATCTACCTAGCTTAGTGCGTACCTTGAATGTAGGAGTGGGGACTGCACTTGCGTGTTTTTTTTTTTTAACCTATCGCAAAGGTGAATGACTTTGGTGGAAATCAATTATTTCCTGCAAGTTACACAGTACTGTGGAACAAGAGTTGGGGGCTGTGCACAGGCGACTCTTACGAACGATGCGCTCTGCTCGTGCTCCGAGGAACTCACACCCCCTTCTCACAGCCGAGTTGAGCTGGTTGGCCCAACCATCTGGCTGGCCTGCCCGCCCGCTTCCTGCAGTGCCGTGGCGTCGCCGGGTGCTCTTGTGCGCAAGGGGTTAAGCAAGCGTGCCGGCTAGTCGGCGTGCGCTCTCCCGCTCGCTCCGGCGGCGGCGTTGGACTAGGTTTCTGCTGCCAATGAACAAGGCCGGCCGGTTGGCCTGTCTGTCCCCCACTCTTCTCCGTCGTCGTCGCCTCGTCGTCCTCTTTCCTGCGGTGCCATGATGTGAGTATGGTGCAGCCCTCCCGCCGCCGCTGCTACTGCTGCTACAGCCGCTGTTGCGCCCCCCGCCCGCCTCCCCATTCCACCGCGCGCCCCTAGAATGTGGCTGGGCCCCGCAGCGGCGGCTGGGAGCCTGGGATCGGCGGCGGCAGCAGAGCCATGGCCCGCTACGACGGCGGCGGGAACCAGCAGCAACAGCCGGCCCTCTCCTCAAGCTGGCCGGCCCTGGGGCCCCGGCGCCGGAGCGTCTGGTACATCTACAGGTACGGTAGAAGGACGCGGAGGAGCAAGCCGATCGGCAAGCATCCGGCCGTGGGGCCCGGGCTAGCGCGACGGCGGCAGCGGCGAATGCTTCCTCTCCTCTCCTCTCCTCTTCCCTCCCCAAGCCGATTGTCATTCACGCTTCACGGGCCCCTCGCCTGCGCCCCATTCATCCCTTCGCCTCGCGCCCGCCCTCCGCAGCCCATTCACGCCCGCGCGCCCGCCCGCCATTCCATTCATGCAGCCATTCAGTCAACCATCCAGCGCAGCTGCCGGCTCGGCTCCCTGCTCGCGCCCTCCACGCACAGCCCTCCCCCTCCCCCATTCTACTCCATGCATCCGGCCATTCAACCTGCGCGTGCCCGCCCGGATGGATGGATGGATAGCGAGTGGGATCCGCGGGGTGGGAGTGCAGGAGAGATGCTGGCGGTGTGTGATGGGTTGAAGGTGCCTGCCAGAGATGTTAGGTATGTCAGCGCGCGTTCATGCTGTGGGAGGGTATTAATATGCCTCTTCTGGAAAGGAGTCCGTGTGTTCAGGGTGTGCGTCAGTAAGGATGTTTGCATGTACAGATGCAGCTCTGCATATGGATCAGGATTGTTGGGTGTTTTCAGTTGCTTAGAATTTTTGCCTCTAATAGAGGAAGCTTAAAAATGTGTGGGAATGGCTGGCATGGTGTCTATATGGAGATGTGCTTTGTACATGAAGACTTAGGAAGGTGGAAAGCAATCTAATAATCGATTTTGGGTGTTTGCCGTGGTGTGGCCATGCATCCATATATGCCTGTGAAGTCTTTGTGTATGTGTATGAACATCTGTGGGTGTGTATCTGCAACTGGGCATGCATGGGTGCCATTCACTGTATGCAGGTTTGCTGTTGATTAATGCTGTAGTCTAAACTATTTAACATTCTGAGACTATTGTGGACAAGAAATTAAAATATTATGCATGTACCTATCTGTTATTCATGCATTCTCTCTGTATACTCTGTATTATAGCTTGTTTTAACCTGTGACATAAAAGCTTGAACAGCAAGCCTGTAAAGCATGATGTGCTAAGTGCTATACATGCACTAAAATATGTTCTTTTTTATTCTGCATATGTGTGCATAAAGGCAGCACATTTCCATAAAGTTTAAACATCATCCTGCAAGATGTCATGTTTCTGTGTGCTTATATACAGTTTCATGTGTATGTTCACTTCTATGTCTGTGGGCACTTGAAGATGTGCTTAGTAATAATGGAAACCTTTTTGATGCTTTGTTGTATTCAATCAGATATTATGTGCTGATTCTTGCATGTATATTTTAAAAGTGATTTTTTTTCCCAAACCCCCACATATCTTAATATGCAACTTTATGCAAGCCTGCATTGACATTTGAATATGGTACAATCCATGCATTCTCAGATTTATAGTACATTCATGTTACTCTTTGAATACATAAACCAGCCTGTTCACATTTTTCATCTAATGATGGAAGATAGCACTTTCCCATTTTAATTAGAAGGTCGAGATTCCAGGTCCTTTTACATTGTTGACTGCATTGTTGAAGACTGCAGCAGCGGGAAGCTCATCTGGTTGTATCCTAGATTGGACCCATGAGAATGGAGAGTTTCTAAGGCCTTGTTCAACCAGGATTTGCTGCATATGATTATATCATAAATGGAAAGCTAGTCTGTCAGTTATAGCTTGCTGTAATCAGGAAGTTGAGGTGATGTGTCTAAATACATTTGGTCAAGAGGACTCTTAATGAAAACTCACCAACCTATTTGCAAAAAGTACTCTAGTTCCATGATACGCCTCCTTCAAAATTGTGATTCTCCAGAGGTTGCTGAGCTTGAAGAAGTTTCTGAGTTTTAGATTTCAGCAACCATGAGCCAACCATGGACCTGCAGTGAGACTACAACAAATTATGATTTAGAGACACCAGAAAGTCCTAAAATTCCTAGTTATAAAATTGATTGTGGTGCAGAAGGAAAAGGCTTGCCTTGGTACTCATGTTCCATGCATATCACCAGAACTTCATAGTCACTTGCTTTTTCCTCCTGTTTTTATAGAAGCCCAAAGTATTGATCTTTGCTGTAAGAAAGATCCAAAGGATTTCCCAGAGAGCTTTCATGGAAACCCATATAGAAGTAGAGGCTGGAATTCTTGTTTGGTTTCTTTTTAAATTCTAAAAATATTTGGGGAACGTTAAGCATCAGTCAATATGGGATGAGGCTGGGTTTGTGCAAGGTTTTAAGGCGCTTGACGGATCACATGCTTTTTCACTTCTGAGCATCGTGAGCTATGCTGTTATGTATGTTGGTATACACATTAGTTTTCCTCAACCGGGTACCATTGAAAACTTTGGGAATTATAATCTAATATTTCTAGAGATGCCAGATTGGGAGAGCTGGGGTTGCATGCATTCACTACAACTAACCGTGCTCTCTGTCCAGGAAATCTCATTTCTTTGCAACAGTTGCTGCCTATGTGAGAGAGACAGTGTTAGGCCCTTTATAGAAATATCTCTGTAAGTGAAATATATCTGAGAAGGAGGACATATGTGCAAATCTGCATAAATTAGGAAGTCTGCATCCTTCCATTTCTTATTCACTTCACATACCAGCTTTTTGAATCTGTTGTTTGCCCCAATACTATATTTTGATGCAGATTCAAGCAAATATTCTATAAGCCAACTGCAAACTTGTGATCTACCAAAGCAAATACAGTCTGGCGGGTATGGGTTGAGAAATTCTGTTTAATTGACCCTTACTCCCCCTTATAGGCCAGGATAATCAGAACTTCAGTGTAGGATCTTAAGGAGAGTTATTGACCAACCCAAGTCTTGAGACCAACATTTAAGTTTAATACAACTTATTGTATAAGTAATAGGTATTAAAGAGATTAATTAGCAAGCTTCCCTATTGATACGTGTAATCAAAATGCATCAGAGTAAAAGAAGCCGTCCATAATAATATTTTCTTTTTTTTGGAAATCAGAGGTTTGGTTATTTAAATATCGTGATGTTGGTCATCTTATCTCTCCTGAGATTTAATTCAGTTGCTACTTAGTCTTAAGTCTTTTCTAACTTTCATCACATTTATTTAATTCACAGAGATCACCATGTTTTTTTAACTAGTTTTTTAACAGCTTGAAGTTCCTTTTTCTTACTTTTCCAATTAAGCCTATTTATCCACAATTTGTTTTTTAGATTTCTGGCCTCTTTGTCTTGCCTGTTCTATAAAATTTCTTATCTCCCATGCTTGTATTACATTTAAATTGTTTTAGAAATAATGTATATAACTATGCTTAAGTTAGGACCACAGTTGAGCTGAAAGTTTCTGTTTCTGTTGCTAAGTGAATTTTTTGTTAAGTGAATCACTGTTTATTTGTTAAGTGAATTTTGCCCCCTTTATGACCTTTTTTGCCACAGTTGTTAAGTGAATCACTGTTAAGTTAGTAACATAGTTATTAAGTGCATCTGGCTTCCCTGTTGACTTTATCAAAAGGAAGCAAAAGGCGATCACATGACCATGGAAGAGCATCCGTCATAAATAAGATTCGGTTGCCAAATGTCTAAATTTTGATCATGTGTCCTTGGGGATGTTGCAAAAATGGTCATAAGTGTGAAAAATGGTCATAAGTCACTTTTTTCAGTGCAATTGTAACTTTGAACGGTCACTAAATGAAGTGTTGTAAGTTGAGGACTACCTGTATAAAGTCAGTTCATTTAGATTATTACAGTTATAAGAGTTGAGGAATATCTGATTAAAAGAATTTAATAATTTGAAAAAAAATAGTGCATTAATAATATGAATAAACACAAGCAGAAATAAGTATAGCCTGGGTAATTCACAAGCCTACCAGCTAATATGGCCTGCAAGGTACTTGATCTTTTGGATAATATGAGGCAGGCTAAAGAAGAAGAAGTAAAAATACTAAAGCGTTATTTTATATGGATTATAGATTTTAAATGGCTCAATGGGTGACCTGCTGGTACAACATAGAGGGTATCAGACATAGTTGTTATAAGAAAAATAGTGCAGCATGTATGACATGTAGTTGGAGTTCACAGTAGCAAAAGGAAATTTTATGGATTTGGAAAGAAATCCGATGCCTTGAAAAATTTAGCAGTGCTGTTCATTGCCACTCCAACTGTAGAATTGGCACTTAAGCAACTACTAGTGCCCCTTGTCTGGATTCCTATCATTCTGTTCTGTGCTGAGAACCATTTTTCTCTTGTTTGAGAGAATACCAGCTTTGACCACACAATGAGACAACTAAGTACCATGCTTTTGTTCTGTGGTGTGGAGCTCATCTTGACTTTTAAGTTGTTGTTTTTTTTTTTTTTTTTTTTTGCTGTACTTCATGCTTTCACATGGAGCAATGCACATTGTATCTGAAGGCTTGGAGCCCTGTAAAAGAGTAGGGGATGTGCAATGTTTGTAAAAGCTATATTCGTAGCCAGAGCAAGTGGCTGCCTGAACTGATCGCATTGCTTTTGCAAAATTGAGAATAGGAGATGTAAAGGGAGTGCAATACCATGAAGATACACTGTTATATTCTATGTTTTACGATTATTTCCTGGAGTAGCAGGCTAGATTTCCTGTATATAGCAACATCACATTATAAATGCATTATCTTGCCATTTTTATATTAGCCATCCTACTTATTTTAGTGGTAAAGTCTCGTGCAATATATAATATATTTGCAGTAAGAGATTATGTTTATTTGTTATATATGTATTGATAAAGCTGTATGTTATACATCTTGTACAGCATTTTTCAAGTAGGTAGTAACAGAGACACTTCTGTATGCTGTTTTTGCAGTGAGGATATAATGTTTGCATCTCGTTTTGTGGAGATTCTTTGAGACTTCCAGGGTTTAGTCAGTGTCTCATCCCTGAGTAGTGAGCGAGTAGTATTTGCATTTGCAGTGTGGGGCTTAATGCAGCCAAAATTCTGTGCAGTGACTTTGGAATTCTGGCCAAAGCAATGCTGTCTTCATTGGCTCTGGCCCATAGATCCTATTGTTATAGAGAGCAGGTGCCTGCTATGTTTGCAGTATCAGGGCTTAGTATAGGGAAGAGGAAGAAGAGAGAATTAGGGTGCCTGCTATGTTTGCAGTATCAGGGCTTAGTATAGGGAAGAGGAAGAAGAGAGAATTAGAGCTTGCATGTTGTGCAGACCTGGTACATTACAAATTACCTGCACAAATGATGCTATGTTGGCAATATGTGAGTAACACAGAACCCGTATATTATGACTTCTGATTTCTTTATGCACTGGTCAATTGAGGATTGCACTGGTCAATAGAATTGAGGATTCCCTTTAACATCTATATGACTCCTAACCTATCATATCATCTCTTTCTTTCACAGTGATTACATCATTAAAGAGAAGACAGTGCTGCTTCAGAAGAAGGACAACGAAGGATTTGGCTTTGTGCTAAGAGGGGCTAAGGGTGAGAGGGGGACTTAAGGTCATCCTTGGAAACTAGGGTGTTCCCTAGCTGTTTTGACTGATTATGCAGAGGGACATGTTTCCACAGTGATTCCCCACCAACTTACAAGCTTAACAGCAATTTTGTATGTCTCTAGGAAAAGCTGATAAAGAATAAATAGTTCCCATTGGAACCATGTCCTTTTCCCCTAGATGTTGTGGAGCTACCAGCAGATGCATCAGGATCAACAGAAATGGGTGCAAAATGTGACATGGAATTTGGTTTTCCAACAAAGGTGTCCAAATAGGTGGTTAGCTAGAACCTTTCCTTTTCTCCCAGATAAGAAGTTCAGTGGAGTTCTGTGTTGGATGCTCAAAATGAGAGGACAAAGGAGTTGTGCCTGTGCTCTGAGACAGTAGAAACAGATTTGTATGCTTGACAAAAATTTGATTCAGTTTCCTAGAAGGTTGGTATGACAGAAATCCAAAGGCAGATTCCAAACCTACGCACTTTCTGTGGCTGTAAGTTTTCCCCAGCTTCCCAAGGACTCATTTCCAGATGCATCCTTTCACACCTCTCTCTCTTTACAGCGCAGACCCCAATTGAGGAGTTCACTCCCACACCTGCTTTTCCTGCTCTACAATACCTGGAATCAGTGGATGAAGGAGGTGTGGCTTGGCGAGCTGGTCTCCGCATGGGTGATTTTCTCATTGAGGTATGGCTTGCCACAATGCTGATACTCCTCTTTGAACTTCTTTATACAAATCTTAGCATTGTTAGAAAATGAACGATGGATTTTCAGTAAGGTAATGTCAGAATGTGGTTGCTGGCCAATATAAAGTCTCATGCAGTTTTATGCTGTGTATGTGTTAGAATGGACATGAATTTAAAAATGCAGGAAGGTTTGCTCTGGTTAAGCTTACAAAGCATTTGGAATTGTCCCAGAATTTGGAAGAGACAACAAAATGTGGCTCTCACAACAAAAGATAATTCCCCAAACAACAGATGGTTCTCATATGAAATGGATGAGGCAGTAGCATACTGGGAGAAAAGTGCCAGGATATTTGAGAAAAGATGAGATTGACTAAGCTTTGATGGATTGGCCAAGTACTGTTGAAAGGTATAACTGATAAAATGGTATTTGAAGGTGTGGGAAATGTAATCACAAGGAAGGAAGTACCATTCAAGAATCCTACATCAATTTATTTTAGATTCGTACCTGGCCACTTTGCATGACTATAGAGAAATAAAGTTATACCCCTATGTTTGTTTCTTTGTGACTAAATATAGACATGCTGACTGGGGAATTCTGGGAGCTAAAGTCCATTCTAAGGTTAAGAAATGCTGCTCTATATAAAAAAGCACAATCCATAGCATTGCAGGTGCTTTCCAGCTCTCAGTACGGTAGTGTTTTATGTTTTGACACAGCTATATGGATATGCTTATTTGGTCAGCTGTATCGGATTCCAAATTTTTAAAAGAATCCTGTCACTCTATTTCCCTGGTGTGGTTTCTCTTTACTTCTCTGAAAGTATACATTTGTATGGTAGCTACTAGTGATGTGTGTTTTTGGAGGGTTATTAATCAGCACATTTTGAAAATTCATGCTTTTCATTACAACCTTCCTACATACTCATGCATGATCCTCTCACCAACGAGAATTGATCAAAAAGAGGAATTCTGTTGGATCAGACATAGAATTTCATTCAATCTACTTCCATCCCTTTCTTTTCTCACAATGTACAGCCATTTGTCCTTCTCCCCATAGGAGCTAGTACTAGTGATAGACTGCTCTATAACATGGAAGTTTCAAAAGACTTCCATGATAATATCCTTTGATGAATTTTCCTTCTGTGAATCAGCCTAAAACTTAAAATTTAACATACCGGTAATCTAAACCTAAACTGCTGGTGATTTTGTTAAATTAATCCTATCAATTAATTGCACATTGGGTAAAGAGGTTGCATAGAGTAATTCACTTCATTCTGTAGAGCCATTAGAATACATGGCAAGGAACTAGTTGGAGATGTTAGTGATAACAAGGGCACATGATTAAAAACTGACAACATTGAGGCATTCTTTGCTGTCTCCAAAACTCCACACCCACATGGATAATGTCAGTTTTTGTTTCAGGTAAATGGACAAAATGTGGTAAAAGTTGGTCACAGACAAGTTGTCAATATGATTCGACAAGGGGGCAACAACTTGATGGTGAAAGTTGTCATGGTAACACGGAATCCAGAGATGGAGGAGGCCATGAGGAAGAAAGGTACCATTCTGAGATTATTCTGGTTGCCTTGAGCGGGGAAAAGCGTTTTAATAGGGGTGTGTATTATCCTGAGGGGGATGGATTTGAAAGCAGGGGAGAGAACTGCTATGCATGCAGAAAGACTTAGGATTAATAATGGCATCTTGCAATATGGTCAGAATTGGGAAAGATTCTTAGCTGGAAGACCATAACTAGCCAATAGAAATAGTAGAATAGCCTAAAGTTCGCCACAGCAAAATAGGTGGCGAAAAAATTAACAAATAAATAACAAATAATGGTATAACTTTTTATATGGCAAATGCCTATATATTTTTGAGGTTTTCTAGATCTAGGGTGCTTAAATCTGGCCCGTGGAGCCAGTCTGGAAATAGCAAAGGACCGACGCTGCTAGCAAAAACGGGGCGAGGGGGGCTGTGGACGACTTCCTACACCACCCTGCCAGCCAAAATGGGGCATGGAGGGGCGCGTGCAACGCTGCACCACGTTTTCGGTTTGGACAGCCTGCAGCACTTTGCTGGCCAAAACTGGGTATGGGGAGCCCATGCATGGCCTCCCCTCACCCCGTTTTGGTTGGCTGAGTGCTGCAGGGGGCATCCATTCCTCCTGTCAGCTGTCTTGTGGAAGAGAACTACAATGCTGATCTGGCCCTCAAAGAAATCCAGTTTCATACCCCTGTTCTAGATGGTGAACTTCTTGGACTTAGGAGGCAAGGGTGTTTTTCTGCTAATATTTCCCACCTCAAGCATTAAGGTTAATGATTTTACTGGGAGGGTAGGAAGGTTCTTGACTCAGAAGACTTCTATGACTCAGAAAGGGGTGAGATAGCATGCAGGGATATGGGGAACCTGTGGACTTTTACTACAATACCCTTATCTTTCATTATTGACCCATATGGTTGAAGCTGTAAATTCAAGTTCAATCACAACTGGAGGGCTATTGGTTGATTCACTGAATCTGCTGTAGAGCTTTTAGTGGCTTTTAAGAAATATACTGGCCCAGGGCGTTTCAGATATTTAACTCTTTAGTGCCCTTGCTCCTTATAGCCATGAAAGCCAGCATGGTGATCTTGGGCAAATCACTTTCTCTCAGCCCAACTCACCTCACACAGTTTTTGTTGTGGAAAAATAGGAGGAGGAAGGTAAGTTGAATGTGTTCATCATCTTGAGTTATTTGTAAAAATAATAAAGGCAGGATACAAATAAATAAAACATTTCTTTAGAGGCAAGCGACTAATTCCTTTAAAGGGATAACGCCTTACTGTTATTCCAGGACTTGATATTTCTATTTTGATTTTAAGCTGCCTTTCTTTCTGGATTGTAGTTTGCTAACAAGTAGTATCTGCATTCTTTGAGAGATGAATAGACTTCATCACCTTTAAGAAGAGTGCCGAGGTGAAAACATGGATTCATATTCACATAGCATAGCAAACCAAGTACATGCATTTACACCACATGCAAAGCTTTTATGCTTTAATGACTAAGCCATGTTGTGTGAATTAACACCATTTGGTGGTTTTGTACTTTATATATTGCATAAACAAATAAATTTATTCAGGAACCAGGTTAAGTGAGCTTTGTGAACCGAGCCAAGAATTCTTTTCAAAAGAGACAAATGAGTTGTGGGGGAAGTTAGCGGGGGGAGTTGGAGCAAGTTTGGATCATTGGATAAAATCCCAGACCTACTGCTTCGTTTTGTTACTTTAGCTGCGCCACAGCAGACAAGACGATTGCCCCCTCCAGCCATCTCCTTGCGTTCCAAATCTATGACATCGGAGTTGGAGGAAATGGGTAAGGATGCCAGTGAATTGCCATTTTCTGTACCAAAAGTGTGGGGCAGCCTGTCTTCTAGTGCTTTCAGTCCCAAATTGATGATACATATATATATATATATCCATTATAGTAGGGGAGGTTACATCATATCGGACATGCAATATAGTCTGTGAACTTGTATTCTTCTGTAACTTTTGAAAAAAAATAATTACGCTTTGATATGGATGCTAATTATAATTTGCTAAAAATAGCGTTGCACCATTTTGTAGGTTTTCAGGTATGCCTTTGATTATCTGCAAATGTTAAATTAAACTGGACTAAACATACTGAATATTTTCCATTCAACATACCTTTATTATTTATTGGAATTAATGCATGCCAAATTTATATATAGCTATATATATATATATATATATATTCCCCACTGCAACTGCAGAATTCAGTGCAATTTCCCCTGGGAAAATGCCCATATTTTTCTTGATTCATAAGCCCTTTCGCTACAGGTTAAGTTTACAAAGCTGCCCAGGAGAAGGGAGCAAGGGAATGGAAGCTGTTGCTTTTTTCTCTCATTCAACATGAACACACACGCATACACACACACACACACACACACACACACCAGGAAAAAAGATTAATAAGGTGGAGGAACTAGGGAAGGTTTTCAGTGGACTTTCTACTGAGTTTTGGTGGGCATTCTGTCACGACATGCTATATTCAAATTCTGGGGAAAATTTAGCATGGCTCAAAGTTCATGAATGTTATTCCTGTACATTCTGTCACCACCTGAACACCTTTTCATAGAGAACAGATGCCTCAAAGCATTCAAGAGGACAGGTGCGGTAACCTGAAAATGGTCATATGAATTAATTCTGTTAAGATATCAAAAATTACAGAATAGAAGTAATCTGGACAAATCCGTAAACAAGTCAGTCTAGGCCTCTAGGAGAACCACCTTTGTCATTTGGGGAGTATATTATACCATAATATCCTTTTGAGAAGATTCACATGGTTTCTTTCATACTATAGTTTTTTGATAACCCATTTAGAGTCCTGCAGGGACCATTTGAAGGCTCTCCTGTGTAAATGCTGAGCCAGCTTTTTCCCATGTGGTATCTTCCAAATATGCTGGACAGACATTCAACCATTATCTGTGGAGTAGGAGTTTGTTCTGACACATTTATAGCTATGGAAGTGTAATTGGGGCAGAGAGAGGGAGATTTCTTTCTTAAAAACATGTAAACTAATCTGGTAGATCTTCCGCATAGAGAGGGTCATGCTATAAGCAGGACAGGAGCAGTATTTTTTTGCTTCTCTTTTGTCACCTTCCTCTTTATTTTTGTTCATCCACTGCTGCCTGGAACTTCCAAAATCTTGGCCTGCCACAGTGGAGAAAGGTGAGCTCCTGCCCCCTTGCCCTCGAGAATTTTGCTCCAGCCATAACAGAAATATTAAGTGGATTTTACATGTACACATTACATACATACTCACACATAGGCCTCTCGCTTTTGAACCATTATTATCTTCCAGTTTGATCACATCTTGGTTCTACCCTTGCCGTCATTAATGTTTTTGGCTTGGGAAAAGAAACAGTTGGAACATGGCCCACAGGAAGTTACTTTGCAGTGAGGAAATCTAGAAGTGGTAGAGAAACATTCCAAACATATGTCTAGGTAGACAGTCTAATACATTTACAATTATTTAAGAGTTTTACTTTTTGTTTCTCATTTGGTACACTCTGCAAGCTTTTCTCTTTTTTTCAACTCCCTCCCAAGTGGCTAAGACTGTTTCTTTTTCTGTACTTGGTTTTATTTTTAATTTAAACTAGGCTTCTGACTAAAACCCTGAATAGCAGGAATCCTAACCTTCTTCCTTAGCAGCAGACCCCTTAAAGCTTCAGTTCCATCTCTCCCCCTACCTATTCTTCCTGCTGTCAGGAAATTTCTGTCAATACTATCAAAATATAATGGAGCTTTCAGACCTCCTTCCCAGTTATCTGGCCTGCCCAACTGAAGGTGCTAATTTTTTCCCCCTCTTGCTATCTCCTTCCCGTCATTCAGTCTCCCCTTGGAAGAAGAAAACAGGTGAGTGTCACACATTTCCCACCACTCCACACGCACCCTGACCCACCTGCCTCTCTCTCTCATTAACTCCTACACCCAACCCTGCTCTGTACACTTCCCTGCCCCATGCTCTTATCCATTGCTGCCACCCACTTCCATGCACACACAGCTCCAGAAGGCGGTTTTCTGTGACACGTCATCACCAGTCTGCATCTCGCACTCCCACTATCCTTCCCTCCTGTCGTCTCTACAGATTACGAGCCAGCGATGGGCACTGATAAGAAGCGGACTGTCTATCAGATGGCTTTGAGTGAGTCGCAAACATATCTTAGCACAGTAACCTGTACATGGAAAGGGCAGGGGAGGAGATTTCTGTAGTGCTCTTCTTGGGGAATGTATCCTTAGAATCTGGAGTGGATGCTCACAAAAAGCTTCAATCTGTTCACCTGTATTAGATGTACGTGTCATTTTAGTATCTGGTGACCATTTATATTCAGTTGTTATTGCAGGCCAAGCAAGGATCAGTAACTTTTTAACATACGAGTGATCCCTGTGTGGTGTCATGCAGTGTCACAAGGGCCAAAATGCTACCCTAAATCTAAAGAGATTTCATAAAGAGATTTTTCAATATAGGCTGTCTCGTAAGAGTTTAGTCGTTTTTATTTTTTAAATAATTCATTTTGAAAGCCAGTGCCTTGTAGTGCTGTCACGGGCGCTCTGTTGAAGAACAATAAAACACACTTCAAGGCATTATAGGTCAAATGGTAGATCGAAGAGGCCTGTATGGAACAAACAATTTGATGTCACGATTGCCCCTCTTGTGGTTAAAGAAGAGAATCCATAAGGGCTGAAATTTCTGTACGCCTTCTTCCCCAGCACAGCTTTCATCGAGATCCCGGGAGAACAGGAAACAGTTAATTCCTCTCCCCTTCCTTCAGTGATCCTTATTATAGTCTTACTGGGAGAGCTTTACTGTTCTCTTTGCAGCTATCTCAAGTGCAGTTGAAATGGTCATTAACATCTGTTTCAGTTATCCTTGCTCAAGGGAAGAAAAGAGACACCAGTTCCTAGTGATACCAATTCCATGCATTCGTGTATAATCCACTGCCCACTCTCTGATACAACCAAGTAGTCTTCTGGCTGGGGAAAAAAAATAGATTGAAAGATAAGATGATGCAGCTGAGTTCATGTATTGTACTAAGCCACGGACTGTTAAATAAATCACAGTAATCAGATTCTTACTACTTGCTATGAAACGAGGCTACATTTGGCTTTGGAGTCGATTGCCTAAGAGTAACATACCGAAAAAGCAGGTCAATTGAGGACACAGCCTAAATTTGATTTATTGCTGGCTTTAGATGCTCATACGGACTGTAATAATGCTAGAGAGCAAGCACCCTTTGGTTCAGTCCATGGAGCTCAGAACTGTTTGGAGCTCTGTTTCCCAGGGATTGCAGTATTACATTTTCTGTACAAAAATGCAGCCCAAAATATCTGAACCCCAATGGCAACACCTACGCCACCACTGCAAGCAGTCCCCTACATTGCTTGCCATTTCCCAAGAACAAGTTTGAAAAACACAATGGGAACCAAGCAGGGAGCATTCCTTGATATGGCAACACTACAAATGCATTTGAGAATTATAGGTAAAAATGCACATTTTTTTTTTTTCAAAGATTCTCAGAGAGGACTTGGGGGAAAATAAAAGATAATTGCAAAGCGGGCTGACAGGAAATGTGTTCATCATTGGAACTTTCTAGAACACAGTATTTTTTATAGCAGGCACAATTCTTTCTTGTATAAATACTTGCAAGATGGAAGCCTTATTTGGCAAGATGTTATAATGGTTTGGCCACATGTAGAACTTTCATCAGATATGTCAATTGTGTCCATGTAATATCTGTCATCCTGTACTAGGAATATTTATGGTCTATTTTATCTGTTCATTTGGACTACAAACTAAATTTCTAATACTGTAATCCTTTTTATTTATACCAGGGATGGGTGGCATGTTGGAGGCCACACCATTTTCCCATTAACATTTCAGGAACCAAAAAGGTGAATGAGTCTGGGACACCTCTCCCCCACATCTTCTACCTTAAATGTCCTTGAGTGTTCTCTTTCATTCTTGTACATCCATTCTGTTGTATGCTTTTGTACATACAATGTGGGATTGCTGAAGAGAACAGAGAGCTTTTAACCTGATCCTCCTTCCTTCCTTCACTTCCCAGATCACCATGTTCTCTACTGCTAATAGCTGTTAGTAAACAGCTATTTTTCCTGCAAGTATTCAGAGGTGAATGCAAATAGTCTTCTTCCATGAATCCATGAGGGCTCCAGGAAGTAATGATTTGTTCCTCTGCTACCTACCTTACAGCTGATCATTTGGTTAGCAAAGGAAGGCGAGTAGAGCTTCATAGATAGAGCCACGCATAGCCCTAATTTTACTAAACAATGGTTGAGACAAACAGCCTTGTTTGTTTAGCCCCTAATTTAAATTTAGCCAGATTCTTTTAAACTTATCCAGACCTTGAATATGTACTTTTTCCTTCAATGTTTAAAATATATCAATAGGACCTGGGGGTTCTAATAATTATAAATAATAACAGATCACATGGGAGTGAAGTCTGCTTACTTCACATAGATTTAAATTTTTAGATGGAGAAAAGGAACCAAAGTTGTATAGAGTCTGTTAAGTAGCAGCTTAAAAAAAGGAGGACTGACAATTAAAGCGCTGGCTATAATGCCCTCTTATGATGACTTTCCTCTTTTTTGCAGATAAATTAGATGAGATTCTGGCAGCAGCTCAACAGACAATTAGTGTTGGGGATGGGTGTGGAAGTGGAGGGCTTCCTTCCTTGGGGAAGACACGGGGCACTGCAAAGAATTATTTTTCCTCTGAGGTAAGATGGACACTCAAGCGGTACCCTGTGGAAGATACCGGGTTTTCACTGGGCCATGAGGTGTTTTCTATTGGAGGGTGGGGGTGAGAATGGTTACACCATTTTGAAAATGGTTTGGAGGGTTGCTTTATATTTAAGCAGATATCTTTAATATAATTTAATGCAGCAAATTCTTAGGTTGTGTAGAAGCTGAAAAAAAACTGGGCATACTTAAATAGGAGAAGGTTATTTGTACATGTGAAGTCCAAAGCATTCCTGAATCATATTTCAAGCATTTAATTATCTGCTCTCTGTCTTAGTCAAGAACATGGACCTGAAAAAGATGTGATCTTGTGTTGTGTTGGGTTTTTTTAATTGCTTTGAAATTCTGCTATGATGAGTGAAAAAAATAGAGCTAAGACATATTCCTTTTAGCAGTTGCTTGTATTTTTTTTCTTCAGAGCAAAGGTTTAAATTTCAAATCAAACACTTTTAAAAAAATATATATTTTAAATTTAATATTACACAGCCCTGTAAAATTTGAGGGGATTGTTAGTTTGCTCCTTAGGCATTTTTTCTCCAATTTTTTTTCCCACACTTGTTTGGCAGCACTGTCACCTACTACTACCTGTTTTGCTGCTCCCACAGTTCCTCTTCTACCATGGCTTGTCCCCTTTTTCTTCTCATTTTGTCAATATATTGATTAAAAATCAAGAGAGGAAGGCGTGCATTATGTTAAATATATATCTTCAACTTATAAGCTCCAGGCACTGAACCATCAAGTAATATATCTTGAGGGCACTCAACCAAAGGAGGTATTGTGTGACAACAGGACAGATTTCTCAGGTTGCCTTCTTAGGTATGTACCCATAAAGATTAGTTCAGCTTGCTGACACTTATTTTTAGTTCTTCAAAATGTTTTGCTGTTGCAGTTTTTACAGGAAACTCTTCTCTGATTTCTGAGCATTGAGACTTATATGTATATGCCTAAGTACATAGATAGGCATACACTGACATTTTGTGGCAAATAAATCAGCGTCAGTTCTTAGCGACCATATAGACAATTTTTTTCTCCATAACAATGTGCCTCTAACTTGGTTTTTTTATGTCTTGCAAAAATGCATCCATTTCCACTGTCATTATTCCATCCACCTTGCTGCTGGCTAATCTCCTTCTTTCCTTTCCTTCCACCTTTCCCAGCATTAGAGCCTTCTCCAGGGAACTAGAACTTTACATAATATGTTTGAAGTAGAATGATTTGAGCCTGCCTCGAGTGAGAACACTGGGTTGATTTGCTTGATCATCTATTTGTCTTGACTTCTTGGCAGTCCATAATGTTCTCTCCAGTAGCAAATTTTAAAAAGACGGTATTCTTTCTATCCTCTTTCTTCAAGGGCCAATTTTTGCATCCATAGAGTATCATAGGGAATATCATGGCTTGTATCATTCTGATCTTTGTGTGGGTGTAGACACAACAAATTATTTAAATATATTTTCCTATACACTCGTAAATAAATAATTCCTCAAACTAAATGTACCAGGCAACTGAATAAAGCTTTGTGGATACATGCCAAATGAGCAAGAGAAGATCTGCCCGTTGCCATCCATTGTCATTATTGTTTGAATGCCCTTGGAAGCAGCCTCTGATCAGGTGCTGCCACTTAATACCGACTGTACATTTTGAGGAATTCTTTATTCGCAAATGCTATGATGCAGTAGTGGTTTTTAATGTCACTGGGTCTCTGAAAAGGATCTGTGCTGGGTTGAAAAAAGCTCAGCTAGACTCCATTGAACATAGAATTTGGTAGGATGTCAGTGATTTTGCCTTGTCTTAAAAAGCAGTTTGTATTTCTAACATGGATTACTTCAGATGTTGAATTGACTATAATTGGAAAGGTGTGCGAGAAGTTGCTGTTAGAGAGAGGCAGAGTTTTGTGCATGCCAGTCAAAATTGTGCAATATCTGCAAGAACAAAGCCGGGGGTTAGGGCTGATTGCTTTTAATTGTTCAGGTCCAAACTCTTGTTAATATCTGAAAGTATTTCAACTTGGGGCTTCTGTTAGCCATCTATATTATGCCAAAAAGGTACCAAAATGCCCTTTAATTTTAGAAAGAGATTGTTTGGTACTGCAGCTGTGTTCATGAGAAAGTTGTGAGGTCTAGTTCAGTTCTCCAAATTAGAATCTTTTTTAGATGGAAGATTGACTATTTAAGAGGAGGGAGGGAGGGAGGGAGATTGAATTCAGTAACTGTTAGCCCATTGAACTACCTTTGTTGTAGAGAATTCATGTTCAGATCTCTACTCAATCACAAAATGTATTTTGTGGACCTCTGTTACTCACATTCTCTTAGTCAAGTTTGCTTCAACAACCTGCTATAAAAGTAAGATAGAGAAGAAGGAGAACATATACAAAACTCTTGACATCTTGGAAAGGATGTTATAAATATGTAAATTAGTTGTTAATGTTAGTAAGCAATGCTAATAAAGTAAGAATTGTTGACATTATTTGAAAGCATTTATTGCAATGATTTTATATTGGGGATGTGTAAGAAAACATAGCACTATATTCATTCTTCTAATGACAGTGCTCTGATTGAAGAGTTTAGCCATTGTTTCCAAATGGGCTTTATTACTCTTCTTTTCTTTTCTTTTCTTTTCTTTTTTTTTTTGAGATTGGCATCCAGGGAGTGGGCAAGGATTATGTCTGCAACATTGGACAATTGAATTCACTACTATTAAAAGAAATTATGAGCACGGCATTTCCTAATTCCCATAAATATTTTATCATTTCATCTTACCAGTTCTTGGCTTTCTTTTCTCTTGTTTTTTTTTCTTTTTGTTTCAGCCCAGTTTTGAACAACACCGTCTGGGTCAGGCCAGTTATGAGCGTCCATCATACTTACCAAGTAGCCATCCCCCTGGCATGATGCTTCGCCAGAAATCTATTGGTGAGATTGGGTGTGGAGGGTATGAATAAGAACTACATTTGAGCTTGGAAAAGAAATTTAGGAAGACTTATAAGATCTTTTCGCCTGCCACAGGCATTCTCCCTTTCTTATTTGTCTGATTTAACCGTATTTCATCTACTGCCAATTTCCTGGAACTTCCTTTTTGGGAAGCGGGGGGAGGGGGGGTTAGTAGCCAGAGTCCTTTCAGTGTGGAGGACAGATTGCCTGACATTTTCCCCCTTGTAATGAGTGGGCTTATTTGTACTGAGCTGTGTGCTTATTAGGCCTTGCAGGAACCTAGAACTCAGGAAATTAGTCTCTTCCTAAAGGTTTGGTGTCCATGGAGCCCTCTCAGACAGAAGCTAGACCATATGACACTGGTTTTGATAATGAAAAAAAGTCTGTGGTCACTGGTTTTGCAGAAACAGGGCTTCCTAGAAAATCGGCAGTTCTTACTTCATTAAGCTGGTAGTCATTTTCCTCAGAAACACTGACATCACTACAGAAGAGAAGAAAGGGGGGGAAAATTTCTTTGCCTATGGATTCATGAACATGTGTAAGTTGTACGTATGTTTGATGGAGACCCACTAACCAATTCCCATTCTGTGGCCAGAGTGAGCCAAAAAAAAAATGTGCTGCTGCTCCAGTCCAATTAAGCATGGCCATTTATCTATGAAACAGCAATTTTCACAGAATAGTCTTAACTATTTATCATCTGGTGGGTTAGCATGAAAAACATTTTTATGGCTTGGGGACAATAACAATCAGTAAAAGAAAACATTCCTATGGGATTAGATTATAGTAAATGTGAAATATGCCAATATCACATCCAAATAAATAAGGAAGAGCTGAGAAAGGAGAGAAGAAATAACCTCTGCTAGCTGGATGCAGTGATGGTAACATTCCTTCCCTCTGCAGGAGCAGCTGAGGATGAGAAGCCCTACCTCGCTCCCCCTGTTATGAAATTCAGCCGCAGCCTTTCGGTCCCTGGTTCCGAAGACATTCCCCCACCTCCAACCACCTCCCCTCCTGATCCACCATACAGCAGTACGTCACCCTCTGCATCTGGCCGAGTTACTCCCTCAGCCCGCTCCACCTTCAATCCCAGCACTGAGGCCAAGCTGTACTCCACTTCTCTTCATCAGGAGCCACCGTATGAGCCACCTTCTCGTGTCCGTGACAAAATGTCTCTTTACCGCCAAGAGTCTGAGCAAGGAGCTGAAGGGTCCACAGCACGTGGGTGGAGGGGCCACACCCCTGACCTGCGATATTATAATTTGCCCCCTCGGGCAACCAGCACCGCCATGTATGTTCCCACCAAGCCCATGCGCCGCAAAGGTCCACTGGTCAAGCAGACCAAAGTGGAGGATGAGCAGCGCCAGCAGCAGGGTACCCCTTCTTCCCAGATGCAAGCATCATCTTTACCATCTCAGTCATCCACACAGTCCGAAAAAAGCTCCATCCCAATACCCACCATCATAATTAAAGCTCCTTCAACCAGTAGCAGTGGGCGTAGTAGCCAGGGAAGCAGCATGGAGGCAGAGACTCAACCAGAGCCCGTGGTGCCTGTCCCATCACTCCAGCTTCATAACAGCATGGATTTCACCAGTCAGTTTGGAGCAGCCCTAGTTGGGGCAGCCCGGCGAGACCGTGAATGGTACAGTGAGGCTCGCCGCAAGTCTGCCCTCTTCCTCTCCACTGAGCAACCAGATGATGAGTCCCAGCAGATGTCTGTTCCCCGTCTCCGCCATTCCAAATCCATCGACGAAGGTATGTTTTCCAGTGAGCCATACATTCAGCTAAACATGGCTTCTGGCTTTGGCAGTGGGAGTGGGAGCAGCCCTAGTTATCTTCAGTCTCGCAGCGCTAAAACATATGGAGCCAGCACTACCAGTGCCTTCACTTCTGTGTGTTCAAGTTTCTTGCCACAGCTCCAGCCCCATTCAACTCCTCTCATTCACCCACTGACTGGCAAGATTTTAGATCCTGGATCCCCCTTGGGACTTGCTTTAGTTGCACGTGAGCGGGCTTTAAAGGAGTCTCAGTCTCAACAAGAGAGCCGCGAAGAGAGGCACTCGCGCCCATCCTCTCCCCGGTTTGGGGAGGCCCTAAAACTCCCGAGTCCCCCGGCAGTTCCATCTTGCGCCTCTGGGAGACATCAGAGCAGCAGACTCATCACCAGCTGTCTGCATCATCCCGGAAGGAGCAGGAGGGCCCCCAACCTGAGCAGCAGCCCCCTCCCACCTCAGCTAGATCAACTCCTTGGGAAAAACGGCCTGAAGAAGGAGAGAAGCTGGAGCTACATGTGCGTTTTGTGGAGAACTGCCGCCCAGCAGAAGAGGAAGAGGAGGAGGAGGAAGAGAGCAGCCAGGAGAGTGGGAAAGTTGAAGTGGCCGCTCCACCAGTGGAGCGAGTGGCAGAAGAGAATGGGCTCCCGCTGTTGGTGCTGCCCCCACCTGCCCCTTCCATTGACGTGGATGATGAATTTGTCTTCTCAGAGCCACTTCCTCCACCCCTTGAGTTCTCCAATAGCTTTGATAAACCTGAATCTCCCCCCAAAGCTGCTAGTGAACTGCCCCCAGCAATAGCCCCTCCGGCTGCTCCATCTGCCACCTTAGATTCTACAGCATCCAGCCTCACCTCCTATGACAGTGAGGTGGCCACCTTGACCCAAGCTGGTACAGCAGAAACCAAGGAATCTCCTCATGTCAACTTCTCTTCTGTTGTCTCATCCATTGCCATCCCAGCAGCAGAAGCACCTGAAGCAGTAACCGATTCAGGAATTGAGGAGGTGGACAGTCGAAGTAGCAGTGATCATCACTTAGAGACTATCAGCAGCGTCTCAACGCTGTCCAGCATGTCTGGGGAGGGCACAGAACTCTTGGACACTTACATCACCTACTTGGATGGTCAGGCTTTTGGGGGGAGCAGCAGCAGTGGTAGTGGCGTAGGTGGTGGCGGTGGTGGAAGCATAGACAAGAGTCCACTGCAGACCAAACTACGCTCCCGGCCGTTTCCAGGCCGCTTGCCAGTGGCTACCCCTACCAGCTCCACCATCTCAGTTTCAGCATGTACTGAAAACATGTTTGCCCTCACACCTGCTCCTCCCTACCACCAGCAGCCAGCAGCTGTTGAGCCTGGCAAAGAGCTGCCGCAGAAATCTCCACTGCCGTGGGAAGAGCCTAAGGCATCGGCCATGTCTACCGTGAAAGCTAGCATCATTAGTGAGCTGAGCACCAAGTTGCAGCAGATGGGCGGGGTGTCGTGGTCACGACCACCTGATGCTGTGGCTCCTTTTGGTTCCGAGAGACCCAGCTCCCTGCAGAGGCAAAGGTATTAGTCGACTGGAGCAGGAGGAGGAGGAGGAGGAACAGGAAGCAGGAAGCCAGCCCCGTGCATGCTGCATCTCGTGTTTCAGTTGGGTTTGTCTCCTTTTCTCATTCTCCCGTCAGTGCTTGCTTGGTTATGATTTCTGTTGTTTTCTGTTTGCTTTTTTTTTTTGATTACCATTACATCATTTGATATGCTGGCAGCACAAGGCAAGATTGTGCCACATGCAAAGCAATTCATACTTCATGTCCAAATAGCAGTGCCTACTTATGGTACTTCATACATATGTTTGGTGTACACCTCTGGCTTACAGCTATGTGCACATGCTGAACAATTCGTGCATTTCTCTGGTTGCTGTTATGCACAGGACAGTATAGATTTCGAGTTCTTAGGCATACATGGCCATTATGGGCACGATCAAGCACTCATGTCCAAAATGGCTTGATTACCAATGCATGTATGTATTTATAAAGTCCCCCTATATGTATGTGTTCACAGCTTTTTTATTGTCTGCACATGGACATATTTAGGCAAAGGTGCCTTCTGACGGACGATAAGGATTTCACCCAAATGTTAGGTTTTGGAATTTGCAAGCTGCTAACTATCTACAGATAATGAAGTCACAAACTCTATGGCAGGGGTGTCAAACTCGATTTCATTGAGGGCTGCATCAGGATTGGGTTTGACCTCGGGGGGCCAAGGTGGGCGTGGCCAGGATGGGCGGGGTCAGCTTGATGTCCCTTGTGTCGGGGACCCCTGTGGTGGTCCAACTGCTCTGCCAGCGAAAACTATATCCCGAGCTCTGTTTTCGACTGCGATGGCCTCCTGCAACCCTCTGCTAGTGAAAATGGAGTTCTGTTTTCACCGGCAGAGGCACTGCGGTCCTTCGCTGTTTCCAGGGTGGCCCCTCAGGCTGGATCCGGCCCCTGGGTCTTGAGTTTGACATACCTGCTCTATGGCATACCCTTAAAAAAAACTCTAGCTATATAGCATTAAAAAACTCTAGATATGAAGAAATGTGCCAGGAATCTTTCAGTTAAATAGAAATCACTTTTGTATTTGTATACTTTTAAAAAGGTAAAATGAATTCTATGGTTCAGTCATTTACATTACTGAAGGGAAAAAATATTATGCCCGATACTGGTAGTCTTTGACTTACAATTGTGATTGAGCCTTGGAATAACAGTCATAAATTGTGCCAGTGGTTAAGCAGGTACTTGATCAACCTTATTCTATGCTTTATTTTTATTTGCAACAATCATTAAACGAATGTGGTTGTTAAGTGAACCATTGTTCACAATGGGTGCTTTTTTTGCCAGAAGTAAATGCTGGATTGTGGTGAAAATAAATAAATAAATAATAAAATGCAATCATGTGACCGTTAGATGCTACAAACAGCGGCAAATGAAGGCCACTTGTCAAGTGCCTAAAATGCAGTCATGTAGGATCTGCAGGGAAGTGGAAGATGGACATCAGAACTTAGCATTGGATTGTAAATACTTTTTGGGAGGAAGGGGTCCATCATAATTTCAAACAGTTGCTAAGTGAGGATTACCTGTGATTCCTTTTGGAGATTTCTTTTTTGTGTGTCGAAGATAGAAATGGAAAATAAGTTTGGGATTTTCATTTTAAAGGCAGCTCCTTGTGCCACCATAACTTTGTGATAATATGCAAAACTTTTTTCCAAATTCCTGATTTCTTGAAAGATTGGTCAGGTATGCCAAAACTTGCGGGTTCTTGAGCACCAAAACTGAAAGTAATCCATTGTCCACAAATCACCTTTGTTTTCTGTGCATATGTAACTTAGAAAACATGTTGCAATCTTGATCAGTTTTATGCATAGCTGCATTAGCTGTAGTGGATCAGAAGATACGCGAGCTGTGTGCTACAAACAAACATTTGCATGCATGTGTCAGTAGCGGCAGGGTTTCCTTCTTGGAGGTGAGATCTGTGTCAGAAGATGATTTCCAGTGTAGTGGTTTTCACATTTGTTTGGGAGGAATATTAACTTGTAAAAACAAAAATCTATCCACCTCAGCTGATGGAATGGAGTTCAATTAAGTTGTGAAATTCAACTCCCAAATTCTGGAAGTTCCTCTTACCGTAAAGTTCCAAGAATAGGATATGAAGATACTATGTCTCCTTACTTCTGTTCCCCAGTAGTCAATATTTAGTGCTGTTTAGCCAGTGTGACTCATAGCCTTTTCTAGCCTTATACTTCAGGGATTTGCCTCATACCCTTTAAGGCAGTCGAAATAGATATCTTTTGTCCTATGGAGTTTCACAAGTTAATGCCATTCCACCATATATGCCTGCTGAATCCTCTTTCATGCTTGCCACGAAACTTGCATTGCAAAGGATTAGACCACATTCTGAAGTGTACTTCCATCCATTCCAGGTCTGAATTTGGCTAAGTATTGTCATCAGAACCAACTCAGTGTTTCATGCAAGATATTTTACTTTTCACCTTCCTCTTTACTTGGAACGCTCAGTGAGCCCAATAGTCCACAGGGAGGGATGAAGGAGAAAAGAGGTACTTCTGTAGTCTCAGTCAGCCTAACAGCTGGGAGAGGCAAAGAGGGGAACTGTATTGTGCATAAACACAAAAGGAAAAGTTCTTAACCATACCAAATGGATTTTAGGGGGAAAAACAATTTTAAAAAATAATCAACTCTCTGTTCTGAAGCTAAAGCTTAGGGGAAGATGAATAAGGTGCAAGCCATCATAACGAATGTTTCAGGATTCCTAGGAAGAAAGGGCCCAGCCTGATGGTAATCTGATATATTGCCTCCAACTTCCAAGGAAAGACGATAACAGTTGTTGTCCTAAACTGGTAGAAGATAGCAGGCTTTCGGTCTTTCCTGCACAGCCTCAGATTCATAAATCCGAATGCATTTTGGAAGGTCAAATTCTTGACCTTCTTGGTTTTTTAGAAAAAGAATGGGTAATGGAAGAGATCCAGTAACTAATTTTTCTATCACTTACTTGCTGATTATGGGCTTATCCTTACATGTTTGTTCTTTTATATCATGGAATTTCCTAGCCCAAATTCATCTCTTTTGTTATTAAAGCTGCTTGTGACTTTTTCTGCTCATTTAAAGTAGATGTTATGCTGTAGGTCAGTGTTTCTCAATCATGGCAGCTTTCAGATATGTGGACTTCAATTCCCAAGATTCCCTGGGTAATGTAACTGGCTGGAGAATTCTGAGAGCTGAAGTCCACATATCGGAAAGCTGCATAGTTGAGAAACAACTATGCTGTAGATACTGCATGCATCCATACACCTATCAACACACATGATTGATGTGGACACGGGATCTCTTCTTTCCATTCAACACAATTATATCATAAAATCTCATTTGCTGTATTATTTCCTTCATCCACAATCACTTCAGTGCTGGGAAAATACAATGAAGTTCCTCCAATGCCGTACTATTTTCTGTATCGCAATTGAGGCATGTTTGGTATGGGTTTCTTGCCTCAGCTAATTTCTTTTCCATTGCAATGGTATTCTTTAATCCATCAATGACTATAAAGCACTTGTTCCAGTAACGTACGATCATGTTACATTTTTTTTTTTGCAGCAGTGATCTGTATCTGCCACTGATTCCAGATTTTCCCACAGATTTCTCCCAAGTTAGCAACAAGGAAGGGTTTCTTCATAATGGCACCCTTCAGGTGTGTTCGGATTGGATCCCTAGAATTCCTAGCCAGAGATTTCTTCAGTAGTAATTCCAACATTGGAACTGAATTGCCCCATCTTTGAGATAATATAAAAAAGATTAACATTAATGGATCTATTATTGTTATTGAATATTAGGGTGTTTAAAAATTGTATCCACAATAACCCGAAGTCTACCTTGGAGAAATATGTTAGTAAAAGATCATAGAAGTAAATTAATTGGAAACTCCTGCTAGATTAAGGATTACTACTCTCTTCCAACAGGGAACCTAGTAAATGATAACCATCTCACCTTCCTTGTCTTCTTTCCCTGCAGGCTCCCAGATGAGACATCCCCATCACTGATTTCCTCCAAACCTGTAAGCAGTCTTTTTCACAACTGGCCTAAGTCCCCCCAGGGCAAGCATCCCAAAAGTGTGGACTTTGACATCCGTCCTGCCCTGCGACGGGCCCCGAGTCCAGCTGCCCTGCCCAGTGAGCACAAGATTAGCCCCACCCCAAGGCCTTCCTCTCTTCCCATCCTGCCTTCTGTGCCCATCTATACTGGCGTCTTTGATCTCCGTGGTTCACCCACTTCTGGGGGTGAACATCCCTTCCCTAGCTTTCCTTCAGGCAGCCGTTCTCTGTCCCCAACCCACTTCCTGCCTCCAGCTACGGACAAGCCGTTCGGCTCCAAGCCGTTGCCTTTCTGGACTAAATACGATGTGGCTGACTGGCTGGAGTACCTGAAGCTGGGGGAACACCGTGATCGTTTCCTGGACAACGAAATCGATGGATCTCATCTGCCTTCCCTCACCAAGGAAGATTTCATTGACCTGGGCGTGACGCGAGTTGGGCATCGCATGAACATCGCCCGTGCCCTCAAGTTCTTTCTGGAGAGGTGATGGGGGAATTTGCCCTGCCCCGGGGAACCTCTTGCCTGAATGTACAATGGACCTCCACCATGGGGAGAACAAAGAGGTGGAAGGGTTGCAGCTGCGGGGCCGGGCACAGGGAAAGTGGTGAAAAGAGACCCTGTGGGGGGTGAGGGTAGAGTGGGGGATCTTGGATAAGCTCACCAAAGCCTGCCTGGGCACCCTCACGGGTGTGCACTTTTCTCTGTTGCGTTGCCATGTAGCAATTTATTCATTTCATATATCCAGCACAACAGCACTGACATGAGTGTATGAACCCTTAACCTGCATATCATCACTTTCCAGGTGTGTGTGTGTGTGTGTGTGTGTGTATGTGTTTATAGCTGTACACATACACTTGCTCTTCATTCTCCATCAGCATAGCCACCAGCTTTTCCAGTCAGATGGCTGGTACTAGCCATTCAGTAGTGCAACAGCTTCTACCTGCCCCCCCATCCCTCATCCTTTCTGTTGTTGCTGATGGCCCTTATGTAGCAACTGCTATTTGCACATCAATTCATTCAGCCATGTAACAGCTTGCTCTGTACATCTCCACAATTACCAGGATTGTTAAGTACTCTGCCTTTAAAAAGAAAAAAAAGAGACCTGCTACAAGAAAATGAAATTTCCATATATTTCCTTACTTTGCAAAGTATTCTTTGGGGAGGACCTCAGATCATTCAAGTGCCATACTTACTTGGTAGGAAGATTGGGTTCCTCCTCCCGATAATTACCTGTGAATTGGAATGGGCTCTTCATATTAGATAAAAAGAATTTCTAGAAATAGCTACTGAAAAGTATGGGTGCCTTGGAAGATAAGCCATCACTTGAGTTCATCGGGTGAGCTTCAACCTTATTAGTGATGCCAAAATTGGGCTTTTCTCTTTTTCATCTCTGTTCAGTTATCTCATTGCCTTATTTTTGCTTTTGTTCCTACTTTTCTGTTTTCACCTTTTTCTACTTCAGTTACCTCTTCCTCTTTTGCCTTCTCCATCAAGTTTATTCTTACCCTCTTCCGTGTTACTGTTACTTTCGTTTTGGCTGTTTCTGCTGGAAGAAGGAAAGGGAATCTCTGTTTCTGTGCGAAAATAGTTGGTTTATGCAAATTGAGTGTAAGTTCACAGATAGTTGTTGAGTCTTATGTTGGCCAGTTTGGGGATATGGCTTTTGTAGATATTTATATAATATCTACCTTCATACATGTGTATGCATATACAAATTGGTCATATGCAAGCATTTATTGATGGGTAGGGAGAACAGCCTAGATAGACAAGAAAGGGAAGGTGGGCATTGCACAGGATTTTTTTCCCCTCCCTCTCTCCCTACCTACGTTTTGTCCAGGAAGGATGTCTTAAATTTAATGTCTTTTTTTGATAAATACTGTAATTATTAACTGCTAGAAACTTGCTTTCTGAATTTTCATTGGAAATAGAGAATGGATGTGGGATGATGAGCCTTAATAGCAACACCTGGCTGACTTTGGAATAGGAAGATAAGCCACATTGGTAGATAAATGGGGCTCCTTCAGAAGATACCAAGACAGTAGACTACACTGGTATATCACCCATCCCAGAAGAAAGCAATTTCACAATGTTACTGTTGCCAAGAAAATGGCATAGACAATGTCCATGAAGTCACCAAGAATCAAGCTTAACTTAAAATAAGATGAAATACTTGTTCAAAGTAGGCACACTGCTGTGACTCTAATTCAGGCCTGTCAAACTAGACTGGATACAGCCCATAGACTATACCCACCCCTGCTCCGCAAAAGCAAAAAACATCAAGATACGGTCCGCAATGCGATTGGATTTTGACATCCCTGCTTCTAATCCATGGCGTGTCTTCCACTCCACAGTCGCACAGTTCTGGCTCATTGCATGTGACCTTTTTGGGAAGAGGGGAAATATTTTTGATAGTACTAAACCCAGGCATAACAATATAGCTGTTGTTTGCTGGGCATGCATTGCCTATAAATGGAGGCTATCGCTGTGTTGACAAAAGAAAGTGGTCTTGACCTTTTTGAGAGGCTGCACTCTAGATCAGTACTGATGAAATTCTATAGCTAGGATTGCTTAGAATTGGCATCATTGCAGAGACTAATGCCAGCATTATTATAAAGGAAAGATCCGAGCAACAGTGGTGCATATGGGGTAGTCCCTGTGATCCACCTGTCCCAAATTATTTCAGTAGGATAAGAAAAACAGGGAACAGCACATGTTAATATTCCACAAACATGGCCATTTGCAAGACACTTCAAATGGGTGGGACAGTCCTTTATGTTCTGATTCTGTTGGGAAGAGATTGAACGTGCTGACTTTGTGGGTAAAAGCTACATAAAAGGAAATGGCACATTCCTTTGCTAATGTCGCCAAAACCTTGTGAAATTATTTTTTTTACTGTAATCTTATAGTTAAGCCGAAGAAGGTGGGTTGGTTCCCATAAAATATTGTGCATTTAAATGACTACATGTTTCAGCTGAAGGACCATATCCTAGATCTTCACTAGTATAAGATCTAGTATAAAGGTAGAATGTAATCTGCATTTCAAAGGCATTCTTGATACTTTGTGTGGTGATCACTAATCAGAGGCATATTGGCTTGCCTATAAAAAATGCACCAGAAGGCAGGACAAGAAGCTAATCAAGGAGAGAAGCAACTTAGAACTAGGGAGAAATTTCTTGACACAACAATTAATCAGTTGAACAACTTGCCTCCAGAAGTTGTGAATGCTCCAACACTGGAAAAGATGTTGGACAACCATTTGTCTGAAGTGGTGTAGGGTTTCCTGCTTAGGCAAGGGGTTGGACTAGAAGACCTCCAAGGTCCCTTCCAACTCTGTTATTCTGTTCTATAATAATCTCAGACACTACCAATCACTTCCTGTTAATATGATTAATATTTTTCAGAGAGACCACTTGAATCTCAAGCCTATATTTTTAGGAAACTTGATTGTATTTGATGCTTGTGTATTATAGGGCTCATTAACGGACAAACGTAGGGCGCTCAGTACATAATATTGAACTAAATAAATGGCTCTTCCTTGCCCCATCTCTTTCTACCACAGAGTACACACAATCCTGACCATAACAGTGTGCAAATACTGTTCCTTCATATATCTTGTGGTTTAGTCCATGCATGTTATGCTTCCATGCTCTTGTGCCCCTGCTCCACTTGCATTCTCAGGTTCAGCAACAGGCTTCATATTACTTTCATTTCAGAATCGCTTCCATTTGCACATGACTCATGTTTCTGTACTTCCAAATATGGAGATGTGCATTTGAGTATTTCTCCAACTAAGTTTGAAGGGAAACATCTCTTACGTTCTTCTACCTGTGGAGTATCTGTGGCAACATTCTAGCTCCAGATTGTAGCAAAGACAAAAGAAGCTGGAAAGGGACAGAATGTAGGAAAGGGATAAATTCTCCCACTCTGGTCTCCTTCCATATTATCATGTTTTTCCTACTACCAACCCAAACTTGGAGTGGGAATGGGGCGGGAATCTTATATATTGACCACATGTGTACTATGATGGAAGTATCCCTTCCCCCTCCCATATGCTGAGCTGCCAAAGAAAAAGATTCCAGTGTATTGGGGGAGTGGAGCTGTTCCAGAATTGTCCCCCCTCCCTCCATACGCAGAGGGCCAATGCCAGGATCCAGCAATGGGCAGCTTTTTTGAAATATACGGTTCAGATAAAGAGGGTTCTTGCTCCTGCTCTTTGCTGGGATCCTTAGTAGGTTGCTTAGTGGGAGCAGGTGTACCTCTCTTCACTTGCTTACCTTCCCAATCCTTATGCCAGATATTGTGAGCTATGGAGAAGTCTGCAGGACTCATTCCATGGCTATAGGCCTTGTGGCAGCCCCATTTCAGCACCTCACTAATGCTGTGACTCTTACCACTAGCTGCCGCCACCACCCTATCACATCTGGGCCACATAGCTGGCCTATTCTTGCTCCTTGAAAACTATTTTTGTGTCAGACAGCAAAGTCCTTTCCACCATCATTAAGAACATGGCGTAGCCACGCCATATTTGTGTAACATGTGGATCTTGGCGTGTACATACCCATTTCCATCATGTTGGGTAACTTGCACATCTGACACCTGTTGAGACCAGCAATGTACCCTTTTCTGTTCATGATCACACAATTAACCCAGGCATGCAAAAAAAAAAAAAATCCAAACTGGTGGTAGGCCCCCTCTGCAAATAAACGTTTATATGGGCAGCCAGGATATTCACCAAACCATAAAAGTGTCAGCTTTGCTTTTATTAAACAAGAGGAACTTGTGGCCCTTGTTGGAAAATGCAGGGCAAGGATGATGCTCAAAAAGTGCGGGCAAGGTTGCAAGAGCTTGTATCTCCAGGAGGAAGCACCTGTTTTTAGCAAGCACTCTTGCCCTGTGCCTAGTTTGGGAAAAAATATGGGATTGCAAAATCTATATGAGCAGTTTTTCTGAGATACTGCGTGGCTCCCTGCAGCCTATAAAGGAGAAGGAAGCTGGGTCTGCACTCTGAAGGCCTCAAACGTATGTAGAGAGGTGGCAGAAATCCTTAGAAAGACTAGAAACCACCAATAGGAATAACTAGACCACGGAATGAGGTGGGAAGGGAGCCAGCCACCATGTTGATATGAGAGACAAGATGAAAGGGGTGAAACTCATACTGACAAAATAATGGCCTGGTCCGTTTAGGCAAAGATATACAACAACACTGAGTGATGTTGGACTGGTCTGCAGGATATTTTGAGTGGAGGCATCAATTAATTTGCATGGCCGGGTTAACCCTTCTGATGGCAGGGCACTGCCCTGTAGCTCTTTGTGCCTCCTCCTCAGGCTGCCTCTTGCCACATCACTGTCCCACCCACATGCACCTCCTGTGGGTCACCCTTTTGCTGCCACATTTTGAACATGCCATGTGGCTATTTCTATTGTGCCTCCAAAAGCCACAGCTCCATATCTTGTGGCCTCATTGCTTGGGTCCAGGCATGTGGTTGCCTGCCCCTCCACAGTCCAGCAGCCACTGATGCCACACTTTAGTGCCACGTGGTGATAGCTCCCTCTCCCCTTCCCCACTGTGTGGCTAATGACGTGCTGCCGGCATTGCACCTTTATGCGACCATCTTTTCTTCTTACTCTTCTCAAAAGTAAAGGGCTCTTGTCTTGTCGGACTGGTCGCACCGGCCCTTCTCATCCACAGGCCCCAGTGAGGGAGCAAAATGAAACAAACTTTAGAATGTCTTCCATAAATGATGTTATTGAGAGACAGGAAAGTACTGGTCTCTTCAGTTTCAGGCGAGGAGTCTTATGCTGCGGTTCTCAGCTTCTTGCATGGGTGGCCCACATGTGCTCACAGTCCAGTTCTGGGAAAGAGACTTTTGGGGCGTTGGTTTGGGAGCAAGGTTCTTGCATTTGCTAAGAATGGAAAGGGATGAAAAATCTGAGGAAAGGTCAAACTTCTCAGATCCCTGGAAAAGAGAACTGGTAACTGGAAATGTGGAGCAGGTGGTTTGGCAGGAAAATGAATGCTGGGTGGTGTGGGGGTATAAATGTCTAGCAAAAAAGAATTATAAAGATGGGGAGAAGCTAGAAGAAGGCATGTACTGATGGTGTTTGAATGGACTAAACGTGGGACCAGAGGACTCCTGTTTTCAAAAGGATGAAGTAGCCATTCTTGTGTTCTTGGGGAAATGAGGAATTTTCTGCATTGCCTAAAAAGAAGGGCAAAAAGAATTACAGGCCCAGCTTATTTGTGACTTCCGCAGGGGCATTTTTGGCCAAAGAATGCTGCTCCTGTCATCTCAAGTTTTTTTTCCCCTCTAGAATCACTGGAACTTCATAAAAGTTGCCTCCCATCTCCCATACTATGTATGGAGGCAGTAGCTTAAAACATGAAGTATTCCTGAAAGTGGGAGATAGGGTTCCTTTAGGGGCACAGGTCAAGCTTTCCCCAGGTTTTGAAAAGTCTGGCTATTTCATTAAGAGAAAATACTAGTCAAGATTCTAGTCCTCGTATGAATACCAAGTGAGGCCTCGCACATTTGAAAAAGTTGTTTGAGGAACTGCCTAGAAAATTTTTATTTCCTCCAAATGTTACTTGGGTTTGGCTGTGGGGGCAAGCAGAACTTATGGTCCTCTGAGGTGGAGTGAAGAAGGGGGTTATTGGACTGATCCTTGAAGCATTGAGAACTACAGCATTGAGTCCTTTTGCCTTAATGTATTGAAATGAAGTATGTGATGTTGACTTTGTGATTCAGGGATCCATTCCCTGGGATGATTATTGGGGGTGGGGGTGGTGGGGTGGTGATAATGCCTGCATTTGACAGGGTTGTGTTTTGAATTTTATTGTGATTGCTGGGTGGAGAAAGAGGCTGTGGAGAAGAGAGTCGGTACGTTCCCTTCCATCATTTTAATCTTCTCCTGTAAATCTCAAAAGGTGATCATTCTGTCCTCCCCACAAGCCAACACCTGGCCCTGTAGCATCCAGGTGTAATGTATAATAGATTCCACTAACATACAATCCATTTCCCCACACACATGCAAATATATCTATATCTATATCTATATATACATAACACATCTTTATTTTTTTGTTATTGCTGGAGAGAGGCCACATAATCCAGAATCAATTATTCAACTTCAGCCTACAAGAACACTGGTAAGAACACATTTTGGCTCCTGAGTGCAGAGGGGTGGCTTCCAATTCTATTAGAATTCCACTGCATGCTTGAGATTCCTGCTGGGCTCTTCTTTGCAAGGTTCAGCTCAGTTCCCAAGTATGGAGGCTACAAAAGTGGTTGTGAGGGGGGCACCCATGGCCAACACCTATTTTAAAGGTTCCTCATCTCCATTGAACCTGTTCATCTCTCTTCCTATGCTGGGAGGATGGATTCCTATCCTGCTAGATGCTTCTCTTTGCTCCTTCATCACAGTCATATTAGATTCATACTCTAGAATCTAGCTTGGGTTGACATTTGATGTTTGTTTTGACTTAATTCCACCTACCCTGGGAAAACTGGCATTTTGTTCCACCTTCATTCTATCTCCAGATGTCTTTGGAACCCAGGATTCCTAGACCTTCTTCCTCTTTGGTACCTTCCTTCCTGAAAGGAACTGTACCTCATGCTGTGGGCAGATTCTTTTGAAATGAATGTATTTAATCCTGTGTTGCCTAAGATTATTACCTTATGGCATTCAGGCAGATCTGCCTCACATGTTCTCTCTCTGTCTCTCTCTTTGTCTCTGTCTTTTCTCCCCCCCCCCCCACCACCACACACACACACCACCACCAACACAGAACTTCCTTTATATCCTCTACCAAATCCGTTATTCTGGGCTGGAGGTCCTGACTCTGCCTTCAATGCCTGTGCAGAGCAACTAATGTAATTTACTGGTTTTATTTGCAAATATAAACTTTATGGGATACAGAGATTCTCTGTAGGTGTCTTTGCATCCATTAATGTGTGTTTTTGAGACAAGAGGGGAGACCCTTGGCTATAACCAAGTGTTTGCAATGTTCTTCACTATCGATACTTGGAACAGTAACACAGAAAACCAGGCAGAAATAAAAAAAAGCAATGCCCTGAATTGGGAATTTGGGGAGGCAATGGCAAGAGTTTTGCCAACTGATTCTCCTGGTAGTTTGGTTACAGCTTCTGAATGCTGCAGTGAAGAAAAAGGAGCAGTTGGAGTAATTTTGCTCACCTTTTGAACAGTATCTCACTTTCAGTGCTGGCAACTCATTCATCAGTTTAGTTCAATAGCAGAACTAATACTGGATGTGAAAGCTAAACTCACCTTAGTTAACAAAGCTATATTGTAAACTTCGTCAGACCCTAAGTATCTTGATAGAATTCCTCTTGTTCAAAAATGGGTCTTCTCTCACTTGTGGAAAAAAAAAAGTAGAGGGTTTTTTCCTCTCTCTCTTTATAAAAGGTAATTTTATTCTCTCTGTCTCTCTTTTCAACCTTGCATGGCTTTCTTCAGGGAGTAAAAAAGAAAAGTCAAAATGGTCACCATAATCATGTGATCAATGCCCCGATCTTTTAAAACACATCCGTAAAAAAGGAGCGGTTCTGATTGCATGGATATGGCCATTTTTGACTTTTTTGAAATAATATCACCCACCACTGCCCATAGACAACCCTGCCTAAAACGACTTAAAATTTAGTGCTCACCAAATGGTGGAAACAAATTAGTTGAGAAAATAAGAAAATAATTTCATTAAAATATAGGATCCCCCGATTCTGGCTTGAGAATATAATGCTGTCTTTGGAGGGGAAGGGAATAGAGGATACAGACAAGGTCCCTAGGGATATGCAAGTGGTTTGCTGTATGCTAGCTTTATACCATCCCACATTCTTTTCAGTGATTCCCAGTGTCCACTTGCCCTGATGTTTGAGTCTGGTTCCTGGCTTGCAGTTATAATTTTCTATTTCCCACCATGTTTCAACTTTTCTGAGTTGGGGATCATTATAGACCATTGCAGAAAATTGGAAAAAGCGCCTTTATGGTTTTTTGCCACTGATAAGTCAGTGTAGGGGAAAAGCAAACAGTGGCCAATTTGGTCAGGCTATTTTTAAACATGAACCCAGTCCTAAATCTTGGATATCCTGGATTATTTGCAGCATATTGATAAGAACATCTGGCTTAGAATTGTTGAATCAAAGCAAGCAAAGTAGTTGCTTAAGTTGTAGTTAAGTAGTTCTGCACAATTGAGATGAAGCTTTCAATTGTGTACACATAAATCATTCTAGCTTGTCCAGTGAAGTTGTTGTTAATTAGTTCTGTTGCCATGCCAGTATTTTACACCAAGTTACTGAACCTCTGGTTTCTACTAGAAACAAATAAGTTCCTTTCTGCCAAAAACTTGGCCATGCTTGATTTATGGAGCTCATGAGATGTCCTCCCAATGACCTGCTTAGGCACGAGGCAGCAGATATGATCAGATCATTACTCAAAGAACACTTGATAAGGAACCCAACAATTAGATTGCAGAGCTTAGTTTCTTCCCCAAATGCTTTGACCGGGGTAGGCCAGTTCTATCAAAGGCTCTATCCTTGTCAGATTTCCCCGTTCAAAGTCTCCACCACCCCCATTAGTAATGTCCCTTATCAACATTGGAAGTCATTAGATGTGCAGGTAGTCCTTGACTTACAACCACAATTGAGCCCAAAATTTCCATTGCTAAGGGAGATGGTTGTTAAGTTACTTTTGCTTCATTTTATCACCTACCTTGCCACAGTTGTTAAGAGAATCACTGCAATTGGTAAGTAGTAACGTGGTTTTTAAGTGAATTCGACTTCCCTATTGACTTTGCTTGTCAGAAGGTTGCAAAAAGTGATCTAATGACTCCGGGATGCTGCAACCATCATAAATACATGCCAGGTCCCATGGGTCCAATTTTGATCACATGACCATAGGGATGCTGCAGTAGTCGTATGTGTGAAAAACAGTCATAAGTCTCTTTTTCTCAGTGCCAGTACAACTTTGGCTACTAAACGAATGTTTGTAAGTCGAAGACTACCTGTAGTAACCTGTTCACATTAAGCATTAGGAATTGTCTAGTGTTCTAAATGAGAAATACTGAAATACAATATAGACTGAATTTGAATACAGAAGAAAAGATTGGGTGGAACAGTGAATGAAATATCTTTTATAACAAATCCCATGCAGATAATATCACTGCAGAAGAGTTCATGGCTGGGGATTACTGTTCTTCAGACTCAGAAATTTAGCCCAGGAGCAAGAGGACAAGCCACAAGAATCACCTAGCTTGGTAAGATGGACAACATGCCTACAATAGGTGAGCTAGTAGTTCTGAGCAGTGTGGCCCTGTGTTAATTTTTGTATGATCCTTGGACTATTTCTGCCTAATGCAAAGCTAGTACAATAGGGCATTTGGAAGAATCCCAAGAGCAGTAGAAGTATCCCACTATCCTGGTACACTAATTATTTGACTACTTTGGGGGTGCTGTTTCCCATTGCCAAAAAAGTAGGCTTGGAGGCACCTTGAGAGGATACTCCATTTCCATCGTCCAGTTCTAGATTAGAGGCTGCCATTCCCTACAGTTCACCCCCTTTCAATTAACCAGTTCATAACTATTCTGATTTAGAAGGAACATGCAATCATGACTCCAGTGGGAAAGCATTGTTTTTAATAACATTTTGAAAGAGAAGCAGCAGAACAGTGCCAAGCGTTTCAGCTCAGTCTGATTTCCCCAGTTAAAACTCTAGAAGGTATAAATGGGTTGGACTATTGCTCCCATAGCCATTAATTATACCACACTAAATGTAGTCTGGGAACTCGGAAGCAGGTGAACATCAAGGTTGAAGTTGTTGGCTCTATTGCCGATGGCAAGAGGGGGTGGGGGAGGCATTCAGAACATAGCAGATGACCAGGATGCCAGAGGCCAATACAACATCCATATCATTGACTATAGTTTATTATAGTATTTTAAATTTATTATACATAGTACACAGTTGTACAGTTAAGACACTTGTGTTGTAATTTTTACTTTAAAATGTAATTTATTACTTTCTGAAACCAAATGGTGCTTATTCTGAAGTAAGAAATAGGATTGCCTAAAGCAATCTATTATTAACATTATAATTACATTTGTGTCTAAAATTATTTAGCTGCCTGTCTTGCAGCCATGAACTTCTTGCCCAGTAACAGCTGAACCATACAGCTGGATGAGGAAAGTTGGTGGGAGGGGGGCAAACACTACTTGGGGAAGCTATATGCAAATTGTAAATCAGAATATTCAGCAATATAACTTTCTATGATGATTCTAAAATTAAGAGTCCTCTGATAAATTTCAGATGTTAACATTTACTCAGAATAGGTCAGGCACCAGGGGGTGGATGGGAGGGAGAAAACATAACCTGTTTCAATTTTTCCAGCAATTTGCATGCATGAAAGGATTGGGTGGTTTTTTTTTTAAATTAAAAATAAATAAAAACTATATCAAACAAGCAGAAATGAAGCAATGATGTTTCAATCTATACAAATTCACCATAACAGAAAAGAAAAAAGTGGTCTAACACAAGTTTGGCAGCAATTGGAAATTTAAGCTGCAAGAAATAGATTACCACAAATGCATGGTCTTTTTAGAGCAGTGTTTCTCAATCTTGATAACTCTTTAAGATACATGGACTTCCAACTCCCAGAATTCTGGGAGCTGAAGTCCACACATTTTAAATTGCAAGGTTGAGAAACATTGTCCTAGACTTTTCTGCTTTTCACACAATTAGAAGGACCCTCTTGTTCCTCAGTTTCATTGGGAAATAGCAACAGCATTTTGGAAAATAAATCTTCCCACAGACTTCACCCACAAAAGTGTGACTGTTCCTCCCAAGGCTGCCTACTTCAAAGATGGGCAGGCAAAGCAGAAAAGATGTACTTCAGAGGTCCTCTAGAGGGCACCCTCTTTCCAAATGTACGATTAGAAAGACCAAGAATAAAAACCAGGAATGTAACCTTTCAAGGGAAACATTCTCCTAACTTAAGAAAAAAAGAAATAATTAGATAGATGAACAAGCAGGACACCATCATCATGTTTTGCTTGGTTTTGGATTCATATCTTTCCTGGAGGTCAGATGCCATCCAAATGACTGGCTTCCCAGGAGTCACTGAGTGTGTTCAGCAGACGCTGGCGAGCTAAGGACCTTCGAAGGTGCATGCGATAGTCCTCCATTACCAGATTATCCCAGCGTCGCAGCACAAAATGGTTTTCATCCAAGGTTAATCCAGAACACAACAGCTGATTCCGAGTTCGGAAATCTGATACTGTGATCAGCCACCTGCATAGGAAGACAAGAAAAGGGAGATGGCTGACGGACATGGTTTCATCAAGCTTCATTATGGAGGAAGTTTCCATTGCTTCTCCAGCACCCCATGGCTCAACAAGTTCAGAATAATTCCTTTAAAAGTTCAAATGACCCCTTTCATGGGGCCCAGTGCAATAGGCAAAAATGGCAGGAGATACTGGTGTAGATGGCACAGAGACAAACATAATGGAGTGTGTCTGAAGCAGATCTGGCTGTTCTCAGAAGCAGACCCAAACAAAATTCCCAAATGGTTGAAGGCTAACTTCCCCAGTTAAGCAAAAGCATTCAGATCTCTGGCTTCTCAGAAGAATTCAATATGCTTCTAGGCTGAATATTCAGCTTTTAGAGTATTCAAGTTTACACTCCCTCCCAAGGGCTGACTGCTGGAGACAGAGGCTGTATGTCCTGAAGGCCGCCTGTGCCCTTTGCCTAGATTAGAAATTTTATTCTTTTATGGCAGGGCTGCATAATTTATACCGGCCTTCCCAAAGTTGCCATTCAACTGGCATGTTTAATGCAACAGAAAAGGGAAACTCTAAAATACCCTGAGAAAAATGGTAACTGGTCTGGCCTGGCCAAGATTATGCATTATTCATCTGCTAGATCAGTATTTTTTAAACTTGGCAACGTTAAGAAGTGTGGATTTTAACTCTTCATAAGTCCCTAGTGCTAGCCAAGGAATTCTGGGAGTTGAAGTCCACACCTCTTAAAGTTAAGTTTGCAGAATACTGAGCTGGGTTGTGTTCTGAACTCTCATACCTTCAGCTGAATGTATAATTGTAAGGAGCATAAATGAACACGACTTATTCAACTAAAGTAACTTGCTCAGGAACCCAAGTTAGTATATCCAGGTTAGTATAACACATTTAGTTTTGTTACTGAATTAACTTGTTTTTCAAATTTGCATAATATGTTGAGTTATAGATAAACTAAACAGTATGGGTCCATACAGTGCAGTATTTTTTTTTAAAAAAAGGACTAAGCAAGCTTACAATGTTTTCTGAATGCATTCACCCAAGCTTTTGCTGGTCTGCACAGACATGAGCAAACCCAGCTAAAATGGGGCCCTAAATGTTAGTGTCTCTCACAAGAGTCAGGACTAAAGAAGGAGGGAGATCAAATGATAGCTCCCAGATTTTATACTGTTAGCTATTCAAAGTCATTAGACTGAGATGGATGACCATTTGATTGATAGATATATAGACAGAATGAGTAGATGATAGGTTAGGTGATTAGATTAGATTAGATTAGATTGAAAAGAGAAAGGAAGGGTGAGGGAGGAGAATTCTGAGAGTTGAAGTCCATCTTAAATTTATTAAAGATAAATTTGATGAGACTGCTGGTCAGTGAAGGAAACTACGTATTGCCTCAGCTAAGCATTCTTTTTTTTTTTTATGATGCCATGGGCCAAGCTAGCCAAATAAAAGTGAGTGATTAAACAGATTTGCCTTAGTCCAGAGAATTGGAGGATAGAGTAGTTGAATATCTACACCAACCTGTTCTTCCGCCCAGCAGTTCCACAGATTACATTGATGTTTTCAAATTGGATGCTGCGTAGCAGACCTGCTTCAAAGGCATTGGGAATGACGGCTTCTATGGCTGCTAGGATTTCAGCATGCTTCATCTCCTTTTCAGGCTAAAAGTTAGAAGCGATGCTCAACCATTGATGTTCTCCACCTTCAGACGCACCTTTTAAGTTGTTATGGCTTGTGTATAATAGTTCTACCCTATCTTTGTTCTTGGAGTTTTGATTTTCTGCTATTCCCTCATTTTACCTTCACAACATCCTGTAAGGTAAGTTAAACTGAGACATTGGGATCACTCAAGATCTCTGAGTGACTGTTTTTTCACTCATGTAAAACGATAATACAACACTCAGGATTCCCAGGAAAAATGGCAAACCGCTTTACCGTCCTCCGTATTTCATGCTACAGGTAGTCTTTGACTCACAGCAAACCATTTAACAATGGTTAGAAGTTACAATGGCCTCAAAAAAATAAAATAAAACGTACAACCCATCCTCTGTCACATGACTTCCAGTGTTGAGTGATCACAATTGGGTGCTTGGCAACTGGCTCGCATGTATGACGGAGCAGCATCTTACCATCATATGATCATGATTTATGGATCTTCCTAGCTGGCGTCTGACAAGCAAAACCAGTTGGGGAAATCAGATTTACTTAACAACCATGGTAAAACTGGTTATAAAATTGGGTCCAGTCACATGATATGTTTTACAAATGCTGTAATTTATGATTCGGTAGTGGCATGAGCAGGATAGAAGGATCCTTGCTCTTCTTGATCTCTCAGCAGTCTTCAATACATGGTATCCTTTGTGCCAGATGCTGGGTTTGAGGCTGGGTGGAACAGTTTTGTGTTGGTTTGGCCCCTTTCTCCAAAGTTGGTCCTAATCAGTGTTGATAGGGAGTGAAAGGTTCACCCCACAACCATACCTCTGTGACATGCCATAGGGCTCTGCACTCTTGTCTACTCCTTTTTAACATCTATATAAAGTGCTGGTTGAGATCATTCACCAACGGGTTGAGGTATTTATCATTAATGTGCTAATGATACTCAACTTCATATATCTACCCCTGGTGATCCAAGTGATGCCACTTTCTTGCAGTGCCTGGGGGCTCTGGGGGACAACAGACTACAATTGAACCCTGGCAAAACCAAATGGCTTTGGGCGCATGGAGCTTCAAGAGTCAGGACTTTACCCAACTTAGTTTTGCAACCTGCATTACACCAGACAGACTCAGTTCACAACATGGGGGTTCTCCTAGTCTTGTGACTCCTGCTCAAAGAGCACTTGGCAGTCGAGGCTAGGACAGCCTTTCCATAATTTTGGTTGGTGCACCAGTTGTGGCCTTTCCTGGATCAGGAATCTCTGTGCTCAGTTAATCAAGCCCTGGTCATCTTATGCCTAGATTACTGCAATGCGTTCCATATGAAACTACTCTTGAAGAAAATTTGGAAGCTTCAACTAGTGCAGAATGCGGCAGTGTAAGCAGCTCCTGGGGTCCTTAGGATGATCTATGTTACACCGCTTGCTCTGCAAATTGCACTGGCTGCCAGTCTTCCGGATGCAATTCAAAGTGTTGGTTATTATCTTTAAAGTCCTGCATGGCATGGGTCCAGGCTACTTGAGGAACTGTCTCACGCCACTGGGACTGGCCTGCCTCACCCACATCAGCAGAGGAGGCATGTTGCAGGGTCCATTGCTCAAGGAATTCCAGCTGGCGGGTATGGGGGAAGGGCTTTCGCCCTATGGAACATCTTATCTCCTGAGGTGAGATTGGCTCCCACCCTTCTGTACATCTGCAAGAGCCTGAGGACCTGGTTATGTCAGATGGCCTGGGGCCCTAATGGGGGAACATCACATTGGAGGCGGTTGTTGAATTAAGAGCCAATCCCACTGCTCTGCCATGCATCCTATTCTCTCCTCTCTTACTTAACCCTAACCCTAACTATACCTTGATTGGGATTTCTATTTTTATTCTTTAAAATATATTTATTTGTTAGAATTTTAATATTTGAATGCTGGAAGCCACCCAGATTTGTTTGTTATGAGACGGGCAATGAATAAATACAATAAATAAAAATGATGGAAACTCTGGTCTTAAGTGGAGAAGTACCTGTATGTTTGAATATGGAAGTTTCACTAATTTCTCCATTGGATTCTTCCCATAAACAAGTATTTCCTCTCCCACCCTATCTTCTTTTTCTTTTCTAAGCAAGCCAAGCTCTCAACTAACATCATAGTGAATATCTGAATATGAGCTATGATGATGCAGTGGTTAGAATGCAATATTACAGGCAAACTTCCCATAGTCAGGAGTTCAATCCTGACTGGCTCATGGTTGACTCAGCATTCAATCCTTCCAAGGTCAGTAAAATAAGGACCTTGATTGTTAGGAGCAATATGCTGACATTTTTAAACTGCTAAGAGAGTGCTGTATATACCACTATGGAGCAGTTTATAAGTGATACTGCTGCTATTATTATTATTATTTATTATTATTATTATTATCCGAAGTTAAGCCTAAATTATTCATGAGTGAATTATAGACAGCTAATAAACTTCAACATTCACTCTGAGGAATTAAATTTTCTCAGTGTACAACTCAGATATCAAAAAATGTACTCCTTTGTAAAATCTCTTAGTTGGTAAAGCTGAGCCATAACCTAGTCTTGCCCAGATAGGTTGACACTGAAACTGCCAAAGTTTCTAATGTACCCCCAGACAGTATTGGCTATGACATGGTTGTTGTGATCACAATTAATTACATTTTCTCAAACACATGTTATGGGTGTAAATAGTTGCCATGAATTAAGTCTTGAGTATACAAGTGTGAATGGGGGGAAATGGATCGTTTTTTAAATTACAGTATTTATGGGTGGGTCTTTATGTCCCTCTAAGGCCTCATGCACAGCTGTGCACAACAATGACATCTGTCTCGGATTTCTCTTATTTTTTAAAAGAATAAATTAATCTACACCAGCCAGCTCACAAAAAATGAATTTCCCACAATGCCATCATATCTAACTTCTCTCTGGGCATGGGGGAAAAATTAAAAAGCAACTGGTTTTGTCTCACAGAGCTCAGCTCTTCTCAGACAACTTGAAAGGGCCCTGAGTCTGTCTTTCCCACTAACACTAACCGGGTTCTCCAAGCAAAGGCAAAGAGGTCGGGCAGCAGGTGGCCGAGGAAACTTGCGGATACAAGGCATTTCCATGTCCAAGGCTTCATATTCGGCAATGATCTTCTTCAGATACTGACGCCTAATGGGGAGAAAGAAAGCTGAAGGCCATGCCTAGGCCCCATTAATAGTACAGAGTTATGCCTCAGAGTCATCCATTTTGATGTAGCCTCTCTCGTCAGGAGAAGCTGAGAAAGTACTTCCTGACAAAGCAGAAGGCAGTTTGGCATAGAAATGCCAGCCGTTGTTCTCATTGTCCGCTTGTGCTCTTTTGAGAAGCCTTTGGTTGGCCGTTGCAGATATAAGATGGTGATTTAGGTAGGACTTTGCCTAATCCACCTGACCTGAATCTAGGAGAATGGACAGTATTGTGAACAAGTATGGGTATTATTTTTTCATGCTCACCTATAGCCTCTGTTTTGATTAAGAGGCATATTGGAAACCTCAATCCAAGAACTGGGGTCACTGCCAAAATGCCCCCCACTTCTAGAACAGTACCATAAGGCTGCCACATAAGAAAGCCATGTGGTGGATCAGCTACTTCTCCTTCCCAAAGGTGATCTTCAGAAAAGATAAAGGGACTGAGATGTGACCAGGAAGTGGGGATGGAGGCCCAAGACTTTGGGATCCATTGGGATAGAAAGTGGGGCAAGGGGTGCCTCAGGGTGGGGGAGACCTTCGGAGAGCAACAGCAGGCCACTTGTGAACAGGAGAGATGCTGCCATGTGGGCTTGGACCTGGGCATGCACCAAGCCTCCCAGAGTCTCCCACCTACCCCAAGGCACTCACTCCATGTTCCGCTTCATTGCAACTAGGAGAGCAGGAATTGTGATTAAGCGAGGCAATCACATGAGTGCTTAAATTAATAACTACCACTATTTATGACTGAAACGGGCACACTTTATTACAGACATAGATTACCTGTATTTAATAATTTTCTGTCCCATTAAAGATTAGAATTCAGTGGCAACTTTCAGAGAGGCTCCCTCTCAAGACTTGTGAGGAAATATGAGATCCTACTCTAGTATCTTAGTATCATACTAATATCCTGTCTTACTGAGACATTGCTCTCTTGATAATGCTGCTGCTCAGGAAATTACATTATAATTTACAGACAGATGATAAATCTTCAGGGGCTCTGAAGGACTGCAGCAGGATAAAGAATATACCCTTCCTGGGAAAAGGAGCAAGGGATACTGTTCTGTAATTCAGCCCCTTACTCTGAAATAGTGTCCTTTTTCTCCCTAATGTCGATTTTTTATCATTTCATACTCACGAAGTTTTTCGAGGGGGTGGGCAAGGTTGCTCCAATTCGAGAAAAAGGGAGGATACCCCTTCACTTTCAGTTTCTGGAACTGAAAGCAAAATGGTTAGTTAACATTTACAATGTAATCTATAGTTCTTCCACAAAAAAATCAAAACATGAGAAGAATCTCTTGAACCTAATCAAAAGCTCTCCGTGTCCAACATGCTTTTTTTCATACTGGCAAACTAGCTGCCCTGGGAAATACAGAAAATAAAGACCATTCAGAAGTTCTTTTGGATTCACACTTTCATTTTACACACACACAAAAATGATGGGCCACTTTCAGGGCTGTAAGTGGAAATAGAAATCACTAAATATATTACCTAAGTTTCTGGACAAAAAGTAGAATATAAATCTAATAAAAACAACACGCTACAGTATTTCTGGATAGAACTATCTAATAGTTGCACAAATATTTCTGTAAAGGGTTTGAATTTGAACCAAAGTTGTGTCTCTTGTGAGACTTCTCGTTTAGTTGACCTGATCAAAACATTGCACTAAAGTCCTAAACCTCAGATCTTGAACCACAATGGTAGGATTCATATAACATACTAAGCCAAATCCCATTCAGGTTTGGCAACATGTACAAACCTCACATAGACTCTATTTTCCCATATTTAACTGGTTATAAGATGGGGTAGAAAAATCCAGTTAGTTGTAGGATTAGCGAGTTTTTAATATAGTTTTTCACAACCCTGAGGCCAGATGATTATTTTACTGATTTATTTATTTTTACCCACCATTATTATTTTTTATAAATAACCCAAGACAGCAAACAAATCTAATACTCTTTCTTCCTCATATTTTCCTCCACAACATCAACCTTGTGAGAAAATTTAGACAGAGAGTGACTGACCCAAATCACCCAGACAGTTATCAAATGTATAAGGCAGGACTAGAACTGACAGTCTCTTCGTTTCTAGCCTGGTATCTTAACCATTAGGCCAAACTGGCTCTGGGGAAGAATTTGGGGTTAACCCTTTTATCTGAATCCCAGCACAGAAATGAAGTCCTTAGCAAACCCATAAAAATAGGCTTGCATTAGTAACTCAGTCCCATTGTTTAATATTTCACTCCTTTTCTTCTCAAAAGGTAGTAAGCCTATCCCAGCTCCAGCTGCATCAATCAGAATCAGGTAGATTTTAAATAAAAAAAACTGATTTGAAAAATAAATATATAGGAAGTGACAGCTACACAGCTGCCCTGCAGGGACTGGCAACCTAGAGTCTAGAAAGTGGATTCCTTGTCTCCCTGGTGGGAATCTGTCATGTTGTGCTCCTGGTATACAGGATAAATATTTTCTGTGGGCGCTATGTTACAACATTCAGTTGGAAGGGTACTCAGAAGTGCCAAGCTCAATCCTTATCTTCAACACTTAATACTCTACAACTACAGCAATCCTGACAGACAGACCCTGTATAAGTAACTCCAATAAGAAATAGCCTACCACTTCTGTGACCAATTTGATTTGTTATGAATCTTACTTCGAAGAGCTATTTCATAATAAGTAACTTTCCCTGTAATTTCTACCCATTTGGATTTGCTCCAGTCCCTTTGAATAAAAAGAGAATGCATCTTTTCCATTGAAGAAGATAGCTCAACTCCATTTTCTACATGGGAACCCTTCTGATCATATCTGTTTTCTCCCTTTAATGCAAAGCTGAATAACCTGCCACTTTCTAACAATCCCAGAACCCTTTCTAACAAACTGCTGAGCATTAGGCAAGTGAAAAGTATAGTTAAATGGAAATGTAAGTCTGAGGGGGGGAAAGCACCCTCTTTTTAAAAAAATAAAAATAAATTCAGGCCTTTGAAAAAAGGAGGGAAGAAATCTAAGTGAAACTAGGTGGGCAATGTGATTTTTCCCCCATGGGCATCAGAACTTGATCCATTGTGGATTTTACTGTGTGCCAACATATTCAGCATGGTTGTGACCACCAAGTGTTATTCATCTAACCATCAGCACATTCTTTCCAGGGCTACTGGAAGTGTTACTGTTCGACTTGGTCTGTCCAATACTACAGTAGGTACGTGCAAAAGGCTCCAGTTTTAACCATTTGGAATACAAAATGGCTACATGTATACCATATACTTAGCTTGTTTATTGAATGTACCCATTTAAAAAGTTATGTAATACATAATATGCACTAACCACATGATCTGACAGCTAATTAAAAAATTAATCAAGTTTAAAGTACAATTGGAGCTGCTAGTCAACTGAATTTGGCTAAGCAGAGTTTGGCAGATAATGGGGTAAATAAGTCAGCCTTTCCAAGCATATTTAACATACTTCATTCTAAATAAATGGCTGCAATATTCTTAATTACTAAATGAAATCATTTGGGGGATACATTTTATGAATCATTCACAAGAAAAGTAAACCATATAAACCTTGTAAAAATCAATCATATTTACACTTCACATCTTGCATGAATATGTCTATTAGGTCACTATCAGTCCTGGTTTAAATGTATGATGTTAACATAACCAATAAGTTGATGTCTATCATGATGGAAGTATGATTAAACTGAGTCTAAATAAAGTAACAGCATGTGCATTGGTTTATTTATTTGGTGCAATCCCTTGCCAGTTCCTCATTGGTTGATTCCATGCAGTTATCAAAACTATAAAGTCCAATGGCAGAGTTGTCCTCAGGACACATAAAAAGTAGAGTGCTTCCATTGCACCATTACAGACACCTCTGGACTGTTTGTACACCTTGTGGATATCCCTGATCTATAAAAACATGATTACAGAACAAGAACACCATTAACCTGTTTCGTTTGAGGTCCAGCATACCAAGGAATAAATCTAGAACCACATTTGGCCATCATTAGAGAATCAGGTAACTTGCATTTTCAAGGGGGCTCTAGAAGGCTCTTTATCGATAGCGACCTAGCAACACCCATACATATGCATCAGCTTGATCTGCCTCCTGCCTTCTTGGTTAGGCCTTAGTTTCCTGCTTCCAAGCCATGGCTTTCCTCCTCCTAATTCTTTGATTTCCTTTCTCTCATTCTAGCTTCAAGAGGGAATAAATCATTATGTTCTTATTGGCCTAGCACAATAAAAGATGGAGATGGATCATGGAAGTGAGGAAGGGCTGGACAGCTGCAGCTCCTTCCAGGTCCTCAAGAGTCAGAGGGGTACTTTGAGTTCTCACCACATTCTCCTTGGCTGCTGGAACAGGATTGACACCTGGGTCCTTCGTTCTCTTCCTCCTGCATTCTTGAGGTAGAAAAAAAGAAGACCAGTAAAAATGAAGCTTGACTTCTGCCTACTCCCTTCCTCTTGCAACATGATGCATTGTTGCCTGCCCCACTCCTGATCCAAACTTCAGATATCTCCCCCAAAGTGGGAAGACTCAGAGGAATAACACTTTTCAGATTCTATCAGAAGTAAAACTGCTCATTTCCTCTAACAAACTATATTCATTTCATGACAGTAATAGTTGATTCATGAACTTCCCTGCCAACAGATGTGAGCTGTTGTGCAACTTTGATTACTTTCAAGGGTCATAGACAAATTCAGGAAGGAGGTGATGATAGCTGGCTACTAGATCTGATAAAAATATTGCATTTTCATGATGAAAGGACCCTAAATAATAGCAGGAGGATGCTAGTGCCCTCAATAACTTGTGAGTTTCCCATGGAATTTGGTTAATCCTCTTGAAGCAGGTAACCGGACTAGGTAGGATCTTTTCATGTTCTTTATATTTCTTGAGACAGGAATTAATTTCCCTCGACTATCACTGAGAAAGGGAGATAAAGGGCAGCTAATTAAAGTCATTCTTGAAAGCCATCTTAGTTATAGATCAGCCTCACATCAGTTGGCAGGGAGGCCTATGAATCAACTGTCATATGAAATGAGCATATGCCTCCATATACTATATTTGCCATGAAAATGTTTCCCTCCTCCCAGTGTAACTTTCCTATCATTTTTTAAAATCACAATCTTGATCCAAAGTCATCACACTGCATACAGTGTACAGACTTGCAAGGGGACAGCCCTGAATCACATAACCAATACTTCCAATATTACAACTACAAGAACTGATTGTCCAGAAAAGCCATCTAGGGCATAGAAAGAAAACAGATGCACAAAATATTCTTTATTCTAGACACATTTCCATTGGACTGGAAAGAAAAAAAAAGACATCTTTTTCAGCAGGAATAATGTTGGACATACTATTTCTATTCATTCCCAAAACAAATGAAGGAAGCAGCTAACCAACACAATCATTTTCATCCCTATGCCTCTTTCTTGAAAATGTATTTCTAACCTGAACCTTCTATTGAGAAGCACAATTATGCCACAGTGTTGGACACATGATTTGCACACATAGATGGTGCCAGATTCAATCCCTGAAAGCCCCAGTTAAAGTAACTTTGGACTGCAGATTGGAGAGAAGAAAATCAGTTGCTGCCTGATAAGCCCGAAATCCTCTGGGCAGGCCAACTCTTGCTCTTTTGCTCCTATTCTTTATTTTTGGCATTGACTCTGTTTCATTCTCTATCTCTCCTCCTCCCACCGCATTTTTTCACTCCTTTCTCTCCCCTCTCAGTAGACAGGAATTGTGACACTCCTCTTTTTTTCTGTAACTTTTGCTTGCTTGTGTTACAAATATGTTATATATCTTCATGTTTCCAGAGAGATTCAGATAGGGTAAGAGGCATGCATGCTGGTTTCTAGAAAAAATATATGTAAAACAAAGAATTTGGTACCCTCCAGATTAAGGAGAGCCAGTTTGTGGCATAATTATCAAAGCACCAGCCTAGAAATAGTGAGAGTGTGAGTTCTAGTCCATCTTAAACATAAAGTCAACTGGATGACCTTGGAACAGTCATTTTCTTATCTTTAGGAAGGAAGAAGTGGCAAAGTCACCTCCAAAAATCTTGCCAAGAAAACTGCAGGGATGACTCCCAATAGTCACCAGGAGTCAACAGTGATTTGAAGGCATGGGGGCGGGGGGGGGGGCGGAATAAGATTAAGGACTTATTCAGTAGTCCCATTTCCACTAGTCAGAATAAGCAATTCATATTTGATGGGCACAAATTTTAATCTGGTAAAAGACAGATTCTTATGGAATGATGTATACATTACATGGGAAATAAAATAAAGAGGAAAATGTATATAATAATATCTCATTGTCACCCACTTTATCTCCAAGATCTCCCAAATCTATGAGCGTGGCCATCACAGCATATCAATCATTCAGTACAGTAACTATAAATACTGGTCTCTGTTCCTGATCTCTTTCCTCTGATTCTAATCTAAGGTTTAGCCAAAACTAATCCTGTTTTGCCAGCTGATCTTACCTCATGCTGGTTTCAAGACAGTCAGCTTCCCAGGTAGGCAACTGTGGATTTTCAAATCCTAGAATTCCAGAATTCTGAACCACCTTCTTGGGAGGGGATGTTCCATTTTGCTGGACCTTGGTGGCCATGACACCTACTATAAAAGATAGTCCTCCAGGGTGTATTTTACAATGGTATCACATATGCCATGTTGTCAAGTAGCAATGACACACATTATATAATTTACATCATTTACATAATGATGTCATGATACCTGTGACATTTGTTGTGCATACTTGACAAATGGGTGATAAGAAGAAAGAATGCCTCAATACATGGCCTCACATAGCCTGTTTTGAAAACAAACAAAGTCAAAGCTGGTGAGTATTTGAATGAGAGATCTTCAAGAAATCCTATAGTTCTAGGAGAGTTGAAAATGCATTCAACAAAAAGAGTGGTCGGCCACATCTGTCTGACCAACAAGATAAATGACATGTAAGTATCCACAAATTCAGCAAGAACTGTTTGGAAAAAGACATTTTAAGGAGGAAGATAACCCTTGTGGCCCACCAACAGATAAGCACAAATCAACTGGCTGAATAGACCACAGACTGCCTACCCATAATTTTCAATATCAGAGTGAGACATGTTTTGACCAGACTAGGGTGAAAACACTTGCTACACAATAAAGTGTGTTGTCTGAGAGTGGCTTAACATAGTTTATAAATAATTAGCATATGTATGAACATAGTTTAATAATCTTCAAATGACTTACAACAAATTTTAAATCAGCTAGAGTAGATAGATATTAAGATTTTGTTCAGAATTAGATAGAACCAAATTCAAATCCATTTTCTTCCATAAAACATGAATGGAATAATTTGGAAGAAATAATGCTATAGGGACATTTTGAGCTTCTGGAGGAAAGAAGGAATATAAAGGTAGCACATAAAAATATTACTTCATTTGCTGTCACTGTTTATGGTTACATAAATCACCATCCCATCCATTTTGAAAACATTCATGAAGAGCAAATAAATTGCAGGCAGCACCACAGCCAAGACAATAACTGCTCCCCTGCCCCACTATGAACTAAGACTGCAGATGTTTTAATTAAGTTGGCTTTCAAAAAAACTCTGGCTTAGCAACACCTTTCATTGCTAAGTTAATAAATACATAGAGATTCATTTAGAGATCCCTTTAACATTTGTCGCTGGGTTTGCCAGTCATTCTCACTTATCTGGGCCCAAAAAATTAAAAGAGCCAAGACCTGCTAAAAATGACCACATCAAAAAGGCATTAAAACATTACAGATCTCAAAATAGCACTTGGAACAACTCATTAATTAAACTGAGATGAAAACCTTTATGGTAGCTGGAAGTGACAATTCTCTGTTATTGTTGTTACTGCTGTGAAAGTTGCTGAGGACCACAGTATGAAGATGTTACAAGGAAATATTTTCTCTGTTCTTCCTTCAATTAGTGATAAATGAATAAATTATTTGAGTTGAATGGAGATATCTATTCAGGCCTAAAACAGATTGTTTTTCTTTAAATACTTACTAAAACCTGCCAGTTTGCATCTGAAATTCAAGTTACAATACAGTCTTGAATTGAGAATAACAGATTTTGAAGTCTACAGAATCGGAGGAAGCCTACACACTGCAGATTGGCTATCCCTGATTTAAAATAAAAGTGATTGATAATTTATACCACATCAAAATATAGGGATCAACATGCCAACCAAACAACCAAAGAAAATCAGTCCTTCAAAATGGCTTCTGAATTGCACTGAGAGGGCTGGGGAAACAGAAGGATTACCTGGATGAAATACCAGCAGCCTATCAATCAAACCCAGGCAACCATAACTAGTGAGCCCATCCTAAATGTTTGCTCTGACATAAACTTTATTGATCTTGGAATAAATGTTTGGTCAAGGATATCTCAGACTGCAGGCTCATTTCATTTCCTGTCTGTAATTCAGTTATGAGATCCTCAAGGGAACAAGAATAGTCTCTTGTCTAGCCTCACCTTTAGTTCTAAGCATGCATTCTGTTTTGAACTATAAGAATGGAAATTCAGTATAAATTGTCCTTGACTTAAAACCATTTGTTTACTGAAGTTACACACTGGCACTGAAAAATGGCATGTGACTGGTCCTCACATTTAAGACTATTGCAAACCTCTTCCTCAAGGTCATATGATCAAAATTTAGGCACTTGACAACCTGCATATATTTACAACAATTGCAGCATCTCAGGAGCATATAATTTCCATGTGCAATCTTCCCACCCAACTTTTGATAAAGTCAACTGAAGTCGAATTAACTTAACAACTGCATGATTCACTTAACAATTGCAATTATTCGTTTAACAACTATGGAAAAAATGTCATTAAATCAGGCACAATTCATTTAACAACTATCTTTTGTGTAATGGAAATTCCATTTCCATTTATGGTTGTAAGTTGAGGACTACCTATAATAGATCATATATTTAATCTGAGTAAGAGCTTGATTTGAACATTTGGCACCAGAAGGAGGCTACCACAACTTAATGGCAAATATGTGGAGGCCACTGAGTAGCAACAGAATGAAAAGATTCTGGATCTATTCAGCAGTGGGCTTTTATAGCTTGATATAGTAGCCCTGCTCAAGATATACCAAAGACGTAGAGGTAGGAAATACAGCTCCTGGGCCATAACAGCCTCCACACTTTTTTGCATCCCCCAAATGGGATGGATCAACATGCTCAATCCAGTCTGCAGTAGAAATTTTAAGAGTCAAACTGTTTTTAAGCTTTGCAGAGCAGATTTTGAGGAATTTTCAACCCTGAAAACCCTGAAACATTAGCAAGAAAAGCCCAATAAATAGGTGAAAAGTTTGTCCCTGCCTATTTCAGCAATAGCATGGCATCAATAGTCATGACATATGTGGCACTTGGAAAAAATAATTTTAATGTTATAGTTGTTGAATTTTTTTGGGGAGGACGAGCGGTCTGCCACCTCCAAGTGGTGTCCCCTGGATGCGCGAAGCCATTAAACGCTGACCGTAACTGAGAGCAGACCCTCCGACGACAGGCCCACGCGACAGGCCGGCTGGAGTACTCAAATGCCGCATCAACATGGTGGAAACGTCCACTACTGAACACACGCCCAATGCTACCGCGTTCGGGGGAACTGACGGGCGCAGGAGACCATTGGCCTGCGTCAAAAATCAATGAAATGGTCCACGCGGAAAGCACGGCGCACTTGCACCGTGTGAGAAAGCTATGACGGCTGCGTCCGGGTCTGACGCGCACGGAGACTACCCGATCCGTGTGAAAAATCGCAAGCGGGAACAGAGGATTGCCAGACGCTCAAGGTGGCCACCTGGAACGTGGATTCGCTGACTGGACGCTCGACCGAGATCGTCAGGGCCATGCGGGACAGGAAGCTGGACATCTGCTGCCTCCAGGAAACTCGCTGGAAGGGCAACAAGGCTACGACTATAGATGGCTATAAGATCATATACACCAGCTGTAAGGAAAACCGTGGCGGTGTAGCTGTGGTTGTCAGTCCCAGCTGGCAAAGCTCCGTTGCAGAAGTTAAGCGCCTCACAGAACGACTGATGATAATCGTCGTAGCGACCGAGAGGCAGCGCCTACACATCTTGTCCGCCTCGCCCCTCAGACCGGATGTCATGAGGAGGAGAAGGATACCTTCTGGGAACTGCTCGACATCCAACTCAGGCAGATCCCATATGAAGACGACATCATCATCTCTGGCGACCTGAATGGTCATGTAGGGCGGGACAAAAACGGACACCAGTGCCACGGTGGGCACGGCACAGGCGATATGAATGAGAATGGCCAGAGGATCCTGGACTTTGCCGACTCCCATGATATGACCATCACGAACACCTGCTTCATTAGGCGAGAACCCCAACTCCTCACCTACCATAGCAGAAATGGGAACCACCACACACAGATCGACTACATCATCGCACGACGAAGAGCCGCTAAAAACGTGCTCAACGCCAAGGTGTACCCGTGCACGAATCGAGCAGTCAGCACAGGCCGCTGATGGCGAAGATCAGGATCAGCAAGCCCAAGACCAAGATTGACAAAAAGAATGCAGACCAGCCACGAATCAAGTGGTGGAACCAGAAGAAGATGGCGGGACCCCTCATCAAACCGGAGCAGTTCCTGCAGATGGTCGATGGGCCACAGGAAGCGTGGTCCATGCTGAAGAGCACTGTTCACACTGCCGGCTGCCAACAGCTTGGTTGTACCAAGCCAGGACGGAGACGCATCGAACGAGATACATGGCTCTGGACACCGGAAGTACAAGATGCCGTGCACCTGAAGAAACGGCTCTACAAGGCCTTTCTTCAGGACAAGACCAGCGAGAAGCTCTGCGAGTACAAGGCGGCCAAAAAGGCAGCCAAGAAAGCAGTAGCGACAGCCAGAAGCTCCCACTACGACGACATCTACGAGAAGCTGAACACGCGAGAAGGCGAGAATGAGATCTACCGCCTAGCCAAAAGCAGACACAGGAAGACCCTGCACATTGACCAGTTTCATGGGATCAACGACGAAAGGGGAAATTTGATCGTCAACCCCAGAGACGCTGCCGAGAGGTGGCGGCAATACTTCGAGAAGATCTCCACCGAGGAGTTCCCACACCCACGAACCCCGCGAGGTGACCCCGTCAAGGCCCAGTCTCAGGCATTCATGCCAGCGAGGTCACCGACGCCATCAAGGCCATGAAAAACGGTAAGGCAACAGGACCAGACGACATCCCTGCCGACTTCTGGAAAAAGGCACTACCGGGCTCGGCATTGTGGCTGTGCGAGCTGTTCAACAACATCGTCTCCACGGGAATAGTGCCACACGACTGGTACCGCAGCACCACTGTTCCGATCTGGAAGGGAAAGGGCAGCCCAGCGGACTGCTCCAACTACAGACCGGTCAGGTTACTGTCACACACTATGAAGATCTTCGAACGCTCCTCGATAAGCGCATTCGGGACATCGTCGACATCAGCGCCAACCAGGCCGGATTCATCAAGAACTGCGGCACCACCGATGCCATCTTCGGTGTGCGGATGCTGATGGAGGCTCACAGAGAGAAGAAAATCCCGCTCCACACCGCCTTCTTGGACTTGGAAAAGGCCTTCGACCGAGTCCCGCACGATCTCATCTGGTACGCACTGCGAGATCACGGCGTGCCCGAGCTACTCGTACAATGGGTCCAACTCCTATACAGATGTCACAAAAGCCGTGTAAAGCGGCAGCTGGGATATCAGAGGAGTTCAATATCACCGTCGGCGTACACCAGGGCTCTGCTCTCTCACCACTGCTGTTCATTCTGGTGATGGACACAATTACACACGACCTGCACACGCCCGCCCCATGGACGCTGCTCTACGCCCGATGATGTGTTCCTGGCCAACCTGCGCAAGGCTGAACTCGAGCACCTAGTCCAACAGTGGCACGACCGCCTCGAGCAGTTCGGGCTCGGTTGAACCTAAAGAAGTCCGAATACCTGACCACTGACAACGAAACGACAGGCTCCATCCACGTGAACGGGCAGGAGCTGCACCGCGCCCACCTTCAAGTACCTGGGAACTACTCTTGGGGAAGAAGGCCTACTACAAACTGAGGTGGCAGCCAGGATCAACGCAGCGTGGGGCAAATGGAAGTCCGTCACGGGCGTCCTCTGTGACAAGAAGATGCCGATGCGCCTGAAGGCGAAAATCTATAACTCTGTGGTGCGCCCGTGCCATATACGGCGCAGAGTGCTGGCCGACGACCAAAGAAGTCGAAAGCAGACTCCAGACAATGGAGATGCGAATGCTCCGATGGTCGGTAGGCCTCACCCTACTCGATCGCGTCCAGGAATGAAGAAGTGCGCAGACGGTTCAACGTCGTGCCCATCCCCACGGTCATGAGGCAGTCCCGGCTACGATGGTTCGGCCATGTGAGTCGCGCCAAGGAAGAATCCATCATCAAATCTGCGATGAAGGTGATTGTCGGAGGAGCGAGACCGCATGGTAGACCTAAGCAACGCTGGATGGACACGATCAAGGCCGATCTAGAGATCGCGAAGGCAGACCCGACATACGTGGCAGACAGAGAGGCGTGGAAGCAGTACTCAAGGACATTAGCGGACCTCGCCAGAGCGCGAGACAAACGCTGAAGAAAAAGAAGAAGAAAGAAGTTGTTGAATTTTTTTAAATTTAATTCAAAAGAGTACAGCTGGCTAGCCAACTATAGCTTTTTCCTTATGGCATAAAGCAACCAGTTATAGCTCATTAGGTATTTTTATTAATTCACATGTAAGGTTTCAAAATCATGACTTCTCTGTTGTTATTCATCTCTAGCACCTGATATTTGCTGCATAGAGCAAGCATTTTTCTCTCAGCCAGTCATGTCCTCTTTTAGGATCCTCCATACCATCCATTCTCTCAGCAAACAGCATTTAATAACCACAGAACATGCTTATTTCCCTTTGGGCTATTTTCAGGCTTTTCCTACTTGAAGTTCTTCACATATCAATCCAATATTTTTTCCTGAAAAATTTAGGATGGACATATAATGATTAACACCAGAGAGTTTAGTTTGCTTTCACTTTTGCAGAAGGGTTTTGCAGAAGTGGAAGGGTTTATTAGCGAGCTTATCTAATGGACTGGTCCCATTCCTCCACAAATTCTTTTGAAAAAACCTTCAAAGCAACTGACTTCTTTCACATCTCATCTCAGTTTATTCCCTGTGGAAAATCTCTACCTAAATCAGTCTTCTTGGATGTTTACAATAGTTGCCTTCTTTAGCAAGTATTATGAGACAGGAAAATGAGAAGATCTTCTCTCTCTGATGTTGGTGGGAACTAACTAGAGTTCTTGCTATTTTTCTCAAGTTGAGGGGAAAGTATTTGGGAATTCAGCCTCGAGCAGACCTAACGATACACTGGAACGCAAGAAGACAGATAGTGATAGGGAATGTGGTAGCAAAAAGAGCTCATTTCAGTCAGGGAGGCCTGAGTTGGAAAAAAATATTGTCCTGGGTGGATGAGACATATCACCACTACCCTACCTTCCATGAAACTGTTTCTTTCATCCTCCAGAAAGCAATAGTTTGTCTGCTGGAGAAGTATTATTTCCTATAACTGAATGCTTTTCCTGCTGCCAAATTTTGTCTCTCATCCCTCTGTTTCTGAGCCAACTCACATACCCAGCCTGAGCTACTATGGATTTCTAGAGCTGTATAGTAGATCACATGAGATTGAAATCAACGGTGCACCGTGTCTTCTTGTCTGGCTACAGCTCAGCTTGCCTGGTATAATAAGTGATAGCTTTGCCACAATGCAAGAGAAATAGGAAGCATTTTCAGAATGACAATTATGTGTGAATAAACCATTTTCATGTTTCTTATTATTATCAGGTTAGATCAAGGGCCAGCCTTAAATAAGCAACTGTGGTTTCAGGGGATCACATCATAGGGATAATTGTCTCAATTTTTTGCAGCAAAAACACTAAGAGTCTTTCTTGGGGCATCTAAGAAAACGAATGGATAAGCTATCCATTCCATCTCATGATTACCCAGCTGCTGTGTTTACAGAATATCCTACTCCTTAACAAATAAATCATATTACAGATTAATAAGATAGCCTGGTTCATATCATATGCAAGACAAGGAAGTGGCAATATTAACATCTCAACAAAGACCTCCTGGTCAATCTGCTTAGTAGATTGCTTCTGCCTCAATATTCAGTAATCCCAATTGAGTTAGTGATACAAAACACATATTACTTCTATACCTTGCAACTTTTAACTGTATGGACTCCAACTCCCAAGATTCCAGCCAGCATGAGAGAATTAAGCTTGGCAGCTTTAAGAAATATGGGCTTCTGGGGGTTGAAGTCCACACATTTGAAGTTGCTAAATTTAGAAATGCTGCTGGACAGCCTCAATTTATTCCAGCTGCCACTGAGGCAGCTTTTATGGCATAAAAGAATTCTCTAGGCCTATGACAGGAGCAATTAAAAGTTGCCATTGCCCACTACCCATCTCTCATCTAGAGGGAGAGCAAACATTTCTATCTTAGTCACTTCTAGTCCAAAATCATTCACCAAAATCTACTTAGTAATTTCTCTTGCACAACCAATATCTTTGATGCAGTAGATGGAAATCATTGCCAATACCTAGCACACATGGCATGTTCTCCTTTTCTTCTGAGTTCTACTTCCACATGCAGGAGGCAAGATTGTTGCTTCCCGGAGCAATAGGCTCTGTGATAACTGCACAAAAACTGTGTGGAGCTTTGATTGCATTTTTGCAATCACCATCTTGCCTTTTTTTTTTTTTTGAAGGAAATCCTGTTGGGGGAAAACTGTTTTATACAGTCAAAGCATGCTTTGTTTCTGAAGATCTGGATTTTCTGAGCAATTCAGAAATTATCTAATAGTAAAATCTACATTCCTAACAATGCTTGGTGGGATAGCTCTTGGCAGAATCTAGTTTTCATCATCTGAGATTTTCGTTAAATGGGATTGAAGAAAAGATCATTTTCAGAAACCAAAGTTCAATTCTTGGTTATTTGAGGGAGTACCAAAAGAATCTGCAGGGGCTAACACTTTCATCAAAAGATAGATTTAACACTGCCATCATCTCAGGCTTCTCGTATGTATAGGCAATGACATAACGTGTGAACAAAAGAATAGAACTGATGTTCTGATTCATTTGTTGCTTCTAACCTCTCTCCCCATGATGCTCAGTTAAGGATGCTTCTGAACATTGTTGTGCAAAAACTAAGGTGTTGTCACACACCCAAACATGTGTAGGAAGAAATATCCATCTGCTTCAGTTCCAAGCTGGGAGGAAGACACTGGAAACATGGAGGCTGATTGGAAAGATGGTTTATTGATGAAGCAGAACCACATGGGAATGGAATTAAGAATGGGTGGTTTTTATACCTTCTTTGGGCTTTGTATTTGAGTTTCCTGTTCTTGTGCAAGAACATGTCCTTTAATATTCTATTGGTTGTTGTCAGATTCCTATGGAGTCATGTTATATAGAGGTCATAGTGTTGAAAGGTGTCAAAATGCCTTTCTTTCAAGGATTCGATTTTTTCCACTGGGAGAGCTCCGGTGCAAGAATACGGACAACTGCTTGAAAGCTGGATCTTTTTATTTTTTCAGGAAGGCGGAGAACAGCGTCTGCGTTCCTGGGCTAGCTAGCTTCTTATGGTAAGTCCCTGGTTTTTTATACCCTTTTCTCCTTTTGTGTGTGAGTGTTTGTATTTGTGCCTAATGTTTCAAATCCTGTTTGAGTTTGTCTTTATTTTCGCTGGAGGGCAAACTCTGCAGGGTGGCCAGATTGTATTATTGGTTTTCTGTAATCTCTTTTAGGTTTAAGATAGTTTTTCATATTTGTTCTGTGGCAATCTCCTTTCTGTCCCTTTTGTAATTTATATTTTGTGTCTTTTGTCTGTTTGTTTTGCTTATTTGGTATGTCCTGTGTTTGTAAGGGTTTTCTAAATTATCTTTTGTTTCCTTTTCCTATTTGTCTAGTTTTCTTAATTACTTAGGCTTTTGTCTATAGGGATTCTTTAATACTTTTTATTTGATTCCTTTTCCTATGTAAGTTTGTTTTCTGGCTGACCTGATGTTCCCCTTGGGCTTTTCCTGTTTTTTGTGACACTACTGCCTTCGTGAAATTCTCTTTCCACAATAGCTTGCTCTATAGGCAAAAGAGGAAATGCAAACCCTAGGTGTTTGAGCTAATTTTGTCAACCTTTTGTTTGTTGCTTATCTGTCTTGACCCAACCTTTCTGAATGGATTACCAAATCTGCATTTCTAAAAGTTGGCCTCCTTAGTTTAGGACAGGGAATTGGGACTGGTTTCTGAATAGGACTGGCCCAATCTTTCTTAACAGAGGCACAAAATATCTTCTGGGGGCCATTAAGAAAGACTGAGACTTCTTTCTGCCTTAAAAAACATGTTTCTCTATTAGGGGAATATAAAATTTGGCTTTTTAATATTTCCCAAAATAGTTTATTCTTCTGGGGTGGGGGGTGCTGATTTTCTACACATGTATGCCTGAACTCACACATGCTTCTTTTTGTGGCCCTTTTCCTCTACCAGACAGATGAACATGCTTCTGAAATTTCTGAGAAGTATCAGGTAACTATGATGATAGATCACATTTCTAGAAATCATAGTATTGTAGGATAAAAACTGGCCAAAGATTACCTTAATAACCTTAGCTAGGCCAGGCAAATGTCTCCTTGGTTTATCAGGTAAGGTAGAATCTATTTGTTACCATGGAAACTAAGTAGACTGGTTGGTTGCTGTTAAGAGTCGGCTGTAATGATGATTTGCAAATCATTATAATAAAAGGCTGAAGTCCAAATGCCGAATCAGGAAGAACTAGAAACTGGGTCTTTGGATTCATATGAGCCCATTACATTTTTGGGGTGTTCTCTGTCCCCATGGAGAAGTGGGAACTGAGGATTTTGATATATTGTTGAAGCAGTCATCTCAAAGCTCTACCCCTCTTAACCTATCTCACTGTTTATAAAATGTACATGTAAACAAAACACATTGTGAAATGCAGGAAGCCTCTTTGCATGGGAAATGAAACCTGTCTAAGGGCTGCAAGGTTAGGATGTTTTCAAGCTCAGAGAACTGAGAAAAGGATATGCAGGTGAAACTGCCTTCTAGCTTGATAGACTTTTACTTCTAATCCAGGAGGGAAAGGCCATAATCAACTTCATCAGTGCCCAACTTTCTTTGGCTGCAAAGCAAATCATCTGATTCCATTTATGCCTTAAGCAGTGCTGGCTGTCTGGCCTGACAGTCTAAGGAAAAGCTTCCTTCTCCATTGCAAGAGGGAGACCTATATATTGGTAGCCAGTTTTCCTTCTTTTTTCTGTTTCCATCCAAAGAGCTGCCCAAAATGGAGGGGAAGTGACTGATTGACTCGCCTGTTGCCATGGTTAGGGTTGCTGTACTCCTGCCTTTTGCGAGGTACAAACGACGTCCACAATTATGCTAAATCTAACTAGTAACTAGTAACTGTAACATTTAACTGTAAGAGTAACTGTAACTGCGGTAACCGCAATAGCCATGACTGTTGCGAGTCGGCTGACAGGCATGAGCAATAACCGATGCAGTCTGACAGCTCGCTTTTATATGGCTCGCTGTCAGACCGCTCAGCCAATGAGAATGGACTTCAGTTCCTGCTCAGCTCAGCTGAACGTAACACCCCTTCCCACCAGTCAAGCGCATTCATAGTCATTCAGATAGGTGGGGCGTTGTCTAGTCTGGCTGGACTTCTCCTCGGCTGACTCAGACTCAGATGAAGGAACTTCTAAAGGTAGGTCTTCGCTCCTTGGCGTGTCGGCCACTCTGAGTTTGTGTTGCTGTGTGCTGGCCAGCTTGCTATCAGACGGGTCCTCTGAGAACTCAGCCCAATGGCCCCTTACATGGTCTACATGTTGGTGCCAAACTCGGTCATCCGACAGACTTATTTTATAAGATTTAGGGCCAGTAACTGCCTCTATTTTCCCTGGCAGCCACAATGGATTACCTACAAAATTCTGTGCATAAACCAGATCCCCAACTTGGAAAACTCTAATGCCACTAAAAGAATTTAAGGGAACATTTGGGGCATAACTGGGGTGTAGTCTGTCCATATGGTTCATTAATTTTCAGCCCATTAATAACTCCGCTGGGGAACGATTGGTCACTGTGCTGGGAGTAACGTGTTGCATTAGCAGGTACTTTGCCAACTTAGAATGCCAGTCCTCATCCTCTAATCGCCCCAGCACTTCCTTGGTGGGCCTCACAGTCCTCTCTGCTTGACCATTAGATGCCAGGTGGTAAGGGGTGACAAGGGCGTGCCTTATGCCCCGGCGTGCCAAGAATAATTCAAAGTTCACTGTTGTAAACTGAGGACCATTATCTGACAGTAGGATCTCGGGAAAATCATGGGTTGCAAAAAGGCGATCTAACACCTTGATGATCATCTCTGATGTGGTAGACTTCATGAGGACCAACTCTACCCACTTCGAATATGAGTCCACAATGATAAGGAAGGTGCGACCCTGAAACGGCCCAGCCAGGTCAATATGGACCCTGACCCATGGTGACTTAGCAGACTCCCATTCCCCAGAAGTAGCGGCTGGAGGTGCCACTCTAGATGTTTGGCATATATGACATGCCCTAACTCTTGTGGTAATATCAGAGTCTATGCCAGGCCACCAAACATAGCTCCGAGCTAAAGCCTTCATATGGGCTATTTCTGGATGGCCCTCGTGCAAGCTGTTTAAAATCTTAGGTCTGAGGATATTGGGAACTACTTGTCTACCTCCCCACAGTAGGCAGCCCTGTTGGGTGGATAATTCATGCTGCTTTGCTCTGAATGACATAAGTGGGGCATCTACAGCCCACTCTGGCCACCCCCTTATCACCCAGTCTAATACCTGTAAGAGAATAATATCATTAGAGGAGGCTTTCGCGACTTCTGCGGCCGTAATAGGTAATTGATGGTCGTCAATTAGTAGTATAGATGAGGAAGGGGCAGGGTCTATAATTTTGTCTGGCAAGGGGCAACGGCTCAATGCGTCCGCATGTCCAAGGTGCTTTCCAGCCCTGTATTGCAAGGTATAGGAGTATGCTGCCACGAATAATGCCCAGCGGGTCATCCTACAGGACAAAATAGGGGGGCTTTGTCGGTCACAAGCCAGGATACCCAGGAGAGGTTGTGGTCCGTTATTAAATGGAAGTGACGGCCATAGAGGAATTCGTGGAATCGTTTAACAACGGCTGCCAAAGCCTCCTTATCAATTTGAGAGTAATTTCTTTCTGTTGCTTACATAATCCTTGAAAAATAAGCTATAGGGGCTTCCACTCCACTGTGAGCTAATACAGAACCTATACCATAAGGAGATGCATCACAACATAGGATCAAAGGCAGTTGGTTATTAAATTGCATCAATACGCTGTCAGAAGAAAGCATCGCTGTGATAGCATCAAAAGAATCCTGTTGTGATTTGCCCCATGACCCTTGATCTTGAGAGTCTAATAATCTGTGAAGTGGTTCTGCAATAGAAGCCTTATGCGGAAGAAATGAGGCATAGAAATTTAGGAGACCTAAAAAGGCCTGCAGCTCCTTTTTGTTGGTAGGAACAGGTGCTTTTTTTAATGGCTGTAACTTTAGAGTCTGTAGAGTGAATCCCTTGGGCATCAATGCAGTAGCCCAGGAAGTTCACTTGGGAAATACCAAATTTGCATTTATCTCTTTTTAATTTGAGTCTTGAGGTCTGGAAGCAAGTGAGGACTTGTCTAAGGCATTGCACGAGGTCTTGCTTGTTTTGTGCCGAAATGATGATGTCATCAAAGTATGATATAATGCCAGGGATACCTTTCAGCAATCATTCCATAAGGCATTGGAATATACCAGGAGCCACAGATACCCCAAACTGCAAACATCTACACTTAAACGCTCCCCTATGTGTTACAATGGTTTGGGCCAGAGCAGCTGTTTCAGTGACAGGCAGCTGTTGATATGATTGGGCCATGTCAAGCTTAGCAAATATGGTGCCCTTTTCCATTGAATGGAGGAAATGTTGTATTACAGGCACAGGATAAGCATTAGTGCACAAAGCCTTATTTAATGTGCTCTTATAATCCGCGCATAATCTGATAGAGCTATCATGTTTAAGAGGGGTCACTATAGGGGTTTTCCATATTGCATAATCTACAGGCTCCAGGACCCCTTGGGAGATCAACTTATCAATTTCTGCATCCATTTTTGATTTTAATGCAAAAGGGACATGTCAGGGTTTTAATCTGATAGTTACTGCTGGGTCTAGTGCAAAAGAAATTGGGGTGCCTACATAATGGCCTAACTGGTTGTTGAAAATGTCCTTAAATTCAGCTAACAGTGCCTCAATATCTTGGTTTTGAGTGCAATGTATACCTGTCACTTTAAGCCCTAAAGCGTCAAACCAGTCTAACCCCATTAAACTAGGTAAGGTGCCTTCTACAATAGTAAGGGGTAATTGTCCCTTGAAGTCCTGAAATTTAATTGCAAACTTGCCTGTTCCTATAACTGGTATGTTACACCCCTGGTAATCTTTGAGAGACAGATTGCAAGGTTGATGCCGTTTCTTTGAGATGGTCGGAATCAGTCTCTTCAGTGTGCCCCAGGACAGTATGGATAGAGATGAACTGGTGTCAATCTCCATTGGACAGTCTTTACCTTCTAACGAGATGGTGACATGAAGTTTATTAATGTTCAGCTGTCATGGAAAATTGTTGAGAGCGTCAATGGAAGATGCTCTAGTCACAGTAAAACATTCATCCCTTTGTTTTTGGAACCTGTTTGGCGGCTGAGGATGCAATTGTGGTGTTCTCTTTCCAGATTTGCAGACCCTGACTATGTGGCCCTTTCGCTGGCAATTTAAACAATAGCATTTCTAAACCGGTAGACAGGTCTTAAATGATTACCCCCACAACTTAAACAAATGACTTGCGCTGTAGGAAGCTGTTGTGGTTTTCTCCCTGGGTTCCATCCTTTTTGTTGCTGCAGTTGTTGGTGATTGGAGAGGCGATTAACATCTTCGCCATAATCTAATAATTCATCAGGGGTAAACTCTTCAAAATGAACAGTAGCATTTGGTTTAGCCCCTGGATTGCTAATTGTGCCTTGGATCTCAGCCACAGAGAGATTGGACATCTCAGCGGCTTGAGCCTCTTCAATTGCCATTTTTAAACTGAGGTCACCTTTTGCTAATAGACATCTTTGGAGTCTGAGGTCTCTCACTCCACATACTAGTTGATCAAGCAGCATATCATCAAGCTCTTTAAACCTGCATTGTAATGCAGCCATTCAGAGAGCAGCCATATACATACTGATGGTCTCCCCCTCAGCTTGTGCCCATCGCTGAAAAGCGTGCCGCCTAGCGATTTGAGAGGGCTTGGGGGCATAATGGTTACTCAGAATTTCCTGGAGGGCTTCCCAGGAAACCTCTTTAACTGATTGTGGCGCCAATAAAGCGATGGCAGTGTCGAAGACAGCTGCTCCACAGAAGCTTAGGAAATAAGCTTTTTTTCTGTGATTCGATATGTCTGCCAAGTCTGCAGCATCTAAAAAACACTCGAAACGGTTAATGTAGGAATACCACGTCTCCGTTGTAGGGTGGAAACATGGGAATGCCGGAGTGAGAAGACATCTCATCAGCTAGCTGAGGTAAACTTCACTGCATGCTCCAACTCCTTGAATTTTCTGTGTGCCTTCACTGCATCGATCCCATCCTCGTCGCCAGTTTTGCGAGGTACAAACGACGTCCACAATTATGCCAAGTCAACCTTTATTAACTAGTAACTAATAACTGTAACATTTAACTGTAAGAGTAACTGTAACCACGGTAACCGCAATAGCCATTACTGTTGCGAGTCGGCTGACAGGCACGAGCAATAACCGATGCGGTCTGACAGCTCGCTTTTATATGGCTCGCTGTCAGACCGCTCAGCCAATGAGAATGGACTTCAGCTCCTGCTCAGCTCAGCCAAACGTAACACTGCCCTTCTGTCTTAATTTTGAATTCTTCCAAGCAAGGGCTTGGTCTCCCAAGGGTGGGAAGGGGGCAAATGAGAGATCGTGTGTTGAGAGAGAGGGCTGAGAAAGCTGTTCCTAATGGAGCTGTTGGAAGAATTATCCTTCTGGGTTCAGTTCCAAGTGGGGGAAAAGACACTGGAAACATGGAGGCTGTTTGGAAAGATGATTGAATGGTGGACAGGACCACATGGCTTGGAGCTCCAAAGTGAAAAGTATGATCACATGCTTCAAGATGTTGGGTGAAGGAAGAGAAGGGAGGGCCAAATGCTGAGAGACACTTATATATTAATGAATTCTGAGATAGTCAATGGTTTATTAACGCTAACAGTGAACAGCTCAGCAGACCATATGACAACTACAAACAGGGAGTTTGTAAGCTCTTATATACTAGCTGCTTCGGCCAGGCAGCCAATCAGCTCTCAGGATAGAGTCCTTTGTCTGCTCTGGACTGGAGTGAAGACTTCGGAAACAACATACACCCTCTATTGGGCCCCACCTTAGGGTTTCCTGTTCCTGTGCAAGAAATGTATCCCATTGCCTGTCAGACTCCCAGGGATGGAGGTCTTAACCAACTTTGTAGGCTTTGTCTGGACCACATGACTTCACCTGAGTGTTGGCTGATACAATCTTCCCAGGCCAGGTGGTGAGATGGGTAGAGGCCTTTATTATGTAGAATACTCTGGCCTAGGCCTTAATGGCCCATTAGCAAAGATGGGGGGGCTGAGTTTCTGTCTCTCTGAGATGAGTTTCTGCTTCTGAGTTTCTACTCTTTTTAGGGGGAAATATTCTGCCTTTTTAATATTTCCTAGGATGTTTCATTTTTCTAGGAGAGAGGTGGGTGATAACTTCCTACAGAGCCTTGGATCATAAGAAGAGTTTAAAAAGCCACAATTCCTAAGTTTTCTCCTGAGAAAGGAAAGCAAACTTGGGACACAAAACTAGAGAAGTGGATTGCAGGATGGGGGAAGGCAGACAGATGATGAAAATTATAAGAAAGACAGCCACTTTGGTCTAGTGGTTAAAGCACCAAACTAGAAACCAGGAAATGATGAGTTCTAGTCTGCTTTAGGCATGAAAGCTGATTGGGAGGCTTTGAACCAGTCACTCTCAGCCCAACCCATCTCACAAGGTTTTCCTTGTGGGGAAAATAGAAGAAGGGCCTTTGTTTGCCACATTGAATTATTTATAAAAAATAAATGGGATATAAATAAATAAATATAAAAGGGGTCAGAGGTCAGAATTCCTACAGTGGGATGGATAATCTGGTGCTGCAGCCCAGATATGGCTCCCAAATTCCATTTACGTAGATCTCAACAGGATTTAAAATTGCCAGCCCTCAACAGCATTATTTCTCACTGAATGGGATGTAAATTTATTTTTTCTGCCCAATTCCAACCTTTCCTCAAAAGTTAAAGCAGGGGAGAGGAGAACCTTGTGCCTCCCTTTTTGAAAACAACCAGTTTGGTTCAACTGTCCTCCTTGTGCCTCTCCTGGATTTCCCCTCCATGCCCTGAATAATTGCCCTTTCTGATGGCAGCCTCACCCTTCGGGCCTGACTGTCAGTCTGGATTAGTTTATTATGTACTGATGCCACGACAGACAGCAGCATATTGGCAACAGGAATGACAAACGTGCCCCTAGGGGAAAAAAACCCTCTCCTCTTGTGCTTTTATTGAAAAAAGTACAGCTAAACATTTGGAATGAAGCATCCATATGCGCTTTATGGACTGAATTGTCTGTACCCAGTTTGCATGGACACAGGTAAGTGAGCCCTGTGTCCTTCAAGAGTTATAACCCTTACCATTTGATTGCATTTTGGAAGGCTCAAAGCATTTTACTGAGTTCTGCAGAAATTCTCAAACTTTTCTGATACCATTATCCCCTAAATGATAAGTGACCCCCCCCCATTCGTATATAAAACTAAATAAATAACAAGAATCATAAATAATGGAACGGCTCTTCTTGGCAAATGGTTTTGACAGATAACTATACTCGGGGGCTTAGCCATCATTCAATACTTGCTGAGGTTCTTTGCTTGATGAAGTTCACTGAAAATTTGGCCAGACAAACCTGTGACAAGTTTTGACAATGCTCCTGTTTTGTTGTGCATGTAAATGTGTAAAGCAGGAGTATACAATAGTCAAAACTCCTTTGGTGTTTGCTTGTCAATCTGTACTATCAAAACTTACTTCATTATTCACTTTATTATGGATAGGTTTAACCTTCCCTTAATGTGGCTTTGCTTACCGTTTTACTTGGGTGAACCAGTTATCAATTTATCCAGGTAAAACAGGAAGCAATGTGGCAGGGACTTCTGACAGCTTTTCAGTTTTGCATGGACAGCCTTGCATCAGTTTCTCTAAATCCCTTTTAAGCATGATGTCTAAGATTAAAAGTGAGTTCATCTTATTTTTTTTAACCAGTGACTGTAACTAAACAATTTGGCATTGAAATCATTGCCAAATGTATGGTCTGAGGGTGGGGATAGTGAAATTTAACAATAATGCCAAAACCTTAGAGATCCAGGGAAAAGTATCTGACTTCCTTATCTCCTTAGGCCCATTTCCTCTTTCTCTGAGTTTCCTATTTATTGGTAGCAATTGCAGTATCTGGTCCACACAAGAAATTTGCTGCTCTTTACATTCATTCATTCATTCATTCATTCATTTATTTATTTATTTGGTTTGTCAATTGCTTACAAGATAATAGGTATAAATAAAAACATAGTTATGAATACATGGATACACATAAGAAAAATAAAAAAAATAAAAGAAACAATAGGACAGGGATGGTAGGCACGTTGGTGTGCTTATGCAGACCTCTTAGGAAAGGGGTGAGGTCAATAGTAGACAGTCTAAGGTTAAAGTTTTTGGAGTTTGGGGAAGAAACCACAGTCAGGTAGAGTATTGCAGACATTGAGCACTCTGTTGCTGAAGTCGTATTTCCTGCAATCAAGTGTGGTGCGATTAACCTTGAGTTTGTATCTATTGTTTGTTCTTGTGTTGTTATGGTTGAAGCTGAAGTATTCATTGACAGGTAGGACATTGCAATGTATGATTTTATATACTATACTTAGATCAGACAGAAGGCGGCGTAGTTCTAGGTTTTCTAGGTTTAGATTTTCAGGTCTGGTGGCATAAGGTATTATGCAACGAGTAGAGGAATGGAGAACTCTTCTTGTTAAATATTTCTGGACTTTCTCAACTGTGTTTGTTACGAACTAAACAAACTTATTTGACAATAACTATACTAGCTTACTTCAGCAGCAGGCTTGTAATCCTGCACTTCGGATTGGCCCGCGGATAAGCGAATCGTGATTGGCCGAATCTGGCTGATCTGATTGGCTGACAATGGGCTGTCTCTGATTGGACGCTTTTAGAGCGGTTAGTTCAATTTCATTGGTTGTTGTGACAGCAGCCAGCTCTATAAAAGAGCTGCTGCTGCACTAGTTGTTGCTCTGTTCTGAAGTCACTATTAAAGAGTTGAATTGAGTCACTATCGATGCCTCGTCTCCGTTCTTGCGGCCACTCTTCCAGATCTAACACTGGTGACGAGGGTGGGATGCGGAGACGATAGAGCTGACTGAGCACTCGCTGAGTACTGAACAGAGCACGTGGCTAAGAGCGCGCCAACAACGCCAAGATGGCCAGCGGCGCCATAGCACCCGCTCCATTTGACCCAGCTAACGAAGACTGGGACTCGTATATAGACAGGTTCCAGATGTTCCTGGAGACCAACAATCTGAAAGACGCTGCGCCTGGCAAGAAACGAGCGATCTTCCTGACCCATTGCAGGCCTGCCGTTTTTAAAATGGCTAAGGCACTTGCTAAACCAGCAGAAGTTAAGACAATGGACTGGGATACCCTCGCACCGATCCTCTGAGCCCATTATGCACCCGCGGTACCAACGCTTATCCGAAGGCACGAATTTTACCAGAGGGACCAACGGAAAAATGAGAGCGTTGGGGACTTCATCGTGGACCTCCGGAACCTGGGAGGCCTCTGTGGTTTCGCAAACCTCGAGGAAGCCATGAGAGACCGCATAGTTCTGGGATTAGATGACCACACTGTGCAGAGCAAGATCATGGCTAAAGGGGACATCGACCTTGCAGATGTCATCGCCGATGCTACTGCACCAGAAGCAACCAGGAAGTCGGCCGCTCGAATGCGCCGCACCAACGCACCGCTCCGCCAACTCACCAGTGATACTACGCCTTTTTCCGAGAGGCACTCAACAATGGCTCACCATGAAGACCTCGAATCCTCGTCTGATAGTGAGGAAGAAGAGGTCAACCGACTCAGGTCAGAGCGCGACCAGCGAGACCAGAAGAGCCAGAAACCTGCACGTCAATGTGCCGGTTGCGGGGCCAATCACCCACGATCGGACTGCAAATTCCTTGACGCACTCTGCCGTTCCTGTGGAAAGAGGGGCCACATCGCAAAGGTTTGCAGGAGCAAGCGAGCATCAAGCCCAATCCGAAGAACAATGGGCAGCCCACCTGTAAATCGGGACCGTCTGAATCACCAATGGAACCACTATCACTACAGAAATCGAGCGCCTGCTCATCAGCTAGGTGAGAAGAGGCGCATCAAACCATTACCATTGGTCACGCATCATCCTTGGATGAAAGAAAGATCCGAGTGAAGGTCGCCATTGAGAATCGTCCATGCATAATGGAAGTAGACTCGGGATCGTCCCTATCAATGGTCTCGTGGAAAACCTTCAAACAGCTGATCCCTGACATCCGTCCGCCAGGATCTCAGCACCCAAAAAATCATATTAAGGGACTACCAGGGAAACAGGATTCCCGTTGCCGGTTCCCGCCACGTCCAGGTGTCCTTCAAGGGCCACACCGCAACTCTGCCTATTACCATCGTCGATCGAGATCGACCCAGCTTGTTGGGGTTACAGTGGTTCGCTCCACTGGGAATTGAACTAGCTGGCATTCACCAGACCGGGAACAGCGACTGGGAAGCGGCCCTCATCCAGGAGTTCCAGGACGTGTTCACCGAGAAGCTAGACAAGTACAAGGGATCCCCCATATCGTTTAGTCTCAACCCCGATGTTGCGCCCATCCGCCTTAAGCCTCGTCGAGTGCCCTTCGCACTCAAACCAAAGATTGATGAACAATTGGACAAATTAATAGCTCGGGGTGTTAGAACCGATCGATCACGCCCGTTGGGAAACCCCAATTGTAACTCCCATAAAGCCTGATGGATCGATAAGAATTTGTGGGGATTACCGGGCCACCCTAAATCACGCACTCCAGCAGAACGCTTACCCGGTACCTGTGGTCCAACATCTTCTTCACTCCCTGGGTGGTGGAAAAATATTTGCAAAATTGGACCTCGCCCAGGCATACCAGCAACTACCCGTAGATGCAGAAACTGCTGAGGCCCAGACTATAGTCACGCACAGAGGTGCGTTTAAATGTAATAGACTTCAGTTCGGAGTGAGTGTAGCACCAGGCATTTTCCAAAGCCTGATGGAGAGACTGCTACAAGGCATAAAAGGAGTCGTGCCTTATTTCGATGACGTATTGATAGCTGCCCCCACTAAAGACGTATTAGAGAAATGACTCAGAGTGGTTCTTCAGAAATTCAAAAACGCCGAGTTGAAAGGAAAAAAAGACAAGTGTCAACTTTGTACTGAGAGGGTTGAATTCCTGGGGTACCTTCTTGACAAAAAGGGAATCCATCCCACTGAAAAAAAAGTAACGGCAATAAAAAATGCCCCAAGACCCAGGAATAAAACAGATCTCCAAGCCTTCCTAGGACTCATTAACTTTTATAACATCTTCTTGCCCCAAAAGGTGACTGTAGCTGAGCCCCTACATAGACTACTCGACAAGAAAGCTTCCTGGGTCTGGGGACATCGGGAAGAACGAGCCTTCCAGCAAGTAAAAGATCTCTTAACCTCAGATGCTGTATTAATGCAGTATAATGAGACTTTGCCTTTAACGGTCACCTGCGACGCTTCACCGTTTGGGGTAGGAGCCATCTTAAGTCATGTCCTACCAAACGGAAATGAAGCACCTATTGCTTTCTTTTCACGAACTTTATCAAAGACTGAAAGAAACTACAGCCAACTCGATAAAGAGGCTCTTGCTATTGTATCCGCTATTAAACGCTTCCATGAATATGTATATGGCAGACCGTTTACCATAATAACCAATCACAAGCCATTGCTGGGCATTTTAGCAGGAGACAAACCAACTCCCCACATATTATCACCCAGAATGACCTGCTGGTCAGAGTTTCTAGCCGCATACGATTATCAACTGCAACACCGCCCAGGGAAAGCCATTCCCCATGCTGACGCCTTGTACTCCAAGATCCTTGACAGAGTTTGGATCATCAACAAGGTCTTGACTATTCAGCTTGTATTACATTGCATTACATTGTATTACATTGCAGAAGTTCCTCTAGATCAGTATATAGACCAGCATGCTCACTGGGAATTTTGGGAATTGAAATCTACACCCCTTAGAGTGGCTAAGGTTAAGAAACACTTCTTTAGATCTTGACTTGTAGCTACACAGAGGTCTTCCCAACAGACTGATGGGGCATACATGGGGGAAAAAAGTTGCCTGACTTTACAATTGTCTGTTCCAGTAGGCACAGATGCATTACCAGGGAATAAAACAGATACTGGCCTATCAGCTCTCTTCAACAGGGGATCAGGTTGGGGCAATTCATCTTCCCTAACAAAAGCCTGCCTTAAGAAGTGAGGGTGATGCCAGTGAACCAGAGGCTGACTTAGAAATCACAGGAACAGGGTGGCTGCTGCAAAAGGAGAGCTCGAGGTCCTTCAGCAGCAGTTTGGTTTGGCTCCTGGATAATATTCCTCTGACACCACCAGCATCTCCAGGGCTCCTTCTGATCAAATAAAAGACCAGGCTGCATACATTTTTACTATATCTGCCAAGGGCTCAATGGTAGACATATAGTGCTCATCCTGTCCTGGGCTTTGGAAGAAATGGCACTGACAGAATTTACTTTGGGCATTATTTCCCATTTTGTCTGGACATGCTGAATTTCCCAGGCAAAGCTGGAATAAGTTTTGCCAATGCTGCAGCTCTGAAAGCACAGGCTCCAAAACTCACAAAGATGTTTACAACTCCCCAGGGGCATGACCCAGTTTGAGAGCCTTTGCTATAAAGTAGCTCAGACCATTATCAGTTCTTCCATACTACAGATGGTATAATGAGGCCAAAAGAGAATGGCTTGCCTATTATTGGCCAGTGAAAGCCTGGCAGGAGTTAAGGAATTATTGGTTGTAGCCTAGGCTCTTTGTTACTATTGTAGGAGTATAAATATTTTCATGCATCCCTATAAGCCATCAGTTTCCAAACTTGTATCCTTGTTAGTATTATGACTGTGCAAGTTAGATGTTTTGAGATATACTTCTAACAGAATCCCATCCCAATATGAGAAGTTCATCTTCTAGGCCAAGGGTCTTCAAACTTGGCAGATTTAAGACTTGTGGATTTCAACTCCCAGAATTCCTGAGCTAACCAAGACTGGATGAGGAATTCTGGGAATTGAAGTCCAGATGTCTTTAAAGCTGTCAAGTTTGAAGATCCCTGTTCTAGGCAATGAACTTCAAGACAATGTTGAAGTCACATTTTTACTCAGCTAAGAAACTTACAAGGGGCCTTTTTTATAGTTTTTATTCAAGAAAATTTTTTTTAAAAAGAGAATCAAGTTCTCACATTTTACAGTGTTTTCATAACAGTGTACATCTCTATTAGTGTTATTTAAGATCATTTACTACAAAGATATCTTAAATCTAATTCCTGATTTCTTACTTATCTATGTTATTAATACGTCATTATACATTGTTTTCTTATGTTACTACACTACTACACCTATATACATAGCTATACTATACATATATTCATAGCTATACATTTATCCTTATTTCTGTTGTTCCATAATATTTCTTTAATCATTTTCACTATACATCTTTATTTCCTTTTCATTTAACCATTTGTACCATGTATTTCATGTTGTAAAAAATTCTCCCTCTTCCTTGTTTTTTAATATCGTAGTTAATCTAATCATTTCTGCGCATTGGTAAATTTTGTTGATTACTGCTAAATCTGTGGGTATTATTGTTAATTTCCAATTTTGGGCAAAGGTTATTCTTGCTGCTGTGATGATGTGTAGTATTAGATGCTGTTGTTTTTTACTCCATGACAGTTCTGGTATTCCCAATAAGAAGGTCTCAGGTTGAGTTTAATCTTTAATTTTGTCATCTCTTCCAGCCATCCCTGTATTTTAGACCAGTATTTTTGAGCTTTGGGGCATGTCCATCACATGTGAAAATACGTTCCCTGGCTATAATTGCACTTCCAGCATTTGGGTGACATATTGGGAAACATTTTTGCCAATCTTGCCAGTGGAAGGTGCCAGCGATAGAACATTTTATAGATATTCTCTTTATATGATACTGATAACATTAATTTATAGTTGGTTTGCCATATTTGTTCCCATTGTTCTAAGTGGATGTTATGACCGCAATTTTTAGCCTATATTATCATATTCTCCTTAACTGTTTTCTCTTCCATTTTAAATTCCAATAAGCAATTGTATAATTTAGCAATCATTTTTTTCACTTCCTTGAAATATTTCGTCTAATTCCTGTTCTTTGTTGTAAAATCCAAATTGTTCCTTGTCTTTTTTATATTTTGTTTGAATTTGGAGGTACAGCCACCACCCAATTTCAATTCCTTGTATTTTGAGTTGTATCTGTGATTTCAGATCACCATCTGTTATGAGTTCTTTGTATTTTATTGTTTTATTCAGATCCATGGCATTAGGATATATTAATGCCTCCATTGGAGATAGCCAGAGAGGTATTTTCACATAGTGGTTTTTTTTATTGCCTCCCATACCCACAATAGAGCATCTCTTTTCCAGTGTTTTTGAAAGTAGCTATGGGTTCTGTTTTTCCCATCCCAAAGAAACACGTGCCAGCCAAGCTGTAAATCGAAACCTTCCATTGTCAATATTCTTTTATCCTCCAAGTTAATCACATCCTTAATCCAAGTACTCGCTGCAGCTTGGTAATATAGCTCGAAGTCTGGAAGGGACAATCCTCCCTTGCTTTTAGTATCCTGCATTAATTTATATTTTACTCTTGCTTTTTTCTTTTGCCAAATAAATTTACTAATTCTTCAAGTCTTTGAAAAAAAATTTTTCCAATTCGACTGGCACAGTTTGAAAGAGATACAACAATTTTGGTAATACATTGGTTTTAATGGTGGCTATCCTTCCCATCCAAGAAATTTGTAGGTTTGCCCATCTGTCTAGGTCTTTCTGTATCTGATCTATTAATTTGTCGTAATTATCAGCCTTTATTATAGAACACTTCGCTGTGAGCCAAATTCCTAGATATTTTATTTTGTTTGTTGTCTGAATCCCTAGTTCTCTTATCAATTCCTCATTTTGCCTTTTAGTACAATTTTTTGTTATTATCTTATTCTTCTCTTTATTAATTTTAAGTCCTGCTACTTTGCCAAATGCCTCTATTTCTTGTAGTAAGATTTTGCTTGACTCTTTTGGGTCCTCCAGTATAAAAACCATGTCATCAGCGAACGCTTGCAGTTTATATGTTTTCTATTTGATCATTAGCCCTTGAATGTTTCAGTTTTCCCTTATCTGCGTTAACAGTACTTCCGCTGATAGAATGTATAGTAATGGGGCAAGCGGACATCCCTGTCTCACTCCTTTGCATATTTTTATGTTATCCGTGGTTTCTCCATTGATTACTATTTTTGTGTTTTGTATTGAATATATTGTTTTAATTAGCCCTATAAATTTTTCACCAAATTTAATAATATGATTTAATATTTTTTTTAGTCTATCTGCAATTATTACCGCTAGAATTTTATAATCTACATTCAGGAGTGAGACAGGTCTGTAGTTTCTAATTTGGTGGGGATCTGTTTGTTCCTTGGGAATAAGGGATATCAAGGCTTCCGTCCATGCTTAGGGTATTTTGGCTTGATTCAAGGCTTCATTATATATTTCCGCCAGCGACTCACCTCGTAGATCTTGGAATTCTTTGTAAAATTCCATGGGTATTCCCTCTGGTCCTGGGGCTTTGTTAGTTTTTTGTCTTGCAATTGCCTCTTGTACCTCTTTTAGGGTTATTTTATCATTTAATAACTCTCGAGCAGTTTCTGCTATGTTAGATAATTCTTTGCCCTCAAAATATTGTGTGATGTTCTCATCTAAAATTTCTTCTTTTTTATATATATAGCAAAAAAGTTTTGAGCTATTATTTTCTTTTGATCCAATTGTGGACACAGTATCCCTTTTTCGTTCTGTAGGGCTATTGTGGTTCTCTTCTCCTGCTCTTTTTTAAATTTGTGGGAGAGTCATCTCCCCAGCTTGTTCGCATTCTCAAAATAATGTTGTTTGGCTAGTTTTAATTTTCTAGCAATTTCTTCTTGAAGGCTTAGGTTTATTTCATGTTTGGCCAGGTTTAATTGTTTTTTAACTAATTCATTACAAGGATCTTTTTGTAAGTTAATTTCCAGTTTTTCCAGTTTCTCTTTTCTCACAGTGTGTTGGTTTTTCCTGCCTCTATTTTTTTTGCTACGAATGCTATTGTCAGGCCCTTAATGTATGCCTTTGTTGTGTCCCATAAGTTTTGTGTCATTGTATGTTCATTTGTATTCATTTCAAGAAATATTTTCAGTTCTTTATTTATCATTTGAGTATATTCTCTCAGAATACTCTTGTTAAAGGTCCATCTACCTAGCTTTTTCTTTCCTCTCCAAGTCAGTTTAATTGGATTGTGGTCGGCCCATGTATTTGGTAGGATTTCCACTGCTTCTGTTTTTTCCAATAGTTCTGTGTCCATCCATATCATATCAATCAATCCTGGACCAAGATTGATGCGGGTTGGAAAAAAAAGTAAATTGGGTTTTTGATGTATTCAGTTCCCTCCAGGCATCTTTTAAGTTCATTTCTTGAGCTAATTTGTCAAATGTTATTGGGAGTGTTTTTCTCTTTTTTATTGTTTTTACTATTTTTATCATCCTTTTCTATGTTTGGCACTGCATTAAAATCCCCTACTATGCATACGTTGTTTAGTTCAGTTTCTATAATTTTGTTATGGAGTTTGTGATAAAATTTCTTTTGATTAGTGTTTGGGGCATAGATTACTACCAATAATATCTTTCTTTTTTCTATTGTTATCTCTATGAAAAGTATCCTTCCATCTTCATTATTATATAGTAAGTTTGGATTTAACCAATTTTTAATGTACACTGCAAGACCTCTTTTCTTTGGTTTGTCAGAGCCAAGTGTAGTTTTCCCAGTTTGGTTACTTCTAATAAGCGTGCATGTTGTTTTGAGATATGTATTTCCTGTAAACATGTAATGTCTGCTTTTTGGTTTATAAGTTTCCTAAATGTTTGTTTCCTTTTAGTTGGTGAGTTAAGTCCATTTATGTTGAGTGATAGAAGGGTGATCCCTCCATCCATTTTCTTATTGGTACTCTACTACTCTCATTCTCATCTCTCTTCTCAGTTGGTTGTCTTCTTCCTCTTCCCAGTTTTTCTTTTCTGTTCCTTCTCTCTCTATTTCTTTGCCTTCCACTGTAATCTCCTCCTGACTTCTACTTTCTGTATCTTCCTTACTTTCTTGTTCCTTCTCCTTTCTCACGTATCTTCTGTAAAATACATGTGCCTTGGCAATAGAGTTAATTTTGAATTTCTTCTCTCTCCACAATATCAATAATCCCTCTGGAGTTAACCATCTGAATGGTATGTTGTTTTTAATCAATTGCATTGAGAGGAATTGATAGTTCCTCCTCTATTCTCTTATCCTTCTCAGGATCTGTTTCAGGGTTACCACTTCATGGCCTTTAAATGCCAGTGGCTCATCCCTCGTTCGTCCATACAGCATATCCCTGGTGGTTTTCTTCGCAAAATGCACACGTACCTCCCCTGGTAATTTGTGTCTATGTGCATAATGTGTTTGCACCCAGTAGACCTCATCCAACTCGTTCATGATTTCCATCTTGTCTTTTTGGAGGGCTTCCGCAATTAGCTCTACCATTAAAGATCTTAGGTCTTCTTTCTTTTCCTCCACAATGTTCTGGAATCTGAGGAAGAATGCAGCTTTTTCTAGTTCTAGATGGACCACTGCCTCTTGGAGTTTGCAGTAAAGGACTTTCCAGTTTTGTTCAGTATCTTCAAGTTTCTTTTCTACAATTTGTTCCATATTCACCAGTTTCTGTTCATTCCTCACTACTGTCTCTTGAATTGTTCCAAATTTATCATTCAGTTTCTGAATATCTGCTTTCACTCCCGCAATGTAATTTTTCATCTCACTTTTCAATTCTTCGTGGTTTCTGGCTATGAGTTCTTGAGTTCTCACCATCATTTCTTGCATCATTGCAAGGGTTGACTGTACTGCTTGTAGTGTTGGGGTAGGTGATGTTTTTTCTGCCCCCAACATTGTATCTAAAGTTCTTTGTCCCGCAGGCGACAGTATGCTTGTTGTGTTCTTCTTTGTAGTTTTCATTGTTGTTGATGTTGTTGACATTTTCAGGACACTCAAAAGGTCTTTCCAATCTACCATTCAACAGTGTACTTAAGAACTTTCTTTGTTTCTACTGTATTTCTAGATTCTATTTTCTAACTTCAATTTTTCTCCAATGTGTAGCTTGAAGGAGGCTATATAGATTTAGAACAATCAACAATAAATACTAGCTGATATAATTTTACAGTTATCTTTCAGTTTTAACGTCTATAGCCTTTCTTCAAGTTCATTCTAACAAACAGTAACTAATAAGTAGCTCTCTTGATCCTTGTCTAATTTAAAAGAGAGTAACAAATAAATATTTTCTAGTATACTTTAACAAATAACTTTCTATTCTGTAGTGTAAATTCTGTCTTCACAAAATTATTCTTGCAATCAGCAATTCATAAGTAGAAAAATGAATAAAGAAGAGAGAATTTCTTAATTAATTAGGCAATATAGGATCAAATAATCACTTAATTAGTAATTAGTTAAACTCTTGTTTTCTTTAGCTTTAGCTTTTATAAATTATTCCCTTTTTAATAAATATCTATTTCACAAGTGCATAGTTATAAATGGTTTTTAAGTGAAATACATATTAAATTTTAGACTTATTTATACTTTCTTTATAGATTAATTAATCACAAAGTCTCAGTCTCCTTCTCTCAGCTCTCTTCTTTCTTCTTTCTTTTTCAAGATGCCTTCCCTTCTTTCAAAGTGCAAAGTCACTCTGGGTGCAAGTTACCACTTTCACTTCTTATTAACTTCACTCTGTCCCAATCTCTACTCAAAACAGCATTAAACAATCAGAATATCTCAGTCAAAATAACTCTGAGACTTCTCTCTAGATTTCCCCCCCAAAAAAGAGTAAGGAAATCATACAAAATATGTCTTTTCTTCTCTCTCCACCCTGATCTACCATCTGTCAAATTCTCCATGCCGCTGCCATTTTATCCACCCAATACGCCGGCTCCTACTGCCAAGTCCACCACTGTTTCAAACCTCGGTTTGGAGCCTCCTTCTCATCTAGTTTTCAGAATCTTCTTTCTCTCATTAGTATCCCTTCTCAATCCACTTTCCACCGCTATGTCACACTGCTTTCACTCTTCACTTCCATCTCAAATCTGCTGAGCTACCATTTCTTTGGATCGAGTCATGTAGACTGATCTCTTCCACATCGGTTTTCGGGACTTTCCACTGCAGGATCTGGGAGTCGTGGTTCTCCCTCGATGCCTTGGGGTTTTCTCCTTTCTATCGTCATCCCCTTCAGGATCTGACTTCACCTCTACGAGCTGCCAGATGTGGACTTTTGGACATACAGGACAGAATGTCATTCCTCCGTGCCACTACGATATGGCGCCTTTTGAGCAGTCACTTATTGGGTTGTTTGTCCAACACATTTAACCAGGTTTTGCTTTAACCAGGTTTATTGAATTCTGCAAATTTACTAAGTTTACTAAATTTACACATTACGTTCAACCAGACATTATGCTTTACAAATCATGATAGCTGGTTATATTGAATAAATGCAAAGTAAAATGTATCAAGCCATGCTTAATAACATTAAATTATAAAGCCAGGAACATTGCATAATACAATGTGCAAAAATCAGCCAATTAACTAATGCTTTGATAAAACAGCCATAACAAGCCTCTTAAGGTGTGTGATGTTAGGTGTGTGATATTTTAGATTAAAAATGATGGCTTCTAAGCAGGCGTATGCTATTGTTCCTTGTATTTTGGAAATGACACACATACATTGGCTTAGGGGGATGTAACTGATCACAGTGCCCCCTTTCCCAGTCACCCTTCTTCTTATTAATTGCTGTCCTCTGGGTGTCATAAAGCACCGGGCTTTGGGAAATGGTGAAATAAAAGTAGGACCTTATGCTGTAAATCAGCAGAAAGCTCAAGGGCAGTTGCTGTACTCAGCAAATCACGCAAAAAGGGACAGCAAATGGGCATCAGGAGAAATATCTCTGATGAGGCCCAACATACTGACAATGATGGAATGCATGTCTATGTCTTTAAAGTTGGATTCTCCCAAAAAGTATTATGTGTTGAAAAGACCCCAAAAGGTGAAAACCCATTCTGGTCAAGCAGGATGGGATTGCTGTGGGTTCCATCAGCCAAGGAACATTAGCCGGCAGGAAGCAGAAGATGTTGCCTTCTTGGCCATATCCCCTGCCCTCCCTTCTCTGAATATCTTCCCTTCAGATATCATGATCCCAAGCCTGTCAGCCATTAGTAAGGCTGTGAAGACTTGGTTATATGCCCAGACTTGAGGCCCTGTGTGCATTAAGTGGCCCTTTTCCTGGTTGTATGAACAGTTTTACTTGACGCCATATATAGTTATTTTTTTACTCTTTGAATTGTTTTAATAATTTTAATTGTTTTTTTTATGTTTTGTTCAAGAGACCAACCAACAACTGAAATCAACTATTTTTTTTTCTAAAATACCACCAACACATGTGGGATTCTACAAAAGAACCCCAACCCAACCCCAGTGTGGTGGGGGATGAATAAGGGGCAGGATTTCTTTTTTTTTTTATGATATTTTTAAAAGGCTAATTCTCGCTCCACATGAACAGAGCATAGATCAGATGCTACTGGGATCCAAGGACAAGAAAGGCTGGAGCTGCAGTTCAATACACTGAATGTCTGTCCATTCCATTTTATGGAATAAAAAAGCAGGGAAGAAGAAAGAACTAATAAGGGCAGGAAAGGTATGATGCTAATGAATGTAAAATAAGAATGTGTAAAACAATGTGTAAAACAAGCCTGGGCTTCTGGAATTCATCAAAGATAGGGTGCTTCTTTCAAAAGTGGCTTTGGGTGTGATCAAGTATAGGTTTAATGTTCATTTTCTCTGTGATAACTGCATGCATGAAAACTACAGAGAAGGCCGATTGCAAAGATTGTGTGCAAAGCCATAAAGGAATTTGTCTGGTTTTTAACCTATTGTGCAATTCCATTCACTATGATTGTAATCCAAGGTGTCGATAGCTTATTATGATATGTGAACTCATCTTTTGTATGTATGTATGTATGTATGTATGTATGTATGTATGTATGTATGTATGTATAGTTAGATAGATCGGTGGGTGGGTGGGTGGATGGATGGATAGGTAGATAGATTGATTATAGGTATATGCACATTCACATGACTGTGTAGGCACTTATGTGTGATGGTGAGGCATTCTGTGCCAGGTTCAGGCATGTGAATTAATAACATGCACTTCTAGGATATTTTTACCACATCATTTTTGAGAGAACCTTAACATTATGAATACTAAAGAAGTATATATTTTCTGGAAGTTTGAAAATAATACAATTTATTAAATAACATTGTAGTCCAATGGTATATAGGATAATCAAATAATAAACAGTTAAAATGTTTAGGATTGCAGCACAAGGAGAAGTTGAGGTTAGCCTGGAAAGCAATCAAATAAGCAGCACTTAATCAATAATGAATTTAGTTATTTAATTCAAGGAGAAAAAGTCAAGGAGCATAGAGAATAACACATTTAGCTCAATAAGATAAAGATGAAGCAAGACCTTTCCAAAAGTGATTCATTTTACACCTGGTTCAGCTACCGAAGATGAGAGTAATATAGAGGCTTTTACCAAAAGACAGAAAGTCACAATTTTGCCTGCCATAGCAAAGAGACAGAGAAATATGAGGTAGCATTCACACAGGTTCACACATATACAAAAAGATAACACATGGCATAGGCACTGCTTTACTTGGGAATGGTGATTAAAATAGAGAAAACAAGGGATTCCTCTCAATCACTGCTTTGCTGGTGCAGGTAGCTTTCAACTAATGACCACAATTGGAACTGAAATTTCCATCACTAAGCAATGCAGTCATTAAGTGGGTAGATACTCATTTTATGACATTTTTACCAAGTTCTTTAAGTAAATCATGTGGTCATTAAGTAGATCTGGCTTCCCCTATTAACTCTGCCTGTCAGAGGCCTTCTAGGAAGGCCACAGAGGATGATTCTGTGACTGCACAATGCTGCAACCATTGCAAATATGTGCCAGTTGCCAAGTGCCCAAATTTTGATCACATGATCACGAAGACATTGCAACAGTTGTACATATGAGGACCAGTCATAAGTCACTTTTTTCAGCACCATCATAACTTTGAATGGTCATTAAATGAATGGTTATCAGTCAAGGATGATCTCTACTCTTTGGCTGGGTCTGTCTACCATAGTCCTCCTAACCTGGGAAATCAGATAATCTAGAAGATGAGTATTGGAAAGTATATTGCTCTTTTGTCTGATACTGAATCCAGCTGGTCAGATCAAGCTGGCTGGTCCTTCCAGTTTGTGATACTCTACTTAGCAGGGTTGAACTGGGGACCCATAAATATAAAGTTTTCAAAGTCTAAGTAGCCATCTAGAACCCATGTTAGAAAGTTTAAGTTAAACTCCTGTAAGAACTCAAACTTTAATGCCATGCCCATCACTCATGAATGATTTGTGTCCAAGGCATGTCAATCACCTCTATAGGATTTGGTTTGTGTTCAAGAAAAGTCAATCACCTCTATAGGATTTGGTTCCTTGGTCCTGATTATTCCTACCCAATTCCACAGTGGCTTCTTCCATCTTTTCAATTTCATATCACTTGTAAATCTACCTCTCAAAGCTTTCAGTAATGGACCTGCCATTGAAGGAATGCAACAGGGCCTACATTTAAGCAGCCCATATACTCTAAAAATCATCATCATCAGATTCAAATAGTTCAAGAGACTCAGTTGCTATTGGAGACAGTCAAAAGGCAAAAGTTGCAGGCAACATACCTCATGGTTACCATTCAGAATGTCTCATGAGGAGACTTTGATTTGCCCGAAGAATATTTTTGGAAAAACTCAGAATCTTTGTGTGCTTACAGTCTTCCAGCTCTTGACTGGGACATGCACATCATCTTTTCATCTCCAAAAAAAATGCACATAGGGCTTCATAAATGTCACATGGATTAGATGAGCCAACAATGCCTCTCACAGGAGGAGAAATCTCTTTACCTGGAGGCTTTGCAGGGATCAGGAAGATTACACTGAAATCAGGCCTTCCACAAAACAATTACAGGTTCCCAGATTCTTTTCCTACTTCTTAAATACAGCCTAAGTAATCAAATATGCTCAAATGACTCTATTTTATATGCTTTCCTCTCTTTCTGAAAGTTTCCAGGATAGTTTTGTTACTTAGAACTTACCTATTAGGAAATAAATATTTCTTCAGATGTAGCTGTCTGCAAATGGGAATGTAATAGACTTCTGAGGGGATACAATCTCCTCTCAGTTCTATTTCTCCAAATCCAACTGGAAAGTTGGATTTAAGATAAGTGTCCTTCATTAGAGGATGGGCCCAACAACCCTTTCCCTTTGCTGTGGGGGTGGTTGAGAAAACAGAGGTCAAACTTATGGAGTAACCTGAAACCAAACATGCCGTATCCAGCTTAATCAGTGGTTGAGTATTTCTCAACCATTTGTGTAGACTTCAATTCCCAGAATTTCCCAACAAGAATTTATGCATCTTAAAATTGCCAAAGTTGAGAAACACTGGTTTAGTATATTAACCGGACCACCACACTATATACCATAGGATGTATAGAACAAAGGGAAGGTACCTCACTTAATCTGTGTGCAAAGGCACAATAAATTTCTCCCTGGTCAGTGTTATGAATTCTCGGAGTCTGTGTATAGAGATGCTGCATTTCCAATTGTTGTTTTTTTTCTCCTCCCGTGTTTTCATCAGATAAATGAGAATACCTTCCATGGTGTGATGTTAGCAATAGCTTGTTCCATAGAGCAAAGATACCCAAGTGGTTTTCCAAAGTACCATCAAACTGCAGCATGTGGTACCAGCACAGATGGTTCTCTTTAGTGTAACAGACACCCTCACACACATATTACACACACACACAAACACCAATCAGAACTGTTATAGTAATTCTGGCTCATCTATTAGCAGGGAGTGTTTATCTTTCAGCAGGAGGAGGAGGGTGGAAGACCAAATGCCATGCTGAGCATTGAATTCAGATCTCCAAGGGTCCCGATGTCCTTTCCTTTAGGAATTGTCTAGCATTACTTGACAGACAAATGCATAAGTACAATTTCTTGAAACTGCAAGTTTTAAACACTGGAATGAACAAGATATTACCATTAGGCAAAACCACAATATTCTGCAGTGATCCACAATTTATTTATTTATGCAATACAATATGAGGATGTTTAAATGTAAAATTTAAAAAATAAGATAAAGTATTTTAATTTGGTCAAGGGATTTACCAGCTTCTGGTAACCAGCTTCTCTTGATATTTATTTGGATTTCCTAGTAAGGTTAGCTTTGGTTTTAGAAGAAGTGATTAGTTTGACACAATAGTAAGTTATAAACTACAGTTTACAAATTACAATAGTCAGAGTCAAAGCCAAAACCAAGGAAACAATATTATAGTGTAGCAGTGTGTATAAGCTCAGTCATATACATGTTGGCATGGGATCAGGGGTGGGATTCAAAAGTTTTAACCACCGGTTCTGTGGGCGTGGCTTAGGTGGTGGGTATGGCTTAGGTGGTCATGTTATTGGCTGGGTGTGGCCAACTCAACATCACTCACATCGAGGCACGCATCTCCTCGCCTGGCCTCTCATGACTGTGGGGATGCTGCAACAATCATAAGTGTGAAAAACTGTCATAAGTCACTTTTTTCAGTGCCATTGTAACTTTGAATGGTCACTCCACACCAGCAAAGGAGGGGGAAAAAACTCCAGAGAAGTTCCTGAGACAGGAAGTCTAGTCCTGCCAAGAATGTAATAAGGGTTAACAGAGAGGCAGTTTCTGTAAGCAACAGCAGAATGTTTCCTTCCTGCCTTCCTTACAGGATTAGGCCAGTAATTTCTTCTAACAACCGGTTCTCTGAACTGCTTAGAATGTTACCAACCAGTTCTAGTGAATAGGTGCGAACTGGTAGAATCTCACCCCTGCATGGGATGTATTTCTTCTTGATATAATGGGGCAGCCATGGAAATATGGTGAAATACTGTGCTGATTTCTCTGGGTTGCAATAGTTTAGCCATCACTAGATGGCAGCAAAGAGACACAGAAACTCAATTGCTGGTTGAGTTTCAGATATGGTAATTTCAGATATGGTAATTCTACCTCTGACCCAAGATGTTCTGTTTTTAGACTGCTGGCTGAATATAAAGACAGACAGACAACTTTACAAAGACTTCCCTACAAAGTTTCTCTGTTGGGTCACCAGGCATCCTCAAATGTAACTCACAGTTATGTCAAGATCCATCTAATGTCCAATTCTTTGCATAGAAGTTTTTGTAGAGTTGTCTGTCTGTCTTTATATTCAGCCAGCAGTCTAAAGACAGAACAGTAAAGGAATAATGATCTTTCATCCCATAATGAAGGAGCAAGGGGGTGAGGCACCAGCACGCTGCTGGGGTCCAGGCAAGAGTGAAGGAACCTTCCCCAATCCAACCAAGGATCAATTCAGTGACCCATCAGGGTTACAGATGTGACCACATGACATGAACTATATTTCCCAGGATGCATTAACTACATTTACCATGAGGCATTCCCTTAAAGGGACAGCTCCCAATTCTAACTTAACTAACTCAATCCCCATTACCTATATACTGTCTGGCCAGCACACAAAATATGTAAAAAAAAATCCAGACAACCAGGAGATGGCAGCAAAAAGATACAGCTGTGTATCTTTAAAGATGCAGTTGTGTATCTACAGTTGTGTATCTTTTCCTCCACTTGAGTTTTTGCAGTCTAGATCTAGTATCTTAGAAAACCAGAATTTTATGTGGAAAAGGCAGCTTCACTGGACAGAATAACTGCATAACCTGAATCCTGATCACATAACTTCAAATGATTTAATTCTAATAAAAATGAATAGCACTTAATAGCATTTTTTAAAAAGCAGCAACTGAGGTGGTCAGAATTGGTCAGAATGTTAAATGATGTTTTTATTACCTAGTTTGAATTGTTAGCCATTGATAAGCCATAATATAATTTATTTAGTTTGACTTAGCTGTTAAATCATCCACTATCATTTGTAAGTCATTTGAAATAGATGAGTACAACATGTGATCATCCCATTTTTTATTTTGCTTTTAGCAGGCAGAAAGAAAAAAAGGCAAAATGAATTTCAGAAGGATAAGCTATGCCTCATATAATGAGATATAACAATATATTTTCTCTGGAAAAGTAGAGCATACTATACTGTATTTCATTTGTAACCATGCTGACATACTAGACATACTCTCCAAAAATCTAGTCTTACTGGTTTTTATGGCAGTAAGTTTTAAGGAAACAGGTTTATAATTTTTAATGCCTGTTTTAAACTCCCAGTTTATGATTCAGTATAATTGTAATTTGGGTTCAGATGGCACAGCTTCTTTAAGGAATCATAGAGATCCACCAATAGGGATCAAGCCCAAGAGGGACATTTGCACAGCCAGTTCTTTTCAGACAATGCTAACCATTTCCATTTTGGCATTTCCATTATTAAATTACCACTCCCACTGCCCAGTCAGGGGCAGGGGATTATGGGAGTTACCCCTCTAGATGAGGCCAAGTTGAGGAAGGCTGAGCTGGTTTGACATGCGAGACTGAAGCCTATGTAGTTTTCCTCCCATCACCTGATAGCAGAAAGAAACAAAAGGCTGCTAAAAGGCTGCCATTGGGGTTTCGGGTAAGGGGTGCCTAGGGGCAGGGAAAGATTGATTCCTTCTTCCCTTGGGCGCTTCCAGATGCGCCCTGTTCTTTTTCATTTGCTGGCCGTGAATGTATGCTTTAAAGAACAACGTCCAGCAAAAGGAAGGTTGGGATGAAATACTGTCATCTTGCTGCCCATGAAAGGACGCCGCCTTCTAGACAAGTTCGAAAGTTCGCCACCGCGTTGCCTATCTGAATACATCACGACAATCAATACTGCACCCTTCTGGCTCTCGCCCTTCCGCTTGCGAGCCTCCCAGAATAGCCTTGGGCGAACGAGAGGTGCCCTTCTCCCCGCCCCCAACCTGAAAGCCACGAAACTGCACGGGAGCCGCTGGGTGTGCCGGTGCATGCATCCTTTATCCCTCTGCACACAGATTGTGCAAGGACCAACACACACTGTGCTGCCACCGCCGCCGCCGCCACCGCCTTGCTGCTTTGCCTGGCTAGCCCTGGCTCACTTTCCCCCTCCCTCCTTCCCTCTCTTGCGGTGCCGCCCCCCGACCCACCGCATCTAGTCCGGCGAAGGGGCTGCCGCAGCTCCCTCGGTCGCGTCTCCACCGCCCCCTTCGCCCCTCCTCCATCCTTTCTTTCTGCGGGCGCCCTCTAGTGGTGTGACTTCAGCTCCCAGCACCAGCTTCCGCGGACAGCCGGCAAGGGAGGCAACAGTCGCGGAGCGCAACCAGCCGCTTGTCCTTCGTCCAGAGTCGGCTTCTCCGGCGTCTCCCTTCTGCAGGTAAGGAACAGGCAATACGGGCAGACAGAAGAGCGACTGCTGCTGCTGCCACTGCTACTGCTGCGCCTTCCGGCTGCTGGAAGGGAGCAGGGAGGCTGCTGCTAGATGTGATCGGGGCTGGAGGGGAAAAGGGGGGGCTTGGTTGCATATGGGTGAAGGCGGGGTGACGGAGGGGCTTCTCCGCCATGGAGAGAAAGGAAAAAAAGGTGCAAGAGGGGTTGGGTGGGTGGAGAAAGGAGATCCTTGGGGGCGGAAGGCGGATGGAGTTGGTGAAGGAGACTGTCATGGCATGCAGGTGGACCTGGGAAGGAGAAACTGAGGCATGCGATGGGGGCAGCTGAAAGATCGGGGTGGAGGTCGGGATCCAGGCCCGCACCAGTGGGGCCCTAGTATGAGTCCAGAGTGAGCTGGAAAAAATGAGAAGGGAAGGTCCCGGTGATAGAGAAGCAAAAGAAATCAAGGTGGAACAGAGAGATCGAGGACATGCATAGGACGCAGTAGAACGAAGGGAACAAGTTTGGGGGGCAGCAGGTGTTTTAATTTGCATTTTTGAGGGAGAGGGTCATGCACAGCAGCTGCATCCATTCAGAGACTGAGGCCCAGCTGCTGGCAAGAAAGAAGAGGCCAGGTATGGGGGCAGCACATTTTTGACTCTATGGGGGTTTCATCCACACACCCTTGCCTGGCGGAGGGTGTAATTAGGAGGCGGCTGGCAGGGCTCAGCACGTCAGGGCGCAGACAATGGGCCAGCCTCCCGGGGCGGCTGTTGTGCCAACACGCTGCTAATGTGATTAGGGGCACATATCGCAGCCAGCACCGGCCTCCTGTGTGCCAGAGAGCGTGGAAGAGGAGTGGAGGCAACAGCTTGGAAAGAGAGATGGGAGGGGAGCAACGCCAGAGAAGGCCATACCTCCTTTGGCAAATGAAAGCCTTGAGAACTTTGGAAAAAATGAGCTATCTTCCAAGGGAATGAGTGAACCCCGAAGGGAAAGAACATGCTGTGTGCGCGCAGACTTGCTAATATGCCTCAGCATGGCATAGGCAGATGGACTGATTCTGTAACAGGCGTAGAACAGTACAATACATATTAATATACTATACTTATCAAGAGATCACATTTCCTTCCGACATTGGGCATGCAACTTGTCTATCAACAGCCTTTCCAGTGGAAGGTTTGTAACACCATTGTGTTTCACATTTAGTTTGTGTACACATTAAAAGTGCAAGTGTGATAGAACAGCTGTTTGTCTGCGTGAAATAAATGGAATTCTAGTAACACCCTTTGTGCTTGTATGTGTGTGAGGGTTATGGTGCTTCAGCTCAGTTCTGTCCCACCTCAGCTAAAAGATATGCAAAAATTAAATGTATGCAGATAAGTGAGTGCATTCCAGGTATTGTACACTTGGGTACAGGTAGCAAAAAATAAAGTTTATTTCATAATAATTTTTTATTAAACTTTAGTGAAAGAAATGGGCTACGTATATGACAGTGATGCACCTACAGAACATAATTTATCATGCATTCCTCATACTGAGGAAATATGTTTTTTTTACCAAACAATATCTTGCTGGAAATTTATCACATATTAATGTAACATTACCATTATGTACGGACTCCTATCCCTTTTAGATTGGTATACAAATATTTTTTCTCTTTTTCAATTATGATTCTTGGAGATTGCTTGGGTGAGTCTCTACAGTTTTCTTAGCAAAATGTTCAGAAATGGTTTGCCATTGTCTCCTTCCTAGAGCTGAGAGAAAGTGACTGGTCCAAGGTCACGCAGCTGACTTCCAGTGCAAGGCGGGTCTAGAACTCATGGTCTTCCGATTTTTAGCATGCCTTGGCCACTAAACCGAGTTAACTCTATCAACCTATGCAAATATATCTTTGTACATGTGTGTGGATAAGTTGCGTGATGTACCAGCCTGAGGAAAATAAGACATGAAGACATGAGTTCCACCAACCTTTCCTGATAGCGTATCTCATCTACAGAAATGTGTGGAGGAGGATCAGGCCTAACTTGGTATAAATATTTTTGTTTGCTTCCCCCTTAAGAAACAAGGCTTTCTAAAACAGTAAAAAAATGTTTGTTTTCAGTCAAAGAAACCTGTGATTACTCTTCCCCATAATTTAATTTTTAATCTTAGACGCTCTAAGGGAGCCTTCTGCCAAGTCCAAGCCCAGTGTTGATACTCTGAAGTCCAGTCCTTTATTTGCCTACCCCTAATAGAAAGAAACCTTGACAAACTAAAGCTATAGCCTTCTAACCTACTAGATATGTCCCAATAGATTCTAAAACAGTGGGCCCCGGCCTTTCCAGCTCCACAGACCACCAGCAGCAGTGTGTGCGTGTTTCGCACGCACAACCTAATCCTATGCCTGCACAAATGAACCTTCACATGCTTGCCGCTGCTTGGGTGGCCTGGTTAACAAAGGGCTGTGGCCTAGGAGCTTGGGACCCCTCTTCTGGAGCCCTCATCCAGTTTGGGGCTGCGCAGCCTCTTAATTTGGGCCTCTCTCTGGGAGAGCATTGAGTTGCAAAACGTTCCCCTGCTGGACCTGCAGGTGCAGATTCCCTCACACTTTCTGCAGTTTGTTTGGCCTCTGCAACTGTTGAACTACTATTATCTTCATTCCATGGGCCTTGCTGATTTTGAGATGATAGGATTTATCCCCCATCTTTAAACACTGAACGGTTGTTTTATCCATCAAGCCTTTCCATCCACTTTCTCTTCCTTCCAAAAATCCTGAGGTTCCTGGCTCCAAATCTCCTCAACTCTGAAAGTATTCAGTGTCTTAAAAACCCCTCTCTCAGCCCCCTGCAATTTTTGTTAATGGGCAGGCAGCAGAAATTAGAAGGAGGGTTGTAGTGGTCCCATCATTTATCTCAAACTCTGCCCTAACTTTCAATTTGGTCAAGTGATTAAGGGCCAAGGCTAGAAAGCAGGAGGCTGTGAGTTCAAGTCTTGCCTTAGTCACGAAAGCCACCTGGGTGATTTTGGGTCAGTAACTCTATCTCAGCCCAACTGCCTCACAGAATTGTTGTTGTGGGGAAAATAGGAAGAAGTGTTGGATATATTCACTACCTTATTTGTAAAAATAAATAATAAAGGTGATATATAAAGAAATAAAATAATCAAAAATCTTCAATCACAGTTATAGGAAAACTGCAGGATGGTGGTAGTATTCCTCATATTGGCAGCAACAAGACAGTTTATCGACCTGACATGGCTGTGGATGCAACAGGACTGGGTCATGTTACTTGCAGATGCCAGCGCAGAAAGACAGGCAGGCAGCTGCAAATTGGGAGGGAAGAAGGCAGGAATTCCTAGTTACCTGGGTAGGATTGGGGCTCTGTGAGTTATTTATGGATTTACCAAACAGATTTATATGACTGTCTGTCTATCCAAAGGAACTCTGGGCAATGAACAAGAAGAAGAACACAATACAATTAATTATAGAAAAAAAGGGGGGAAAATTGCACTGAGGCCTGATATAACTCATATTAAATAAATCAACTACACCATGCCAGCTAATTTCTGCCTCAGTAGTTTTTGGCCTTGAGGGATGCAATATCCAGTTCAATCTCTGTGTATATAGACCTTCAGCCACTCTGTTAAGACAGAATGTTGCCCGGGTATACTATTATGGAGGTAATTTACTCTTTGTACCTTAATGAGGGCCCGCAATATGACTGTGGTGGACCGGAACAAACTATAACACGTATAGTTCAAGAATTTCAGGAAATTTCAAGGTACCTGGGATGATCTCCTCGCAACCACACCAGAAGCACTTGGATGGTTAGCTTCCTTAGATAACAAATGATAACATTGATCCCATTGCAATTCTATGGCTCCATATTATGGTGATTTTATGGTTTTATCTTAATTTAATATTTTATCTCCTGTATTATATTGTCCACATATTATTCATGTGTTTGTGTGTTTGCTGATGGTTTATTTAAACAGTAATATGTAAACAAACAAACAATGCCAGCTCTGTCAACATCTTGGCCCTAAGGCCTGGAGGGGAAGGAGTTATAGTTCAGGGATGGAATTGCTGGTACTGCAGGAACAGACACCAGGCCAGATGGTAGCAGTGAACTAGATGTTGGTCAATTTATGTCCGGCAGAACTTTGTAAAAAGTGGATAGTGCATATTACATGCTATAAAATGTGGCAATGGGGAGGGAGTTATTCAACCATCTTGCTGAATGAGGTCCTGCATTTCTGCTGAATTCCACCTTTAATAACAAGGGTGATGGGGCCCCTGAGGCTTCAGCATATAATTTTAGGTTTGTGTCAAACTGCAGGGTGCATGCCCAAACCCTTTTTTGTGGCTGGCAGAAATTCTGATCTCAGGTGTTGAAAGTTTATGGTGTTTTTTGCTACCATTTTGAAATTAAAAACAAAGTGTATCATAAATTTTAAAATATACTAATTGTTTAACTACCAAAACCTCCTTCCAAAGCAAGACTCTTCCCCCAAAAAAACTGGTTAAACACACTTTGTGTTACTTTCCCATTCAATTCTACCCCCACCCATTCCCTAATGTGCAAGTCTTAGCCATCCAAAGGTTTCCTCGTCTTGACCTAAGTAGTGAAGGCTGGGTGTCTGGGTCCATAGTAGATAGTACAGTTCATTAAAGATTAGAAATAGTGTTTGATTAATAACTGGGCATAGGATTCAGCCATAGTATTTGGGTGCACACATAGTTATAAAAGGTACCCATCCAGGGGTGGAATTCTACCAGTTCGCACCTATTCACTAGAACCGGTTGTTAACACTCTAAGCAGTTCGGAGAACCAATTGTTAGAAGAAATTACTGGCCTAATCCTGTAAGGAAGGCAGGAAGGAAACATTCTGGTGTTGCTTACAGAAACTGCCTCTCTGTTAACCCTTATTACATTCTTGGCAGGACTAGACTTCCTGTCTCAGGAACTTCTCTGGAGTTTTCTTTCCCTCTTTTGCTGGTACTTTGCTTGTGTGGAGTGACCATTCAAAGTTACAATGGCACTGAAAAAAGTGGACTTATGACCATTTTTCACATTTACGACTGTTGCAGCATCTCCACAGTTATGAGAGGCCAGGCGAGGAGATGCGTGCCTCGATGTGAGTGATATTGAGTTGGCCACACCCAGCCAATAACATGACCACCAAGCCAAGCCCACCAACTAAGCCATACCCACAGAACCAGTTGTTCAAAAATTTGAATCCCACCCGTGTACCCATTCCATTCCCCAATCAGTGAAAGAAGGAATGAAAATAAAGGTCAAAGCTCTCCTTTCCACCCCCTTCCTTCCTGCAATGCATATTTTACATGATGGGTCAGCAGGAAGAGGATAGAAGCATTTTTTTAGATTAGCCTTCCCCAAATAAGTGCTTTCTGGATGTGTTGATTTGTAAGTCCCATCGTTGCAGCCACATATGCTTGCTGAAGAAGATGAGATGAGACAATTTATCTGAAGGTTTCCCTGGGTGTGGGGTTGCCTTCGGTCAGCAATTTAGTCTAGATTTCCTGTGTGCGCTTTCAGATGTAGAACCTACTTTATCAAATGTACTAATGGATTAATGGGATTCTCATGACAGACAGGTAGAGAACAAGGCCAAAGCAATGTAATTTTTGCATGAATCCCTCTTGTCTGATTCCATTTGTGTTTCCTAAACTATGGTTAGGTACATGGCTTTGCATTCTAGAAAGATAAAAATGGCCTCTACTAGGGCTCATTTTTCTTTCCTTTTGATCTTTATATGCAGCTGATGGCTAGGAGTTGAATTACGAGAGAAGTAGTGACAAAATCTAGGACTTCACTCAATAAAAAGCGCAAGAAGACCCCTCCCCCAAACGCATCAGGGACTCCTTTATATGTTTCCACTGATCTTATTGAAAGCCTACCATCGAAAAGAATGACAGTTTGTGCAAAATGCACTTATTAGTGTGAAGCATCCTAGGTACAATACAATATAGTACCTATCAACCAGTAGTGCAGAAAAAAATGGTCTAAGTGGGTCACAACTCTGTTGGATAAATTGAACAATAACACATGAAACAGAGAAAAGAAGGAAGGCAGAACAATCAGTCTCCAATGGATGTCCTAGGGCAAAAGATTGGGTAGTGTTTCTGTAAGTCCATATTGTAATTGGAAGAGCTTCTGAAAGTTTTGGGGCTAGGAATCAAAATATAATGAAATAATGTTTTTGCAGAGACTTCAACTCATTCATTATCTTCAAGGTATTTCTTGAGGGGAAGACTGCTCCAAGTGTCAAATACTGCTTCTGCATCCTATAGCTTTTGGTCATTAATTTATAGTTCCAACAGAAAAAAAACGTAAATTACATTATTGGAATTTTTGCATCCTGAAAGCTTACCATAACCGTTAAGTATAATGTTTGGGAAAGTCTCTAAGTCCTTCAATGAAAAAAGTGAACTTTTTGTTTCTGTCCTGATGGGAGTCAGGTTCTTGATATTGGGAGACTTAAGATTAAAAAGAAACGAAAACAATTAATTTGTTTGTTAATTACCTAGTTTGACTTATTTGAGGACTGTAGTTAGCTTTGGGAACTTTAACAAGGATTAGTACTTGCTGAAAACTGAGTGAAGATATTTCATCACAGGACACACTGTTGGCTACCACACTTGATGGCTATGAAAAGGAAGAGGGGAAATCCATGTGGGATCCATCTCCAGCTTTAAACCTGCAGCTGTGATTTTTAGAGGACATATATCTTAGTGTACCAATTGCTGAAAATTCTCTTGAGACATCTGGTTGCTTACCTGCAGGAAAATTTGAGAAATTGGACTAATTTTGGTCTGCTCCAGCAAAACATCTCTTATGTGAGAAGACGTAAATGTTCTGGATTATAATGTACAGCATTATAGCTTAGTGAGAAAAATAAGAGATGAGAAAGAATCAAGGTGATATTATCCTATTAATGAGCAGAATTCCTGACTTCTTTATGGTAGAGCCCCAATGAGTCATGCTCTCCCCTGCCCCCCAGTATGCATGGCCAAATGTCGTCATGGTCAATGCAGCAGCAGTATATGGAGACCCAGCTTCATTTTCAGTTGTTGCCTTGTGTAAACTACAAGATGTACAGACTTGTTTTTCCCCTTATGTGTAGTACAAGTAGGCTATTATTGTTCAGTACACAATAAGTCATAGTGTGAGTGATAACTTTTTCTTCATTCTGTATTTGCAGTGTTGCTTGGAGAATGTGCTCTTTTCATTTAGAAATTGGAAATCATCTTGATATTGTTTCAGGGTTTTCACATCACCCTTAGCTTTTCCTTCTTCCTCCAGCCATGGAGTTCCAGGGGGGTGGAGGTCTTTCCCCCCCACCTATGTGTTTCTCATCTACATAGGGGAAGCACTAATAGCTCAGATCCACCTTCCTGGAGGTTCCCTTCAAAACCCCTTTTCTCTTTTTCCTCCTCCTCATCTCCTTTACACAGCACAGTGACTCATTCCATGCGGGGGTGACAAATGGCAAGTGATTGAAGAGGCGGTATTGACATGATGCATGAGCCAGAGAACTGAAATCTCCCTCTCACTGACACAGATAAATGCACCCTGCACATGCACACTTGGCTTAATGGCAGGGCTTCCTTTCTCATGTATAATATTCAACTGAAGTCCTGCGCAGCCTCATCCAAAAGCATAGAGAACATTCCACAGGTGTGTCCAAAGCCAGTGGTAGCTAATGCATTTGCAGCATATCCCAGCTGCACATCAGCAGGGGGAAAGAGAGGTTTACCTAAGAACAGTGTCTGTTTCACACTGAATGCAAAAGTGTGTTGCTCCAACTCTAATTGTTATCACGAGTTTGCTGAGCCAGGGTCAAAAAGACTACAAAATGAAAACGTTGTTTAGAAACTGAGCATTAAGTATTTGTGGCAGCTGCTCGGGCTTGTCAAGAAAGCTTTTTACTAAGGTAATCCAAAGATTCACTCAAGAGTAGCAGCACATAGCTGTACCCTGCCTATTTGTATTTTATGGTGCACTCAGGATATTTTGCAGCACAATGGGCATGTCAAGAAACAGAGGTAAGGAAATAAGCAACAGGCTGACAAAACTGAGCTAACAATCACAAGAGATGAATAAGAGAAGGTAAGCGTGAACAACTCAACTCTGTGTGAATTCATACTCAACTCCCACTGAAAACATATCAGTCTGGTTGATACCCTAATCTGGAAAATAATTATCTGATAGGTTGACTGAATTCTGTAACATGTATATATACCAGATACTGCTCTGTGACTGTGTTTTGTCAAGTACTGCACTCTTAGGATAGTGCCATTCTTCCTAATATGAATGCCATTATTTAAATTATTTGTAACAGGCAGACATATATTAGGTGTCATCTTCCAAGATATCATGGGTAGTCATGGGCTTATTGACTGTTCAAAGTTACATCAGCATTGAAAAAAGTGACTTATAACCATTTTTTTCACACGGCCTTTGCAGCCTGCCCATGATCGTGAGTCCTAATCACCTTTTGTAATCACCTTTTGCAATATTTTGATGAGCAAAGTCAATGGGAATGCTAGATTCACTGAATAACCATGTTACCAACTTTTCAACTGAGGTGATTCACTTAACCAGAGTGGCAAGAAAGATGATAAAAATGAGGCAAATGTCTCACTTAACAACAGAAATATTGGGCTCAGTTGTGGTCTAAGTACACCTGTATATGTGTCAATGAAAATAGTTCATATTTTTATGCATACAGAAAATGTTGTGGATGGGTGTCCACCAGACACTATCACTGATGTAGTGGATATGGGAGAGACCTATTTTAAAATTTTCACTCAGCTCTAAGGCTGAAACAGGAGAGTTTTTGGCCTCACTTCCTGTACCCTTGAAATGGCAATACTGATGATTTTATTGGGTGTTACTGATAACAAACAAGACAAATGTTATAGGGAGAAAACTAATACATCAGGTGTTAAAAGCAGTTTCAAAAGGATGATTATAATAAAAGAGAACATCAGGATCCAAGTGCCAAAATTGTGCAATAAAAAACAGAAGTAATATGGATGTCTGCCAACAAGAATATCTCTTATTATTCTGTCTATCTACTTTTGAAATTATCTTGCATCACTGAATGAGGCAAATTCCAGGAAAATAAGTCATGTCTGTTTGATATAAGGAGATAAAGTAAATTTTGTTTTCGGCAGAAACCTATTGCTTCTTCCTTTATGTTTATGTCATAGCCTTTTATTGTTTGTTCTGTTTGGTGAAGGTGCATCTCTAGAAAGAAGGATATCTGCCCATTGAATAAAAGGAAGCCTGGAATTGGATAGGATCGCACTGTAACCATAACCACATTGTTGTATGTTAACAACAAGAGACTTATTTGATGCTGCTATTTGCCGCCCATGTAAGCCTATCCTATAATGAAGCTACAATCTTTCACATAAGCCTCCCCAATGTGTTGCTTCTCTGATATGGTGCTGAACTTATCCTTATATATAAGTAGCACTTAGTATATAAGTAGCACTTAGTGCTACTTCAAAATTTAGAATTATATTGTTTTAAGAAGTTTACAAGTTTCCTTTTAATGAGGCATTTATCTTTTGGTCAGAAGGTGGAATATAAAAAAAATTAGACTATTTTTTTTATTATCTTGTCCACTTTAATGGACAAGAACAAATAAAAGTATATGATATTATCTGAAGAAGTGTTATCATTACCATATTTAACCAATATTACTGTGTGCAAACTGCTCTGATATATTCTTGTTAAATTGGCACAAAAAGAAAAGAGGCAGATAAACAGGATAAAGTTGAGCCCTGTGTGTGTAACTTTGGTGCAGGAGAATAGGCCAAGGGCCTAAGACTGGCACATCAACAATTACACTCTCAAAAATTCATGGAACCAGACCAAACTAAATGTAATGTAATTTAATTTGAATTTAATATTATTTTAATACAAGTGCACCTATATATCTTTATTTTTCCATTCTATTACACTAAATACTGCAAGTCATCAACAACTTTGGGAAAGATTCTGGTTACTTCAAAGCCTTGGTAGACCATATGCAACCTTCAGCTGTGAGCTGGATGTATTTGCTTTCGCCCATGCATGTAATGCTATTGGCCAACTAATAGGCTATTTGAAGAGCACACAGGCTGAACTCATCTTCTGTTGCATTCAGGAAACATTGCTAAGAAAGAGGAAATTAGAATAAGAGTAAGATTGAAGAAAAGGAACAAAGGAAAATAGCCAACTATATGCAACTAGCTAATCTTTTCTGTTTTATGTGGCTAATTTGGAGCTGGGATGAATTTACTGTTGATTTTAAGATCCACAAGTAAGCCCTACAACAAAATGTTGTCTATGTCCTTTCTAAGAGGCCTGCTCAAAATTTTTGAGAAGGCTAGTTGTATTCTTCTTCCATATGACCTTTTATGTTTCATTGATTTTATTGTAATTTCTTTGTTTGTATTATTGTGAGCTACCCAGAGTAATTGTGAGTTGGGCAGCATGCAAGTTTAATAAATTATTATTATATTTGGTTGCGTAGTCAGTCAGCTGTTTCAGCTGGATTTAGCTTTCCTTTTTCAGCAAATATGTAATATACTACTGAACCATCAAGTCTCAAGTTGGGCAGTTTTTTTGTGACAGGTATGTGTACGTTTGTATATGATATTACTTTGGATTCTAGATATCCACAAATATAAAGTGATCATGTTTCAGCTCTATTTCTGTTTTACTGTGATAAATATAAGGTCATGCACCATTATATTGGATACAAACTGGCTTTGCCATGCAAGTATTGTATATGGTTTTGACAGAAACTACAGCATAAGTGCACCAACGTGCCTACCGTTTCTTTTTATTGTTTCTTATTTCTTTTTATTTTTCTTATATGTATCCATTTCATGTATTCCTAACTATGTTTATACTTATACCTGTTATCTTATAATCACTTGACAAAATAAAAAATAAAATAAATAAAAATAAAATAAATAAATAAAATAAATCTATCAGTAATGTAAATGAACCCATTGTTTTTACCCAACGCCACATGACAATTTTATTCTGAAATGTTACAGACAGGATAGCTACAAGAATCATCCAATAACTCATAAATCAAAATGGTGCATAATATTCAAGAACTATATAACAAAGGTAACGCACTAAAGCATTTAAATTATTGGTTAAGTGTATAACTAAGACTTAGAATATTTCTAAAACTTCTCTCTAGGCTTGCGATAAGGTGGGAAATGGGGGTTGAGACTGAGATTTAATTGTTTGTTTTTATATTGCACCATGTGATAATTTCTTCAATCATGGGTGATTAAATAAGTCACAATGAGAAAGGTTCACACAATCTCAGGATGCTGTATTGTATGAACTATGTTATTGGGACTGCTGCCGACCCATTTAGAAGATGTGATTGGGAGTTGAAAAATGGAAGCTTTGAAAATGCGTCCTACTTTATTAAAAAAAAAAATGAAGTGATGATCAAGAGCTTTTAGGATCTAGTTCCATCAGTTTGCTTGTCTTCTGAATACAGATAATTTTTTAGCTTTGAATCTGAGTGAAACTTTTTTGTCTAAGTCTGAGAAAAAGGGGTTGTCTTCTACTTGGGAACTTGTAGCAACTTTTATGTTGTACCTAAAAACTAGCATGTAAACACACACACACGGACGGACGGACGGATGGACGGATGGAGGGAGGGAAAGGGAGAGAAGAGAAGCTTTTGTAGGGTCTAGTTCAGGGATGGGCAGCTATAACCCCTTTACAATTTGCTGTCTCAGGAATTCTGGGAGTCAAGAAGTCCACAAGTCATAAAGGGGCCATAGTTGTTCACCCTTGGTCTAGTTCAGCTTTTCTTGTTACTATACACTGGTAACTTGTTGGTATTCCACTATTAGAGCTGCCTAGTTTTTATTGTTTCTACGTTGTATTTTTCTATATTATAATTTCATTGATGTTTGCTTATTTCCTGTCTACCTTTCTTATGCTACATGAATCATCAGAGGCAGAATATTTTCTTACGTAAGAGAGGCTTTGGGAGGAAAATGTTGAGATATAGAATCTTCATTGAAGCCGAACCTTTGCAATGTCAAATGGGAGATCAGTTCCCATGATCCTCCAGCCATCAGGGCTGATCAGGAGGATGGAAATCAGCTCAGACATACCTGGAGAATATTTGCTCCAAGTAATGCATTCTCTCCAGGAGTAGAAAGAGCATTTACTGAACAGTAATTGCTGTACAACTGCTCATGGCCTGCTTAGTTCCCTTGAGATCACTGATTAGGCCCTTTGGGGATTGGGATGTTGGCCTCCAAGGCCTTTAGCCTAATCAGCAGGGCTTTTATCAAATAGTCTATTAATCTGACCCCACCAGAGAATTCAATTCCTTTTATGTGAAATTTTACCAGCCCATTTAGTTTCTTCTTCAAATGACCGTAGTGTCATCTAGATCTGGGGCGGATCTTTCTTTTCAAAGAGCCATGGCAGAGCTCCAGCTGAAAGCTGCATCCTTTTCTTTCTTTAGTTCAAGAATTAGTGAGCTGTCCTTCTGCATCAGCTCTTGGGGTAGCCTAAAGTGTGAACGCACAAAATTGACATCACATATCAGGTGCACGGAATGTGTCCCAAGCAATATATGTGAGGGATGAAAGGAAAGCGGATGAGTTAAAATCACATTTTTCTTAAACCCCTTCTTTTTATACAAATTCCATTCCTTTCTATTTTGGCCGAGGTAAAATAATCATATTTAATTTTTTAACTTATTGAAAATCTGCAGGAGCTGAGGAGAGGGTAGAGTGCCAAACCCAAACCTTGAGAGACCTGCCAATCGTGCATCTGTGGTTTAAAAACATGAGGCAAAGTGCTGTTACTTGTTGGTATTGCACTGCAGGATGAAAAGAGCATTCATTGAAATTAGAGGGGACTGCAGATTACCATCGCCCCGATACTGCAAGGGTGCCAACCTCGTTCTTTGGAACAGCCTCCCCCTGAGAGCCTCTTGGCCCTGATCCTGCTTGCCTTTTGAAAGGCGTTGAGGCCATGTTTCTTAACCTTGGTGACTTTAACATGTCTGGATTTAACTCCCAGAATTCCCTAGGCAGCATGAAAAAAGTGACTCACAACAACCAGTCCTGAATTTATGACTCTTGCAACAGCTGCATAATCACAATGTCACAATTTAGGTGCTTGGCAGCCAGCATGTATTTACAGTGGTTGTAGCATCCTGGGGTTACATGATCTCCATTTCCAACATGTAAGGTCAATGAAGAAGCTAGATGCGTTTAATGATCTCATGATTCATTTAACAAACTGCAATGATTCACTTAAAGACCATGCAGGTTATAAAACAGGTGCAACTCATTTAATAACTGACTTGCTTGGCAATGGAAATCCTGGTGTCAATTGTGGTTGTAAGTCGAGTAATATGTAAATAATTAAAATCCTATTGGCTTCAACATGTTAGACAGTTTTAGCATTCAGTGGTTTTTTCCCCCTTAAAAATAAGTTTTGAAATTATAAAGTGTCTATTTTTTTTTTAAAAAATGTTAATTTTATATGCCTTGTTACACTTTGTAGGTTTCTAAATTTTAATCAGGCTTACCTTACATATTGGTTTAACTTTTATCATGTGAATTTCCCATTTAAAAAATTCTCATTAAAAATTTATCAAATAAAATTTATCCCATGTAAATCCTCTTTTTAAATATAACTGGTGTTGCCTGTATACAACTTGTTTTAGACACATTTTTGTGGATTTTTGATGAGGGTGAGTGAGAATAAAATGTAGCAGATTTTATTTGATTCTAACCTTCAAGCTAATGTAAAATAAGATGAGGACTGAATACTAAAATCCGCCTTCAACAATATTTATGATTTTTTTTTTTAAAAAAAGCACAATGCAAAATTTGTCTATAATTCTCCAATTTGTCTATAATTTTAAATCTTGTTTAAAATGTACAGCAGCTCAATTAAACATTGAGCGGCAATGTCTCGGGGTAATTATTTCTGAATCCTTTTTCCTAACCCCCCTTTAGCCACCATTTCCTAAGCATTAGCTTGCTAAGTTTAATAGTAACATTTCTGGCTATGTTTTTTTCAGAGAGGATTCTGTAGGTGCTTCTCTGCCCACTACTTCACAACAACCATATGAGGCAATGGCTATTTTATGACTGCCACAAACAGCCAAGTAAGATTTTGCACCCAGATCTCCCTAGTTTGTCTATAGTGGAGAAAATCTCACAGCCCTTCCCTAGACAAATGTCTTGTATCCCACCCATGGGTGTGGATTATGAGGCAGGAGACACATTCAACAGACCTCAACATGCTGTCTTTACTAAAATGTACACTTCAGTCCACACAAGCCTGTCAGAATTCATTTTCTCCTGTCAGATGCTTTATGAAGTAGGTTTGGTGCTCTTCCGCATGACCTGTTAACTTTGGGAAAGCAGGCTTTGTGCGATCTCAAAAAGAGAGCTAGAAAGATAAGGGCACCGATATGCTTTGGCATTTACCAGTGTGATATATTTGTGACAATCTAGCTTGGTTTAGCAGGATTACAGGATACAAGATTATGATACTTGGCTGGGTTCACACATTTCCAAAGCCATAATGAAGTTATCATATACCAGCTTAGTACTAACTCAATATTGTTCTTGTTGTTGTTTACTCTGATTGGCAGTTGCTCTTGATAAGCTCATGCAGAGGACTTTCTGATCACAAGTATTATTGCAGTATTGCCATTTGCTACCACCCAGCAGTTTTAGACATCTCATCATTGCCCTTTGATCTTGCTGACTGGGGGAATTAAGGGAGCAGATTGTCCAAAATTGAATCCCAGATAATAAAGGAAGGTTGATGTACAGTAGCAAGTAAAAGAAATTCAGTTCCAGTGAACGATGACCAGTCCTCGGTGATGTTTTTGTTGTCACAAGGGGTCTGCAAAGGTTTGAAAAAATGTTATGGTTTAAATCTTGAGTTAAGTCTTGGGGGGTCCATGGCCATAGTCTGTGGCCACAAATGGTGTTTAAGGGGCATCTGTGATGAAGAAAAGGTTGAGAACCACTGATTTTAACGCTTTGAAAACAGCAGGTGCTCAATTTGCTAATATGCACCTACACTTGCTAAAGCACCTGGAGTGTGTAAATTAGGCCACATAGGTTCTGTATTCCCTGAAGCAGGCAAGCATACATATTTGATGAGACTTTATTTGAATCTGTACAAGTGACATCCTGGAATCACATATGAGTTTTCTTGGCTATATCAATTGGTAGAGACAGCTTCCTGTTCCACATACATATTTCTAGATTTTCTATCTTTCTGTTAAGCATTGCTTCTGAGCAGGTGAGCTCTTGTATGATTTGTATGATTTAGCCCTTAGACTGATAGCCATTCGATATGATTACAGTGATGCCTTTTCAACCTAGCTGAGCACACATGCAATACAGTGTCATAGTTAAGGAACTGGAGCAATACTAGAGACACCCAGGTTCTAGTCCACTTTCAACTACAAAAGCTCCCTGAATAAGTTTGGGCCAGTCATTCTCTCAGTCTAACTCATAGGGTTTTTATTGTGGACAAAAAAAAAGAAGGGAGTGCTGTTTATGTTGCTTTAAGCTCTTGAGTTAAAGCCAGGATATGCATCAAACAAATAACTAAACCTTTTCCACTTTTCTGGCAGCTTCTTCAGACATATAGGGAATACGACTGATGTCAATGTGTGTCTGAATGGAGATTTAGTTCAGCAAGTAAACAAAAGTTGTAAACCTAAACTTATTTCCAGTACACTGAGTCTGCAAGTAAAGAACAATAAATACAGTACTTGGGGTTTCCTAAAGAGCTGATGAAGCATGGGTAAGTTCAGATAATGGCAATGTTATGTTACTATCCAGAATTTTTTTTGGGGGAGGCAGCTGTTGTAATAAAAATAATTGTGTAAAGGTTAGCTGCTTTGCAAATAATTAGCTGCTGTATGAGGTCAGGTCCTATGATAACTGTGACATGATTTTGCTGGTCAGAGAAAGTCCCAAGGGAACTGTGGTTCTTCTGCCAGATATCTCTCACATCTATTAAATTATATTCTCGAAGTAGTCTTTAACTGTGGTGGCTAATCATTGTTGGCTATAACTCAGACAAATTATCAGAGAAGTCATCAGCATGGTCACATCGAGAAACTGATCACTATGGACGGCCTACATCAAGACTATTTTTAAAATAAGGATGAAATAGTACTTCATTAGATCAGGGGTTGCCAACCTTTTGGACCTCAGGGACCACCAAACTCATAATTTTAAATCCCACAGACCACTAATATGAATTTTGACTGACAGTGGCTTGCTGACATTTTCCCAGGGTCTCTGCAAAAAGCAGCAGAGGCCCTGGGAAAATCCCCCAAAAAAGTCCCCACCCCATTTTCCTACCGATCGATCATTCTTTATTTGGGATTGCAGGATACCGTCTCCAGCTCCGTTCTTAGGGGGGAGAAAGAGACTTTTGGCTTCATGCAAGGAAAGCAGCAGGAGCAGCAGTAGTATTTCTTTCTCTCCCCCAAACTCTGCCAGAAATGAATCTTTGTGAGACTTTGTGAGACTTGTCGTGCCAATGCAGCCTCTTGGAACATGATGCCTTGCAGGGTCCCAAAGACTCATTTCTGGCGGAGTTTGGAGGAGAGAAAGAAAGACTTTTGCTGCTTTCCTCATGTGCAGCCAAAAGCAGAAGAAGAAAGAAGTGGAAAGAAGCAGCCTGGTGGCCAGGCGAGGTGCATGCGGCGAGTTCCCCCCTCCGCCCTTTCTCCCCTTCCCTCACTACTTCGTGTTTGTTCGCAATGCAAGTGAAACAAGCCTTGTGTTCCCACGGGCCATGTGGGTGGCGCAGCTTTGTGTTTCCACACAGCCTGGATTAATTGCTTTGGGGGGGGTGCTTTGGGAGTGATAATTCTCTGTGGACCACCAAAATTTTCTCGCGGACCACCAGTGGTTCCCGGCCCACTAGTTGGCGACCATTGCACTAGATCATAGTTTGTTTCTTTTAATCTATGGATAAGAAACAACATGACATTTAGGCACTGTGGATTATTTCCATATCAAAATGTCATAATATAATACTTGAATAATAAATTTATTTAGGTGACAATGATAGAAAAATGAACAGAGTTTGGGGCATGATCACTTTAGGTGGATGGTATAGAACAATGGCAGTCAGGCATGAAAGATATGATTGGTGTGACAGAGGGGACAGAGGGGGGAAGGGGAGGGGAGAGAGAGCGAGAGCGCAGTTACACTACTCAGCCCTTAATACTTGTTATTTTGAGCAGGAACACTGGTAACTCTAGCAAAGATGCAGCAATAACAGATGGAAGAAGCTGCAGCAGAATTCAGAGGAGGGGAGAACTGAGGAATTAAAGGTCCTCTTCTTTCTTCTCCTTTGGATGACTTGCTATTCCGTTGGGGAACAGGAGAATCCTATTATTAGCCAGACTTAGCCTGACTTCTGCCTTTCTAAAAAAATTGAGGAAAGAGAAAAAGGGAGAAAAAGCACGATATCCGTCATAGGCTCCATTCATTCCGTCTCTAATTTGATCCCATGCAAATTTAATTTAATTTAATTTGAACTAAATTGCAAGTGTTTTCCTTCTCCGGTCTGAAATACCTGTACAAGTAGTGTTCTGATGGCTTTTCTATTTGGGAAAAAGTAGGTACAGAGTTTCATCTCTCCTCAAATGATCCTGCTTCTACCCAAAATAATCAATGTTTTTCTTTCTATAGCCTAATCTACTAAAATATGTATTGGTTGTAGAGAATCCAAGAATACTAGCCATAAGTTCCTGTCGGAAGCCTTTGGGTTTCCAGAAGAATCTGAATTACAACCCCAGTTGTAATTCAGTTGTTTTCCAGGCCTTTATATTTTCACCAAGGTTTTTTTGGATTTTACTGTTTGTCTGTTCATCTTGCCCCTTTGTAAGACAAGCAGTAGAAACTATAAGCTTTGACCTCAAGATGGCATGTGGCTCTTGAATAATTTTGGGGTAGTTGCCCCAAGTATTTCTCTGACACTACTTAATTAAGTTGTAGGAAATTCACAGGAAATAATACATAAAAAGGCATGATGTAAAAAATAATTAGCCGTGCGCTTCCTGACGCCACATGGACTTCATGGCAGATATTTTTTTTCTTTATCCCTGCCAACCCTATCACTTTGAAAATCCTTGGAGGTGGCCCCCATTTTATAGAACCTTTCATCTCTAGTACCCTCAATGCTTTTAAGAACAAAGTTAAATTCGTTTTAGCAAGCTTCTGGCTCTTAGGCTTTTTTTTTTTTTTTTTGGATCACCACTATAATTAGTTGAGTGTTAATTATTTTAATTGGGGAACAGGGAAAGGATAGTATTTTGACTAATATCCACTGCCCAGAGTCTGTGTGGGTGGGAGTGGATTATAATGATTGCTAAATAAATAATTACCATGCTTATTTTGCTTAGTCTAATATAGAAACTTTAATGATGTTATTGACCCCCATAAAAACCATATTTGCCTTCTTTTGGCAAAGATGAATAATCCAATAATGCTTCTGAGAACTGCAGAGCAAACCCAAAATGAGTAAGGAGAAAATATTCTTCCCTTTGATAGAATTTTGTGACACTTTGAGGGCATAATATATTTTTTTAAGTGCAAAATGGTCCAGAAGTTAGATTTATATACTTTGTCCCATCTGTTGGAATTACAGACAGGCTGAACCAGGATGATGAGAAATAGTAGAAGCACAACAGGAATCCGTATCTGACACCCTTTTTTTTTAAATTCATGCAGCTGGCCACCTAACTGAAGACACTGGCAATAGCAGGGATCTAATTCGCAGGCAACCAATTTCATGGAGGATTTAGAAAATAATGAAGAACCCTCCAGAACTCAGTTGGAGATCTGGCATTTCGTTTAGACATTGTAAAGCCAGCTAGACACACTGAAACCTTCTCACAATCACATTTGATCTCGGCTACTGGTTCCATCCAGCATCTTGCGGTGGGCACAGTTGTCTTCCACCACAACATCAAATTGCAACTTGGACTCAGCAGTGCTCTGGATGGCAGATCCAGTGTCCTACTTCCCTCTTGCAGCCTCTCACATATGGACTCAGTTCACCAGAAACTTTGGATTGCTTTCCTGCTCCTCTGCTGCCTGGCATTGACTGGGTCAGTTAGCATTCTGGATCCAGCAATACAGAAGCAACTTGACAGCTATCAACTGAACCAGTTTGCTGACCAGGTGAGATTTTGAACAGAGGGCAGAGAATGTCAAAAGGTTCTCAAAATAGCTGACACTGATCCTCATTACTAATTGTAAAAAAGTCCAGACAAAGTTCTTTATTATAGTTCTGGAAATCAAGTGAGGATTTGGGATAGGGGAGGTTTAGCTTATCAATATCTATACAATAATTAGTAATGCTAATTCTGGAACTAAGGTATATTTTGAAAAATTATCCTTATTTGTTTAAGGTTTCCCTCCACTCTTTCTAATTATTTATTTTCTCTCAAAAGAAATTTACTTAGTGTTCAGGGATAAGATGGAGATTGAATATTATTAACAATATTAATGGAATTATTATCCATGGGTCATTTGTGGTTGCTGTTTTATTGTTTCCAGTCTGCACCATTGTTCTTTTCATTAAAAAAAGAAACAAAAGAATAAAAATAGATGCATTGTGGAATAAAATGCTGAAAAAGGCTTTATTCCTAAAATTAGAACTGTCAGAATTGAACAATAAGAACTGGAATGTATGGAGCAGCTCCCAAACCTATAACCTTTATCTTTTATAGCAATTTTGAACAATCCCCTCTCTGCATTTGAGTTATTGTATGTAGGGCAGCTGCCAGCACCGTTGTCCCCTGGGCCCAATCAAGGAGAGAGGGTCCTGCTTTTTCAAAACCATGCCAGGTAGGTTTTAGCCTAGCTCCTTATTTGGCTGAGAAATACCTTGAAGCCTAAATGACCAGTTGCTGCAAGCTCCTTCAGAAAATACTCAGCCTCTCTCCAGACATATACAAATCTTGTAGAATTAAGAGCAATGTTCTCAATGCTTATGACATTCAGGTGCATTGAAATTCGGCTCTCATAATCTAGCTAGGAATGAGAGTTATCTCTTTGTTTGTTTTCATGTTTCCTCCAACCCCTCAAAACTGGCTTGCTGTGGGATAAGCAAGGCTGAGAGTGGCCTTGCCTGAAGTCTCCCCTTAATTTTTCTTGGCCAAGGCTGCATTTATACTTGGCTCACCCCATCCTTGATCCAACCCCTTAACTACTGAAATCTAGAACAGGTGGAAGGCCTCTGGTAAACATAGACTGCCTTAGACAGCCTGACTAAAGAACTTTTATAGCATAATGTTCATGGACTCTGGAGCCTTTTTCATCACAGTAATCCTGGTAGCCTTTTAAAATGCTACTGCAGCTTATTAGCTGCCATGGGTTAATAAATCCCCCTTTCCAAACATAGTTCCTGTATTACAGTAAGCCATGCGTAGAGAAGGCTAATTAGATAGCTTCTCATAATGTATTATATAAACCATGTTTTATAGATCACAATAGATCGATAATGCCTAATAAACAAAATCAAACAAATCGCATTGTGGTATATACGAATCCTGCCCCTCTTTTACATTGGGTTGTACAAATAGGAAGAGTGAGAAGATCCCCATTTATCAACTTCCCTGTACACTTGTTGATCACTTGTTCATGAGCTGGCACACAAACTGGCCATGAATCACTAATGCACCAAACATATAACAGCCAAGACCATCAGGTACATTGACACTGGAGATTGGGGCACAGTCTGCATGCTCAATCTCTTGCCTACTCCCATTTGGGAGGGCATTTATTTAAACAATTCAAGTTCCATGGCTAATAAGCGGCTGAGGTAACCTATAATATGGGCTGGGGGTCCTGAAATGAACTCGGCCTGAGAATCAGTAGTGCATTTAGATAATTGATCTTTCCGGTATTCATGGCTGCTATTTCTTGGTGAAATGTCTTCCTTCTTTGTGTGAGACAATGTATTTGAGCTGATGCGTTGCTAGCCATGCTGCTGGCTCCTTTAGAGCGTATCTGAAACTGAGCTTAGCAACAGATGTTACATCTTTATATATGGGTAATGTTCAAGGAGAGATTATCCACAGCAAATTGGTATCTACCTCTGATAACTTTCCTTCCTACTTGAATTATTTGCATTTTATAAAATGTCTATTGCTTTACTAGTAAAGTTGAAGAAATGTCTTGACATTCTCCAGGCTTATTTTATGATGTGGTCCTTCTGACTGATTGTCAGCCAAGGCTGATATCTTATGGTTTTAAGTGTATTCAAAGTCCTTCCTTCCTTGGAATACATCAACACATATTTGATATTAGTTGGGCATCATTTCACCAGTGATTTACTACATTTTATTTCCAGTTGTAATAAGCCAGCACCGATGCACCTAATGGACCTCTTCCTCATGCTCCTGTCTCACGTTCTATCCCCCACCACTTATGTGCTTCCTCTCCACCCCCGCCTGCCTGTTCCACCACCCAAGAACAACATCTGGGATGCTGGGTTAAAAGACCATCACAGACCTAACTATACTGAGAGTCCCTTTTTAGCCAATTAAATCCGGACCTACACTTAAATTTTGGTCTGCCTCTGATTAGCCAAGCTAAGGTAACTCCCAGGTAATTATTTTTGGGGGAGACAAAATGCAATTGTGTTGGGCTTTGACCCAGTGCCACTGTATTTCTCCCTTGCATTTGGTGGTGTTCAGTTGAGATGCTGCCTTTGTCTGAATTGATAGATAAGACATAGATTGGTATTCCATCCCTGTTCACCCAAAGCTACATAAAGACATACCATGCCTGCTTTGTCATTTCCATGCATTTTGCACATGCTATCCACTTTACCCTCTGGCAATATGAATCAGTTTCAACTGATATAAAGTAAATATGAAAATGGCTTCTCTGTTAAGGTAGCCAGGTCCTCATCTATAGACAATGCCCACCCTTTGTTTCTCCAGAGTTCTGATACAGAATATATTTTGCTTCCCCTTTTGTTCCTCCTATCTCCCTGATATTACTTTTGTGCCTACTTCTACCATCAAAACTCCAGTTTTTCCCAGAGTAGACAGGGTTAGAGGATATGGAGGGTGGGTTTTGTTTTGCTTTGTTTTGTTTTTGTAGTGTGAGTCTGTTTGTTTCAGCTTCAGCATCAGTGGCTAAAATAAATGCAGAAGATAGCATAATCTAAGTGGCACCCAGACAGTTTTGAACCCTTCAAATAAAGGATGCACTTATGAGAATAATTTTTTAAAACAAGGTTGGCATATTTGTAATTCAACATAGCCTCCTTTGACTGTCAATGACTCAGCTGGTCATTGAAGAGAGCAGGGACTGAATTTAAATTCTTTGGCATGTAATGTAAAGACACCCCAAAGTTCAGCTAGCAATAAGAATCAGCAGGGACCTTACTGCTAGGACAACCTGCACTGCCGATTTCACCATGGCCCAAGGTCATATATAATGACATTTTTAACATGCAGTACAATGTCTACAATGTCTACTTGCTGTTTAGGCATCATGTCAGGAGATTATGATGAGGATAGGCATCGCAAGGCAATGGAGCTCCTTCATGTGCTGTGTTCCAACACATGTGCTGCCCAGGAACGTGAAAAGTGTCAGGAACTGACAGGGCATGTGGGTCCCATCAACACAGGTGAGAATCTTGATCTATCATATCCATAGAGGAAATAGGAATAGAATGATGAAAAATTATGGTCTAGTTCTAGTTAGTATGTTGCTGGACTGAAGTGGCATAAAAGTTTCCATTATAAATTGTTATTTTATATGAACAAATAACTAAAATATGTCTGTATGTTATTTTATAATTCCATGTGACAGAAAGACATTTTAACGAGAATTGTGGGATCATTTGAAATCTTGAACTACTTTTGTATTACAGAAAAATAAGGCTTCTGGTTCTTATCACATTTGCCAGTCGTTACATCCTCTGAGTCTAATCCCCACTCCTTTAACCTTAAACTATCCACTATTGACCTCACCCCATTCCTAAGAGGTCTGTAAGGGGCGTGCATAAGTGCACAATTGTGCCTACCGTCCTTGTCCTATTGTCCCCATTTATTTGTACCTATTTCCTGTATTCTTAGTCATGTTTATACTTATTCTTATTGTCTTGTAAGCGATTGACAAATCAAATAAATAAAAATAAATAAATAAAATCCTGAAAGCTCTCTGGAGTTTTCTTGGGAAATGCTTTGAATCAAGCAGTTTAAATGTTGTGCAATGGAAAATACATTCAAATGGAAGAACCATTACATAATTCGATTACATATATATTTATTGCAATTGTTATGGTATTTATTGAGAATTCTATGTATGTGTCTGTGCCATTGGGCTTTAAATAATCTTTAAATAGGATTTAATGGGAAATGATTTTTATATTCTTCTTGGCTGCATCTTATGAAAATTTATCAAAGACCATCAGAGATTTTTCTTAGGTATCAACAACACTAGGAAACTTGTGTATAAATAATGAAAATATATAGCAAGATAGAAGGAAGGAATGTTGTGCATTTATTGAACGTAGATGGCAATTATATTTTGGAATGAAACTACAATATGGCTTAATTTATATTTAGCACTGATCCCAAAGGACTGTAGAATTTATCCTGGGGGTGGAAACTTATTTCCCTCCAGTATAGTATTTTTTTTTACAGTTCCACAACTAATCAAGACTGGATTTATAATTAATGTCCAATTAAATATTTCTGGAATGGGAACCAAAAAAATGAAGGGTGCATAGCTTTTTATATGGACATCTCTTCCAGTGCTTGACAGCCCATAATATAGTCAGGTTGGGATTTCTTCTTCTAATGGAGGGACAGGACTAAATTGGGAGTCAGGGTCAGTTTGATGGTACCACTCAAGAAAGAGCTGAGCTGTCATGTGTTCTGCCCACTGGCAGTTAGTGCTATTTGCCCAGGGTTCTAGGTTCTCTCCAACAGCCAATAAATGAGGACAGCTCAACTAGTCAAGATGACAGATGACCATAGAAAACAACTTATCCCTGATCTTTCATTATGGTATTTGCCTCTCCACTTTTCTCCTCTAGAGATCCTGGTTAGTCTTCTGTCAGTGATTGTGACTTTCTGTGGGATTGTGCTGCTGGGCGTCTCCCTGTTCGTCTCTTGGAAACTATGTTGGATCCCCTGGCGAGACAAAGGATCCTCATCACAAACCCAGCGCAAGGAGCATCCCCTCCATGCTCATCTCCACCACTCACCTTTTGGGGATCTCCTGGCTGAGCGGGTAGAACTGGGTCCCGAAATGCCTGAGAGATCATACCTCGATATGGATTCCTACCCTGAGGCCAACCTCAAGGTTAGCCAAACCTCCCCTGACCTCCCCGTGGAAAGTCAGACCGGTACCAAGGAAGGCAGCATTCCCAATGCTCACTCCCATCAGCAAGTGGCAAGCTTGGCACCCACTCCCAGGTGAGTTGTGAGGAAGGAAGGATACAGAGGGGGAGCCCAAGTATTAAAGCTGAGTCTGTACGATTGATGTTTATATGGAGGACATACATTCAATACTATCTGTCCAGAGGTGGAATTCAGCAGGTTCTAACCAGTTCTGGAGAACCGGTAGTGGAAATTTTGAGTAGTTCAGAGAACTGGCAAATACCACCTCTGACTGGAGATTTTACAGTATCCTTCCCCTGCCACGCTCACCAGGCCACGTCCACAGAACCAGTAGTACAAAAATTTGAATCCCACCACTTTATCTGTCTAACATTAATAATTGGTGCCTGAATATTCTTGTGTTTTTTTTCTTGCCCCGTTTTTTTCTTTTATGTCACATTTTTTAAAATTATAAACATGAGGGCACAAACTGCATGATTAGTAAGGTAAGAGCCTTTCAATCAATATCTCTTAGCCCAGATTCCCATTCTATAAATGAAAATATCAAGAATAACTCTCAAAGATGCAGAAGGCAACGAAAATAATGCAAGTTGCCAGATGGTAGTCTAGGACTCCTGACAGCAACACTGACATCATGAGATCCACACATAAATACATAAATAATGGATTCATTATGCCAGTGTTTCTCAATGTGCAATTTTAAGATGCCTGGACTTCAACTCCCAGAATTCCCCAACCAACTGGCTGGGGATTTCTGAGAATTGAACTCCAGGCATCTTAAAGTTGCCAAGGTGGTGAAACACTGTATTATGCAGTATTCTGAAACACAGTGCTGCTTGAAATGTTTTGGGTTGACTATAACAGATGCAGTCCTTTAAAAAGTAAGTTTTGGCTTCAGAATATAATCATATGTATACTATATGGATAAGTTGGCTATTCACTTGTTCATTGTATTCAGCTTCCAAGATGCTTAGAGTTAGAGGTTTTTAATGGGACTTTGGAAAAAGAAAAAGCACAGTAGCATAGGAGGCACACAGCTGTAATATAACAATGTGGCTGGTTCATAAACAAAGCAAGAAGACCTGATTACCTGCCAACTAGATAATAAGTTCTCCTCAACTGAACTTCCAGCATATCACAGTTCACGGAGCTTTCTCCACGTGTTTGTGGTTTCTTGTCCATATTCTAAGAAGTGAAAAGTTAGTACTGATTAAAGATCTCACACTGAAACAGTTACAGGCTCATTGAATTAAATCATTAAATCAAGTGTATATCCAGTTTTGGTTCCAAAGAATAAAAGTGCACCTGCTATCTTTTTTGGAAGGCAGATAATGTGCATGTTACAGCAGGTGCTATCATGCTTTTGTAGGCTTTTTTCAAGATTTCATCCATAAAATCTGTAAATCTGCCACATCTTTTTATACATTAAATACACAATAGATCCAGATTTAGCTACATTAAGAATGTATTGTCTGAATGGCATTTAATGTCAGTTGTGGATAATGTAAATCTCAGTGATTTTAATGAATTAACTAACTCTGATTCAAATTTTAAATCAATTTAAGTTGATCTGTAGATCAGGAGGTATTTGTTACCCTTCTGTAAATTTAAATTTAGGGTGCTAACAGGTGTAATTCTATCCTAGACAGAGGATTATTTATTTGTGGGGTGAATTTAATGGACATGTGGTTATGTATATCTCCGGCTGTATTTTTTTTTCAACTGTTCTCTCCAGGTATAACACACTGCCACGTCCTGTGACCCAGCAACTGAGCAGCCCAGACACCGGAGTCCATGGTGGTGGAGGAGAAGACAAGGTGGAACAAGTGACCAGCATTGGGCAGATAAAACCTGAACTGTATAAACAGCGCTCAGGTGAGGCAGACTCCAAGAAAGGGGAGGCTCCAAGTTGTGGACAATTGAGCTTTGCCCTCCGTTATGCCTATGGCACGGAGCAGCTGGTGGTCAGGATACTCCGGGCCTTGGACCTACCTGCCAAAGATGCAAACGGATTCTCTGACCCCTATGTGAAAATGTACCTTCTGCCTGACCGTAAAAAGAAATTCCAGACGAAGGTGCATCGCAAAACGCTCAACCCTATTTTCAATGAGACCTTTAACTTCAACGTCCCCTTTGCTGAACTTCCCTCGCGTAAGCTTCATTTCAGCGTCTATGATTTTGACCGTTTCTCCCGTCATGATCTCATTGGCCAAGTTGTCCTGGACAACCTGCTGGAGATTGCTGAGCGGGACAATGATGCTCCCCTCTGGAGGGACATCATGGAAGCCAGTTCGGTAAGTGGAGCTGTTACAGGTAGCCTTTGGCTTACAATCATTCTTTGCACTTATAATTGTCACAACATCCGCATGATTATGTGGTCCAAATTCAGGTCTCCATGTATTTATGTAGTGTCCTGGGGTCATGTGATTGCGACCTTCTCAGTTGTCTTCTAACAAGCAAAGTCAATGGGGATATGCCAGATTTGCTTAACAGCTGTATGATTCACTTCACAACTGTGGTGATTGGCTTAACACCCATGGCAACAAAGGTCATAAAAATCAGATGCAACTGTCCTACTTAGCAACAGAAAGTCTAGTCACAGTTAAGGTTGTAAGCCGAGGACTTCTTCCGCTTGATTATGTGACATCCCCTTGAATGATTCATTCCAAGCTTTTGAGTTAAAAGGTAAAACTCTAACCAATAATGCAAATTGCTCAAGGGATTAAATTCATTGTAATTGAATTAGTCACAATATTCAGCAGTCTCATTTGGTTAATCAAGCTCTTCAATACTTGAATGCGGCATTTTAGCTTGGTGCACTTCATCAATTCAGTCAATCAATGCAGCTGCATTGCTCAGCTATTGTATATTCATGAATCAATAACAATAGTTGCCTCAAAAGGAGGGGGGAAGGTTTTTAAATAAATATTTCCACACTAGGAAAGTCAATTTTGTTCTTTGACTGAGGAGAACTCTGATAGGTGCTCAAAAGAACACAGTAGCACAGCTGTGCTCCATTCGTCGAGATCTCTCCTGAGCACCATTCAGATGGTGGCGGTCCCATTGGAGGGAAGACAAAATGAGGAAGGGAGTACCGCACTCATTTGCTTCATTTGCTCCCGCAGAAAACATTTTTGGTTACAGTTCAGTATTACAATACTTAGGAAGAAGATACAGTTATGTTTTAATTATAATAAAAGAAATAAAATGCCACTGAAGCAGCAGCTGGTAGGGGCATGAAGATGATTTTAAGCCTTGCTAGCTTTTAGGATGATAAGCAGGCAGGAGTGAAGTCTTCTCTGCTTATTTAAAAAGGCAATTGATGGTTAAGTTTACAGCAAATAGCAATCCCCACATTCCTCAAGGGGATATTACCTTTTTAACACAACTACTGCTAAGTTGAAATTATATTTTTCACCATTCTCAGATTCATTATTAGGTTAAAGCGACTACTAAGCCAAGCCTCCAAATTAAAAAAATCTAATTTTTCCTAGCATCCAGTTTACAACTTTTTTTTCTATTTAGCTTCTAATTGTCTAGTGAAGAGAAGGACCAAGCCAATGTAATCCTAAATTGCATTAACAGAGGGATACAATCAAAGTCAAGTGAGGTACTAATATCACTCTATAAAGCAAGGTTCTTCAAACTTGGCAAGTTTAACACTTGTGGACTTCAACTCCCAGGATCCCTGAGCTTACATGACTGGAAGAGGAATTCTGGGAGTTGAAGTCCACAGGTCTTAAAGCTGACAAATTTGAAGACCCCTGCTATAAAGCCTTAGTAAGACCACACCTAGAGTACTGCATCCAGTTTTGGTCACCACAGTTATAAAAAGGATATTGAGATTCTAGAAAGAATCCAAAAAAGAGCAACAAAGATGATTAGAGGATTGGAGGCTAAAACATATAAAAAACGGTTGCAAGAACTGGGCATGACTAGTCTAGTGAAGAAAAGGACCAGGGGTAACATGATAGCAGTATTCCAATATTTGAGGGGCTGCCACAGAGAGGAGGCGGCTCAAGCTATTTTCCAAAGCACCCAAAGGCCAGACAAGGAATAATGGATGGAAACTGATCAAGGAGAGATTCAACCTAGAAATAAGAAAAAAAAAATTCTGACAGTGAGAGCAATCAACCAATGGAACAGCTTGCCTTCAGAAGTTGTGGGAGCTTCATCACTGGAAGCTTTCAAGAAGACACTGGACTACCATCTGTCAGAAATGGTGAAGGGTCCCCTGCTTGGGTGGGGGGTTGGACTAGACCCACAAGGTCTCTTCCAGCTGTGTTAATCCGAATATGCACAATGCTTACATAATTCAAAATATGAAGCAAATGCTCAGGCATTATTCTGATCAGCTAAAGTCAATCAACAAGAGCACAATTCTAATCTGCAGATTATAAGTGGTATGCAAACTACATAATCCTTGTGTTGATCTGGCCACAGCCAGCCAGCCACAGCTATCTAGTGGTGCCCAGATGGCCATGCCCACCCAGTCACACCCAGCTGGCTTCAGTGAGTTGTCCCATTCCCTGCATATTTACAGAAGAGATTTCCAATTAGTTAAACACACATTTTGGTTTGTATTCCTGAAATTTTCTGTGGTTAGTGCCCATGAAACATTACTATTTCCTGAGAAAGCACAGGGGATATCTTGATGCTAAGAAATGTAGTAGAAAGGATTCTGAATTGCTGTTCCATATATAAGCACTTAGCTGCATCTATATTCATAAATATTGAGTTATGAACAAGATCAGGAGAGCAATATAACCGGCTGGACAAGACTTACAATGTGCTTTCACTGTGAAACACAAACTCTGTAGAAATTTGGTATACCTGGAGCTTTATCATTGTTGCCAGGCACATAGAAATAGCAATGATGATCATTCGTAGGGTGTGAAAGAATAGTTTCTTCTTTAATACATTCCTAATGAAGTTGAGCTTTCACTCTTGGCCTGTTCACTACAGCTCTGTAGATAATACAAGGTTCAGAAAGGTTCTCCACCCAATTCCCTTGCTTTTTGCTTGCAAAAAAAATATGGTGGAAATACACTCACATATCTCTTCTGTGCTCTGGCCTCAAAATGTCCTGCTTCCAAAATGTAAGTGCACTGCAGGGAGATTGTAAAATGTTTTTGATACTTAAAAATGTGCACACTGTCTGAAGAATGGATGATATAAAAGGATTTGTGTGGGCAGAGGTGAAAAATGGGAAATGTCATGAACAAGGGAGGGGTTCCCTGGAGAGAATTGGTAAAACCAAAAGAGAATATGGGAGTGGGTGGTTTCAGTAGGTTTCTTACAGACATTCACCTATTTGATTCTCCATCCTCCCATTCTTCCCCCTCCCCATTTCTTCCCCTTCAGCTCTCTCAAAGAGCAACTTGTCTTGTTTTTCTTCTTCTCCCTCTCTGTGCATATTTTTAGCTAGGCTCTTATTCATCAAGCTGGTGGCTAATTAGGGCAGTCAGGTGTGCAGCAGCTATTCTTCCCGATCCTATCAGCAAATGCCCTTTCCTCACAACTTTAGATTTCTTCTTCCTTCCTATCATGTCCAACAATTGTCATGATAGCTAGTCCAAGTTTTTTAGCTGCTATCTTTCTGCCTTTCTCCAAAAGCCTGAAATATCGTTCTGGTTTGAATGTTGTTCTTACTGATTGTGTGATATTTTTTTCCCTGAGCTTTAGCAAACCAGCTGGTTATAGGATGGTGGAGAAAGTAGTGGAATAGAGGAAGGGAGGAAGACCAAATAAACATTCCTGGTAGGATTAGGATACAGAGAATTATTTTAGAATTAGTTTAGTTTATTTTGGTTACTAGACTTGTTCAATAGGTTAAGAATGCAAATTGTAGCCCAACGTGTCTGGATGGATGCCAGACTGAGGAAGGCTGTCTTAACATCCAGTCTTGTTGAAGGTTCCTAGGATTCTCATTTGGGAAATTGAATTATGTTGCACCAGGGGTATCTGTTCAAAATACACCATTCGATTTGTTCTCTCTCTTTTATAAAAATATTTTTATTATGCATTTTCCTTCATTTTACATCGCAATTTCAATTTTGCAACAATGATATGCTGGTTGTATCAGCATCTTTTTAAAATATACATGATGTTATACATCCTAATTACCACCATTTTTCTCTTTTTCATACAGTATAGTCCATAGAAAAAAGAATAAAAACTTGATATTATACAACATACTTATATCTATTGTATCCATGGTTATAACATACCTCTATACATTTATCACTCTATATATTTTGATTTGCAATTATGTACAATCTTAGACAACTGAATCTAGTACCAATATTGCTTACAATACATATCCTTCTATATAGCTTTATACCTGTATTTGTTTCTAACTTGTTGATCCTCTTTCATCATCCATTTTCTAATCCTTGCACTCTTTTTTCTAGCCAATTGTACCACAGGTCCCATAATAGGTAATACTCTGTTTTTCTTGTCTTTAATTTCCATCGTTAATTTGTTCATTTCGTACATTCTAATATTTTCTTTATTACCATTTCCTCTGTGGGTAGACTGTTCTCTCATATGGTTACCAGAGTTGCTTGTTTTCCCTCCTGCAAATTAGAACACCCAATGTCTTTAGTGACATGTGTGGCATAATCTATTTCTTAGGGATTTTTTCACACCTACCCAACCTTTGAAGTGTTTCCTCCCTGTGCCTACCAGATGCTCATTCTTGTGTGCAAGTGATGGTGTTTTAGCTACATATGCAACTACTTCCAAATATTGTAGTTAGGGAGTATGGCATTGCACTTGAGTATTTGAGTTTTCCAGGATTTGGGTGTTTTTAGAAGCTTGGCTATGAACTGATATATAATAGACTCCCTCACTCCACACACACACCCAATTTTTGCATCTGTAATGCTATTGGTGTGGAGCTTGAGGCTGTAGGGCCATATGCTACCCAGAGTTTCTTGATCGATTAGATTTTATTGGTGGCACATCCAAATTTTGAAATCAGTGAGATGTAACTGAGAAATTATTTCAGTTTATTCAATATATCACTAAATCTGCGTTTGGATATTGTGAAGGCAAAACATTCAAAGTTAGGCACGAGTAATAGCAGGAAGAAGCAGTGAAAGCATTTATGAAATATGCTTTAGGAATTTTTTTCCCCCTTCCTAAGAAATTGTTACCAATGAACATCCAGTGCAGACAATGTTGGACATATCACATTTTATTCATCTTCTCAATATTTTTGTTTTTTATAATAAATAAGAAACATTTTCTCCCCCCCCCCACCAAGGATTTTTAAGAAGTGAGTGCTATGGCACAACAGTATTATGGTATCTATAACTCCCCTAAGTGGGTTTTGATGAAAGAGTCCTAGTTCACTGACAGAGCACTTGCTTTGCATACCAAAAATGTATTGATCTTTGTCAATTGCTTGTTAGGCTGGGAAAGATGAAGCCCTGCCTGAAATCTCTCGGGAGAGCTGTTGCTTGTCAGTATAAAGGGAAGACGTAAAATCTGTGCCTTCCCTTTTAATTATTGTTCACCCCAATCAGCAAGCTAATATAGTCAGAAGTCTGTAGTATTTATAGAGCTGCCAACCTTGTGTTGGAAGTATATTATGGAGATAATTTTCCACTGATGGAAGATTGACTTGTTTCAAGCACCTTTAGTCCCATTTTTAAAAAGTAATATTGCAACTTGCCAATTTTGTCAAATTAATGAGCAAAACCTGAGTTACTTTGAATAGCTTTTGGTGGATCTTCTTTGCTTTTCTAGGCTTTTCATTTTATATGTTTCCTCTAATGAATTATGGCTGATCTGATGCAGTGCATCTGTGCTTCTTAGGAGCACCTAAACTGCCTGTCAGGAATGGAATGGTGAAAGAAATTATATTTATCAATTTCCTGACTCTCCACCCACCTGATGCCCTTCATGTGTTAGCCTGCAATTCCTTTACTTGATAATCAAATCACATAACCACCCCCTCTTTGCAATCCACTACTGGTAAGTATTTCCATGAACATATATAAATATATATTTTATGGAAGTTATACATCGCTTTCTAGACTTGCTCAGGTTTGTTATCTTTGGTTTCAAGAAGGTACAAAATGTGGTTCCTGAATCCCCATTTTATCTTCATCACTATTCAGTGGCCTAAACTGAGATACTATGTTGTATTAGTTCATCACTTGGGCAGTGAATTCACAGGTTCAATCATCAAAAGGCAGCTTGCAATATTCTCTCCCGAATGCTTGTTCTACAGCAAAAAGAAAAATGGAACAACCAATGAGAAAACAGGAAGGTTAAAAGTAGAAGGTGTTCGCTTGGATTCCCCCATATAAATCTATAAATGAAACAAGGCAATTGCATAATCAGTTTTTTCTGGAACACCTTAAGTAATGACTTGCATAAATGGAATAAATCATGGATGAATCATCAAAAGTTTTTATATTACTCATGTCAGCTTGCTTTCATACATCTAAATGTATCAGATCCAGAGGGTTGTAGTAGGTATTTGGGCAATGGTATACTACTGTTACAAGAGTGGAATGGAGTAACATTTTCAGCTCAGGAATGGGGCAGAGATTGTGAAAATTTGATGTGTGCACCCAGTAGCTTAAATACCTGATTATTACCGAAGCTCAGCCAGCTATCTAATTAACAGGGAATCACATTGTAAAGCTATCTACAGCTTCTGCAGCCATAATTTTAGCACATCGTCTGAATCAAGTCATCACTTTAAAAGTTTATGTAAGCCAGTTGTTTAGGCCTAGCATAATAGGCAAACATAGGAATTTTATGCTTTGTTAATCTGGGTTTTGGTTTAGTTTGCTCAGAATGATATAAGGGGAGTGGTCTATAGGAATGATAGTCTTACCCATGACTTAGGTGTCCGAATAGAAAGTCAAAACCCCACCATTCTAATTTGACCCTCAGTACACATGATTTTATCTGGCTTCAATCTGTGTCTCTTTACCAGTGTTTAGAGAATGGGTTGTTGTTTTTTTCATCTATCTTCCTCTCCTTTTTCTCCTCCTAGACATACCTCCCTGCCTTTAAGCCAGCAATGGTCCATCACTCTGTGCCCTTCTGCTCTTAGCCTCACATTCCTCTGTAGTTTGGCCTGGATGAGGGCCAATTGATACCCTTTGGACTCTGATGGTTTAAGAGTGCTGCCAAGGAAAAGGAAAGGGAAGAAAGAAAAGGAGAGAGATTAATTCATATTGATGAGGCTTGCAAATGGGACTGAGCTGGTAAAAGATCATAAAATATTGAGAAGCAAGCAGTGCCCTACCAGGTCATGGGTGGGGGGCGGGTGAGGGCAAAACTTGCCTTCCCCCTTTCATCCTGAGCTTTCATTATGGGTATCCTTTCTGGGCTAAGCTCTCGTTTATAGGTTCTGGATTGAAATTCCAGGGATTTGTCCATGGTATGACACTAGAAATCCCAACCGCTCCTTGTTCCACATTTTTGTTTTGGAATTGGCTGGTTCGAAATTGAATCGGTAATGAATGGCATGCAGCATCAAGCATTGTGGTACAATATTTTCTTTCTGTACAGATTATAGTTTTGATTAAGTTGTCCCTTTTTTAAAAAAAAATCCTTGCTGTCACTGGAATAGTAAATGCATATTATTGTGGTTTTTTCTTTATCGAGGTGGGCTTTACCACCTCTAATTTCAAATATTTTTCTCCTCTCTCCATGCACCCAAACATCCTTTTTCCTCCCTACCTTCTTCCTCCAGGGGCCAAGAAAGATGCTTAGACAGTATGTATAGTTTTCTTTCAAAGTTTAATCATTTTTTTGTTTTGGATTGTGGCTGGATTGTATCAATTTGGATTATATCAATTATTTTCTTCCTGATGTTCTATGTGTTTATTGTTCTAAAGCAACCCACCTTCGGAAGGATTTGGTCTGAAAGGCAATGTATCAATATTTTAAAAAGATAACAATTCCCTCTGTATTATTTATAAAGTTAGCTGTAGATCGGCTTTTTTACTGGACCCAGGCTGTCGTGCTTAATGGGAGAGCACAAGAAACAGTGTGGATCTTCTTCAATCAAGAGTCTGACATATGCTTTGAATTCTTTGGTCCCCAGAACTCTTACCTAAAATGGAAGTTGAAATCAAAACATCTGGAGAACACTTAGGGGTAGGCTGTATCCAATTTGGGAGGAAGATCAAAGCCTTGAATGGAGACATTGAAATCTATAGTTCATTGTTTCCATCTTCACCCCTTTGTGGATCAGTCTTTCTATTCTCCTAAATGCCAGGTTCTTTCTGATGTAATCTATTGCCAATTATTGCATGGAGAATATACAGGTGAAATTAGAATATCGTGCAAAAGTTCATTTATTTCAGTAATGCAACTTAAAATGTGCAACTAATATATGAGATAGACTCATTACATGCAAAGCAAGGTAGTTCACCTGTGATTTGTCATAATTGTGATGATGATGGCTTAGAGCTCATGAAAACCCCAAATCCACAATCTCAGAAAATTAGAATATTACATGCAATCAATAAAACAAGGATTGTACATAAAACAATATTGGACCTCTGAAAAATATAAACATGCATATGTACTCAGTACTTTTTTGCAGTAATTACCCTTTTGCAGCAATTACTGCCTTAATGCGGCCAGGCATGGAAGCTATCAGCCTGTGGCACTGCTGAGGTGTTATGGAAAACCAGGATGCTTCAATAGCGGCCTTCAACTCTTCTGCATTGTTTGGTCTCATGTCTCTCATCTTTCTCTTGGCAATGCCCCATAGATTCTCTATGGGGTGCAGGTCAGGCGAGTTTGCTGGCCAATCGAGCACAGTAATCCCACGGTCATTGAACCAGGTTTTGGTGCTTTTGGCAGTGTGGGCAGGTGCCAAGTCCTGCTGGAAAGTGAAGTCAGCATCCCCATAAAGCTCGTCTCCGGAAGGAAGCATGAAGTGCTCCAAAATCTCCTGGCTGCGTTGACCCTGCACTTAATGAAGCACAGTGGACCAACACCAGCAGATGACATGGCTCCCCAAATCAACACAGACTGTGGAAACTTCATACTGGACTTCAAGCATCTTGCAGTGTGTGCCTCTCCATTCTTCCTCCAGACTCTGGGTCCTTGTTTTCCAAAGGAGATGCAAAAGTTGCTCTCATCAGAAAAGAGGACTTTGGATTACTGAGCAACAGACCAGTTCTGTTTTTCTTTAGCTTCTGATGTTGTTTGTTGTTCAGGAGAAGCTTGACAAGAGGAATACGACATTTGAAGCCCATGTCCAGGATTCGTCTATGTGTGGTGGCTCTTGATGCACTGACTCCAGCCTCAGTCCACTCCTTGTGAAAGTCCCCAATACTTTTGAATGGCCTTTTCCTGACAATCCTTACCAGGTTGCGGTCATCCCTGCTGCTTGTGCACCTTTTTCGTCCACACTTTTCCCTTCCACATAATTTTCTATTAATGTACTTTGATACAGCACTTTGGGAACATCCAACTTCTTTTGCAATTGAGGCTTTCCCTCCTTATGGAGGGTGTCAGTGATGGTTTTTTGCACAACTGTCAGGTCAGCAGTCTTTCCCATGATTGTGATTCCTACTGAACCAGACTGAGAGACCATTTAAAGGCTCAGGAACCCTTTACAGTTGTTATGGCTTAATTAGCTGATTAGAGTGGGACACTTTGAACCTAGTATATTGAACCTTTTCACAATCTTCTAATTTTCTGAGATTGTGGATTTGGGGTTTTCATTAGCTGTAAGCCATAATCATCTCAATTATGACAAATCACAGCTTGAACTATCTTGCTTTGCATATAATGAGTCTCACATATTAGTTTCACCTTTTAAGTTGCATTACTGAAATAAATGAACATTTGCACATATTCTAATTTTTTGAGTTTCACCTGTACCAGAAGGGGCTGAATCCAATCTCCCTCCCTCCCTCTCTTACATACGCATTCACACACTACCCTTTCTCTCAAGTAGTAGGTTTTGGAGGCCAGCAGGATAGAAACAGTAGCTCTTATTAGAGGCCTGGATTGTTTCCCGGCCAAGGATGTTTCAGATTTATGCAAAGGACTACAGGTGAGCTACTTCTTATGGTGTCTGGTGTCAACAGACCTGACTTCAGTGAACCGGGCTGGTTTATCATAAGACACCTTCCTATATTCCTGTCTTACTACAATCATTCTCAACTAAGCCCGTCCTTCACATTAGACTTAGATGTTATGGAGGAAAGTTGCGTACCTGTTCATATTTCAGAATGAGGAATGTGGATCTAGTTAAGTCAATGTGCTTTGCACATTTTTCTCTGACACCCTAGAAAGAATCTTTATGTAGCTGCAGCTAAACAAGACAGACAGATCAGATCATTTTAAATTTATTTTATTAAAATTACAGCAAGGAAGACACAGTACACCCAGCAGACAGGCATTTGGATAAGTGCCCACAATGTGCTCCCTAAAGTCCAGACATGACTATAGATCAGAAATAGCAGGGGTAGTTAACTCATTTCAGCCTAGGTTACAAGTCTTCTTTCTTCCTGCTTGGAAGAGATGTGCCTGATGGCACTGAGACATCATTAAAAAGGACAGGGCCAAAGGTTTAGAACTTCTTTTATTAATCTGGTAGGTTTGCATATTATAAGGTATCATTCCGGTATCCATCATGCATGAACCTTACTAAGATAATAGCTCCAGCACCCCAAATATATAGACAAACCTGTGCACTGGAAATCTAACTTTTATTTTATCGATTTTTATATGTAATGGTTATTTCCCCAGTGTTGACGATCATTAAAATGCTTTTAAACAAACATCTTCTTCCTATTAATACAAATAGTAATTTTGGCTATGAAATCCCAACTTTGAAAAAAAATCAAAATTATTTTGAGATGTGACAGATGGCTTTGAAATTTTCCATTGGAAAGGTATGTTGGCGTATATGTGTTCATGTGATCCAAACATGAGAAAATAGCTGTGTGGAGAAACTGACAGAGTGATAACCATTTTTCAGTTAATGATATTTCTTACTATTTAGTGAGGGAATTGCTTTGTTTCTGGTCATGTTTATTTTCTATGGCATGTGTGTCTAGAACAGGGATGTCAAACTCGATTTCATTGAAGGCTGCATCAGGGTTGTGTTTGACATCGGGGGGGTGGGCTTGGCCAAGGTGGATGTGGCTGGCTCAATATCACTCATGTGGGGGGCACCTGTGGTGGCCTGAGCACTCTGCCAGTGAAAACGGGCTCTTGAGCTCAATTTTCGGCTGCAACAGCCTCCTGCAACCCCTGCCAGTGAAAACAGAACTCAGGAGGGCTGTGTGCGGCCCTCACATGCTCCATTTTTGGCTGTGACTGCCTCCTGCAACCCTCTGCCAGTGAAAATGGAGATCCGTTTTTGCTAGCAGAGGTACCACAGGCCAGTCCTTCGCTCTTTCCTGATCGGCCCCACAGGCCAGATCTAAGCACTCCACAGGCCTTGAATTTGACACCCCTGGTCTAGAAATTGTTTGGTTGTTGGTGTTTTTTTTTAAGTTATATAAAGCTGCACAGTTTTGAAAGCGAAACAAAACTATTTTAAGCATTGAGCTCTCTAAAAGGTTTGAGACTGCCTTTTTTCTCAGAGTTTTAAAATATGGAGAGTCAGCGCATTACAGTAGAGTTAGAGAGAGAACTTGTGATTCCCAGATATTTTTGGATTCCTGTAATATCCATGTTGGAGAAGAGCCTAATGCTGGGAACAATTGAGGGGAAAAGAACAAGGGGACAGCAGAGAATTAGGTGGCTGGATGCAGTCACTAAAGCAGTTGGTGTGAGCTTAAATGGACTTTGGGGGATGGTAAAGGACAGGAAGGCCTGGAGGAACGGTGTCCATGGATCGCGATGGATTGGACACGACTTTGCGACTAACAATAACAAATATCCATGCAGGAGGGAATATTTATCAAGGAGAGGAATTATAGTCCAACAATGTAGAAGACTATTTCTGCGGCAATCACCTATTTTGCCAATCTTATAAATATTACTGATTATCTTTTAAAACAGGGTTCTTGAACCTTGGCAACTTTACAACTTGCGGGCCATGCTGATTGGGGAATTCTGGGAATTGAAGTCCATAAGTCTTAAATTTGTCAAGGTTGGAGAACCCTGCTTTAAAAGAAAAGGGTTCTAACTGATGGCCCAAATGAAGTGAGTGCGGAGGGAGTTCCTGAGAATATTTTGGCAGGAAAAAAATGTTCTGAATTCAGGCCACCAGCCAAAAATGCTCTTTTCCAGGAGCTTTGCAGAAGTGTCTAATAAAACTCTTGTCACAGATCTCAAAATAGAGATATGTAACTTGGTGCTGCCGGATGTTTTGGACTAAAATTTCCAAAATTTGAGCAAGGATGCCTGATGTAAAGGGTTACAGAAGATATATCCAAAATACTGAGAATATGTAGAGAGAAAGGAAGATGACTTTGACAGAGAGAGGCCAGATCTATTACCAAAAAAATGAAGGAAAATCATGGCTTAAACAGGGAGAAGGAATACATAAGCTGCTCAGACAGACCTTTTTAATTCACATGAGTATAATAGGAGGGTGGAGAGTAAAGCACAATCAAACGTGCAAGATTCTGTTATTATAGTTCAATATTGATAAAAGGAGCCTGCCTGTTTCTTGACTTGGTCTACATTGTGGGGTTTACAAAAATAATGGCAAGAAGGAGGGAGGCACATTTAAAGTTGTAAGGTTCTGTCATTGTAACCCTATAATAAAAGTAGTTTTAGTGTTCATGACTTTGTGCTCATGTTTGATCTACCTTGAAGGACTGACATCAATCTTGCAATTCTGAAAATCTTTACCCCCCTCCCCAACTTCCCTGCCTTTATTCTAAAGAGAACTAGGTAGGGTCTTTGGGGGTCATTGCTTTCTCAAATTCAATTCCTGATTTGGGCTGAGATTTCACTTACTTAGCCATTGCCTTGGCTGTGGCTTTTTCTTCTCTTCTTCAAGGTTATTTTCACAGTCCATTACACCCACCCTAATCTCATACCTGATTTAACTGCTGTCAGAATGGAAAACAATACAATATGTTGAAGGCTTGCCAGAATAGAGCAAATCAGTGGTATCTTTTCTAAGACTTTTCTGTGTGTGCGTATGTGTGTGTGTGTGTGAGAGAGAGAGAGAGAGTGAGAGTGAGAGTGAGAGTGAGTGAGAGAGAGAGAGAGAGAGAGAGAGAGAGAGAGAGAGTTCTGTTTTAGCTCCCTTCCCAATGTGAGGTCTGCAATACAAGAACTGGCCCAGGCACCGCTAGCAGAAGGCTGTCCAGCCTCTAATTCAATACTTCCAGTGAAGGTTTTCTTTTAACTAAAGACCTGAAGCCATTCCATTTCTTTTCCCATGTTATTATAGGAAAAAGCAGACCTCGGGGAGTTGAATTTTTCCCTCTGTTACCTGCCCACCGCTGGTCGTCTCACAGTTACCATCATCAAGGCTACCAACCTTAAAGCCATGGACCTGACTGGATTTTCTGGTGAGCAGATCTGACAAAGTTTGGGTCATGGCCAGTCCTGAGGCAAAATAACTAGGCCATTGGCAGTGGGGCAGTAATGTTGTCTTAGAGGGAGGCTACTCAGGGGAAATGGGTAGTAAAATGAGGAAAGAAAGGTAAATATCAGAATTCAAGTGTTGGAGGACAGTCAGTTAGGTAGGATGGGCAAGAAAAAACAGAAGAAAATTTAGAATGTACTAATATATGTCTATAGTTTGCTGTAGATCAATAAAACATTCTGACTCCACATTATTTTAAAAGTAATACAAAAAAGGTGCAGAAATTGACTTTCCCCTTTTTTCTATCCTAAGTTGGACTGTGCAAAAAGGGAACTTTTGGGGGGTGGGTGGGTGGAAGCTTCCACTATGGGATTTTGTGTGAAAGAATTTGCACAATGAAGCAGATTTTTTTTTTAACATTTAATATGCTTGGTTTTGAAAAATGCAGACAACATGTATGTGGGGGAGCCTTAAGAGATGAATCTCATAGCCAGGGAGTGGGAGTTTAACTTTTTCTTGCCTCTACTACATCCCCTGCTTTGAACCATGTCTGACATCCACCGTTTTGAACCATGTTAAAAGCAAAATCACATTTTATATGACATGTCTGTTCTCTTGCTAAAACAAATGCCTGTGTGGAGTGTGCTTCTAAAATGTGCTGCCCACCTGAAGCCACTTTTTTTTTTTTTTGCACTTAGGCCTGGTTGGTTTATTTTAAGGTTGTAGTAAATTGCAATTCTATTCTTTATGAATTTGGAGATGGGATGGCAGCAGAGAATGAAAGGTGGAGCTTCTGGAGCTATGTTGATTTCACAGAAGCCTGTGTAGGATTTGACAAGGAGGGGATTCAGATGTAGGTAAGAATTTGAGGTCATCAGAAGTAAGAACATTGGTGGAGGGGGGGGGGATGGCAATCTAATTCCCTGCAGATCTTTGAGGTGTTTCTCCTAAACCTTAACTCATTCTCTGCATCAGTCTTCACGCAAAAAGAAACGATAGCTCAACCCACCAAAAACATAACTGTAAAAGATATAAAAGAAATAAAAGTTAAAATAAGCAAAATAATAATAAGAGAACACCTGTCTGATCGTGATGAACACAAATCACCCGGGCCTGACGGATTACATCCCAGAGTTTTTTCTTAAAAAAATAAATTTTATTGTTCTTTTACATTTTAAAAAATAAAATTGATCATGACATTAACAGCACTGTAGCATCATTATTATACATATCCATCTCTTGTAAATATTTACATTAATATACAATACCATACGATTATATACCTTTAGCTATAGTTTTCTTATCTTAACTTTCTTTATTTCCTATTTTGTAGCCTATTTTTTTACCACATATCCCAAATTTTATGATATTCAGACTCTTCTTTATCTTTCAGTTTTAGAGTCAATCTATCCATTTTGGCACAGTCTAAAGTTTTTTGAATTATCAATTCCTCAGAGGGGATATTTTTATGCTTCCAACATTGTGCATATGTTATTCTTGGCGAGTTAATAAGTGTAACAAAATATATTTAATCTTTTTCTTGTACTTCTTTTTAAATATTCATAACATGAATAGCTCAGATTCAAATTCTATTTGTTCTTTTACTATTTCTTGAAATCAGTACCTAATTTTTGTCCAGTATCTTTGGGCTTCGGGGCAGGGCCACCACATGTGGTAGAAAGTGCCTTGTGCTTTTTTACACTTCCAGCATGCCGGGTTCATGTTGGGATACATTTTCGCTAGTCTCATTGGTGGTAGGTGCCATCGGTAGAACATCTTAAAGATACTTTCTTTAAAAAAAAATTAAAAAATTTTTTAACAACAAAGACAAACAAATAAAACCTTCTTTCAATTTTACAGTGTGTCGGTTGGGTACATATATCTTGTGCGCATAATAATGTTATACATTTCTTGTTATACATTTATAAACCATTCTAATCAACATTTTATATCATATTGTTCAAATATTATATTATTATTGACATTATAATTGTTATCTTTTAAAAACATCTCATTCTTACTAAGTTATATTTAATCTCTTACTCATTCAAAAGTAATCAATTATAATATAACTATTACCACATATTTCAATTTCTTATTTCTCTATCTAACCATTCATAAAATAAATCCCAAATCTTATAATACTCTTTTTTCCCCTGTTTTCCAATTGCCATTGTTAATCTACTCATTTCTGCACATTCCATTATAGATGTTTTCTTTATAGGCCAATGATCTTGTTAATTTATAATTCTGGTTCCAAATTTTTTCCCAATCTGCTAGATCTATATTATGTCCTATATTTTTGGCTCATGCTATCATACAGCCTTTCACTATTTCCTCTTCCGAATCAACTTCTAATAAATACTTATATAGTTTGGTTATACATTTCTCCTCAGGGCCTGTTAGAATTTTGTCTAATCGTTGCAATTCTGTATAAATTCCATAGTCTTCTACATCTTTTTTATATCTATTTTGCAATTGGAGGTATGGTCACCAGTCTATGAATATTCCTTGTTCTTTGAGTTCTTGGCTTGATTTTAACTTCCCTTGATTGTCTAATACTTCTTTATATTTTGCCATTTTACCTATGTCTAAATTATTGGGATGTATCATGGCTTCCATTATGGATAGCCATATTGGAATTTTCATGTAATGTCTCTTCCTAATTTTGTTCCAAGTTTGTATCAGAGAATCTCTTATGCAGTGTCTATGAAAATAGGTTTGTTTCTTAATTTCCTTTTCCCATAAGAAGGCATGCCATCCTCTTTGTAAATCATGGCCCTCCAGCTTAAAATCCTTTTATTATTTAAGTTGACCCATTCTTTAATCCAAGTCAAAGCTGCTGTCTTATAGTAAAGCTCTCCATCCGGGAGTCCAAAACTGCCTCTGCTTCTACTATCCTGTAACACTTTCAACTTTATTCTGAGTTTTTTCCCTAACTATATAAATGTTGCCATATTATTCATATCTGTAAAAAAGTTTTTCTCTAATTTTATGGGGATTGTTTGAAATAGGTATAAAAATTTAGGTTAAATATTCATTTTGATCACTGCAATTCTCCCTAATAATGATAATTGTAACTTCCCCCATAATTCCAAATCTATCTTTGTTTGTGGTAGAAGTTTCATGTAATAATTTTCTTTTATTGTTATACATTTCGCAGCTAGCCATATTCCTAGGTACTTAATTTTCTTTGTCGTTTGAAGTCCCATTACTCTTTCTAATTCTTTTTTCTGTTCTTCTGTCAAATTCTTAACATTTAACATTTTAGTCTTTTGTTTATTAATTTTAAGACCTGATACTTCTCCGTATATTTCTAGTTCTTGAATTAAAGTATTTCCAGTCTCTATAAGGTCTTCAATTAAAAAATACCATGTCATTTGAAAAAGCCTGAAGTTTATATTCCTCCTTTTTAACTCTAGCTCCTTTTATATCCACATTCTGTCTAATTCGAATTAATAAAGTTTCTAGAGTCAGGGTGAAAAGCAGAGACGACAGTGAACAACCTTGTTTTACCCCTTTCATTATTTAAAAGTCTCTGTATTCTCACTGTTTAATAAAATCTCACCTTTTGGGTAGAATATATCGCCTTTATCATAGTCTCAAATTTATGTTCTAAATTCATATTTTTAATTTGTTGCATCATAAATTGACAATTCAGATTGTCAAACGCCTTCTGCACATCCAGAAAAACAAGTGCCACTTGCTTTCCTGGATGGGCCTCGTAGTATTCTAAATTATCCAATACTATTCTTGTGTTATTTCTAATTTGCCTTGATGGGAGAAATCCATTTTGATCTGAATGTATGTATTCACTTAATAATCTTTTCAATCTATCTGCTATTATAATCGTGAATATTTTATAATCTGCATTCAGCAATGATACGGCCTATAATTTTGAATTTGTCTACTGTCCGTACCCTCTTTTGGTATTAGTGAAATATATGCTTCCCTCCATGATCAATTTGGCTTCCGTCAATACCTCATTATATAATTCTAGCATTAATGGTTCAATCTGTTCACCCATCATCTTATACAGTATATTTTCTCTGGGAGCCCATCTGGACCTGGGTTTTTTTTATTTTTCTGCTTTTTTATTGCTTATTTCAATTCTATCATCAATATTTCTTTGGATAAAATCTCCTTCATTTCTTCTGTTATTAGTGGAATCCCTTCATCTTTTAAATAGTCTATTATTTTCTCTTCCTCTATTTCCTCATTTTTATACAGGCTCTTGAAGTATTGATGTGCAATTCTTTTTTCCCCTTCCATCTTATGTTGAAATTCTCCATTTTCATCCTGAAATTAGTGTATTATCCTCTTCTCTCTCTCTCTTTTTAATCTACAAGATAACCATCTCCCTAGCTTATTCGTTTGTTCAAAGAAGTTTTGTTTTAAGGCTTTTGGGTTCTTTACCATTTCTTCTTGTTCTAGAATATTGTGTTTGTGTTTGTTTAAAGTCAATTCCCCTTTAATTTTAGTATTCTGTGGTGTTTTCTGTAGTTGGGTTTCTAGGTTTTTAATTTCTTCTTGTAAAGTGTTCTGTTTTTCCGCTTCTTTTTATTTCTGTTTGATGTATATAATATTATAATTCAACGTGAAAAAGCCTTCATAGTGTCCCAAAGATTTAGTATTGATGTGTGTTGTTTAGTGTTCTTTTTGAAAAGTAGTCCCAGTTCCTTCCTAAATTTTTAGGTGAATTCTTTTTCTTTTATTATTTGTGGATTTAAAGTCCATCTTCTTCTTACATCCCAGAGTTTTAAAGGAGCTGGCAGAGGTCATCTCAGAATCACCGCACCATATCTTTCAAAAATACTGGAGCACCGGGAAACTACCAAAGGACTGGAAAAGAGCTGATGTGGTTCCAATCTTCAAAAAAGGAAAAAAACCAGACTCAGGAAACTATAGACCAATCAGCCTAATATCAATACCAGGGAAGATACTGGAAAAGATAATTAAAAAACCAGATCTGCCAACATCTAGAAACAAATAAAGTGATAACTAGAAGTCAGCACGGGTTTGTTAAAAACAGATCATACCAAACAATCTTATTTCATTCTCGACATAGTGACTAAATTAGTAGACCAGCGAAAAACTGTGGACATAATATATTTAGATTTCACCAAGGCATTCGACAAAGTAGACCACAACCTACTTCTTAGTAAGCTAGAATAAAAATAAATATGGAATAGATAGCACCACCACTAGATGGACTCGCAACTGGTGGCAAACCATACTCAACGAGTACTCCTTAATGGGTCTAACTCTACATGGAGGGAAGAAAGCAGTGGGGTGCCACAAGGTTCCGTCTTAGGCCCAGTACTCTTCAATATCTTCATTAATGACTTAGATGAGGGAATAGAAGGGGAACTTACCAAATTTGCAGATGATACTAAGCTGGCAGGAATAGCTAACACCCAAGAAGATAGGCTCAAGATCCAGATGGATCTTGACAGACTAGAACACTGGGCAATATCTAATAAAATGAAATTCAATGTAGAGAAAAGTAAAGTCCTACACTTAGGCAAGAAAAACCAGAGGTACACATATAGACTGGGTGAGACCAGGCTCAATAGCAGTAACTGTGAGAAGGATCTTGGAGTCTTAGTGGACAACCAGCTAAATATGAGCCAGCCTTGTGCAGCAGCCACTGCCAAAAAAGCGAATGCAATCCTAAATTATATTAACAGAGGGATACAATCGAGATCAGGGGAGGTACTAATACCACTCTATAAAGCCTTAGTAAGACCACAGATAGAGTACTGCATCCAGTTTTGTTCACCACATTATAAAAAATATGTTGAGACTCTAGAAAAAGTACAGAGAAAAGCAACCAGGATGATTAGGGGACTGGAGGTTAAAACATATGAAGAATGGTTATATGAACTGGGCTTAGCTAGTCTAGTACAGAGAAGGACCAGGGGAGATATGATAGCAGTCTTCTAATATTTGAGGGACTGCCACAGAAAAGAAAGGGTCAAGCTATTTTCTAAAGTGCCTGTAGACCAGACAAGGAATAATGGATGGAAACTGAACAAGGAGAGATTTAACCTGGAAATAAGGAGAAACTTTCTGACAGAACAATCAACCAATGGAACAGCTTGTCCTCGAAAGTTGTGGGAGCTTCATTACTTGAGACTTTCAAGAAGAGATTGGACTGCCGTTTGTCAGAAATGGTGTAGGGTCTCCCGCTTGGGCGGGGGGTTGGACTAGATGACCTTCAAGGTCTCTTCCAACTCTGATTATCTGTTATCCTAAAATGAAATTCAATGTAAATTCAAACCCTGATCCTTGCCACACTGTTTAGGGTGGCTGAAAGCAAAAATGTAAGACCTCTAGGGAGCACCAGGCTCTTCATCCCTGCTATCAGCAAAGGAAACAGCATTTAGAATTAGGACAAAGAAAGAAGCAAAAGGGGTTACTGAGAAGGAAACAAGACAAGTGTAAGATGGGTCCTGTTGTGCTTCATTGCTATTACAAGGACATAGTTCAGCTTCAGATGAGCAAATCTATCAATTTTTGTTCTATTCAGCATCTCTTTTTTACCATATTAATTATGTTTGGCCTGTTTTCTCAGCAGTTTGTAAATGCTGTTCTTTATTTCTCCTAATAAATACTTTCTTATATGTGATTTTTCTAGAACGTTTTTTTACATATAGTTTTTTTTTTTTTTTTTTTGTAATAGGCTTTTCCTAACATAGGCTTTTTTTCTATGCACATTGTTCCTTAAGCTGTGCTTTTTGCACATTTTTTTTTTAAAAAAATTGCAATTTGCATTCTGTGTGAGCTGGGATTTATTTTTGGTTGGCTTGTACATTTGGGAGAGATGAACTCCATCAGTTTGCATAAACATTCACAGAATGAATTTTTTTACTGCCTCTAGTTAGGGATATACATCTCAATGACAGTTGTCATGTTTGTAGTAGGGAGGATGCATCTTAACAGAAAATTGCAAGTCAGTTTTGAGAAATTGATCCTTGGTGCTTATGATGACAGCCAAAGCTCAATCCTTTATGGAGGGAAAACAGGAAAGGCTTGCAGTTATAACTGACCAGGAGAGAGTGGGAATTTCTCAAAGTAAGCCTGGCTTTTAGTGGAAAACTGAAGAGCAGATTCTACTCTATAGTGGTAAACTTCCTATATAATCTGGAATTGCAGGTTAGGTTTGGTGGGCACAGCCCCACTTATGTCTATGATATACCTGCTTCTGCCATGGAAACAGCTTGGTTTATGTGACAAGTCTATTGTGGGGGCAGGGCCAGCCTCAAACATTTTGCTACCTGGTATTTTGCTGATTACATGGAAAATGTGTGGAATAGTAGGTCATTGGGGGGGGGGGATGGTTATATATAGCCCAACCTATTCCCTATAATGCTACTTTTCTGCTTATGGAAATTGCATCATAAAGAGATTCTGAATTGTGATTTGCCTCCTTACAAGTTCTGCCATGCCATTCTCTTGCACATGGTTTTGGATCTTACGATACTTCGTAGTGGACAGCATCTGTCCTCACTAAAGCACTTGCAGAAATTTCCAACAACCATGAAAACCTGATTCAGATGGCATTGGAAAAGATTCCTGTCAGTGCTCAATCGGGAAGTCTAAACTCCTTGAACTCAAAGGAGTAAAAAGTACAAGTGATCAGAAATGGGATGGGGCAGAAAGTTAAAGACAGAGAGGCTACAAGCGATGGTACTTGGTATAAATTTGGCTTGGCTGCTTCCCCCCCTGTAAACTTGGACTGCTTTTCTCTTATCTTTTGCCTGCATCTTTTTAGATCCCTATGTCAAAGCATCCCTCATGTGTGAAGGGAGGCGCTTGAAGAAACGTAAGACTTCCATCAAGAAAAACACTTTGAACCCCAGTTACAATGAGGCTCTTGTCTTTGACATTCCCCAGGACAGCATGGAGCATGTCAGCATTACTTTGGCAGTCATGGATTATGATTGGTAAGATATATCATGTCCACACAAATTCCGGTGAGTTAAACAGAAGAGGCATGATTTAAAGGGCTTTCCCAGGGACTTCAGTGCTGGCTGAGCTTTTGGACTTCTTCCCACCCACCCTCTTTGGAGAGGTCATTTCAGCCAGTGATGGCTCAGCACTTTCCTTGGTTTTACTTTCAGTGAAAGAATCCTGTTTTTGTTCTGGTTTTTTTCCAATAATTTTTTATTGTTTTCCACCAGTACAAATCTTAGTTACTTTTTCAACAGTATTGAATCCTGTTTTTTTTTAAAGACACTGCAGAATTTGGTGCACAACACGCAAGATGGAGACAGAGTAGGATGTTTTGGGGAGGGATATTGGCAACTCTTACTAGCTACAGATGCTGTTGCACAATTTCATAGAAAGGCTTGAATTTATACTCACACACACACACACAAATCCTTAACACCTTGTGACAACGTACAAAATAACATTGAAATGTCAGGACATTCAGGTTATTTGATTTGGTACATCTTGTAAGTCAGATGTTGTGTTGCTAGTTACGGGTTAGTGAAGAATAGTGCAAAAAAAAAAAAAAAAATCTGGAATTATATTGCAAGCTATTAGAGAAACACAATGGGCCAGCAGTAGTTCATTTTACTTTTTCTAACAAAGATGATGAGTTGAGGACCAAGAGCTGAGTTACAGGGAGAAAGATAAAACAGAGGGTGGATCTTAGAGCCAAGATTGCTCCACATTCTCTGACAAATAGAGTTATGTACTGAGGGCAATCCTGGATTACCATCCTTGTCCAATCTGGGCATCTTTCAGTTCTATGGCTTTGAACCCTTGACATGCCCTATTATTTCCGTAGTTACACTGGCCTGGAAAATCTGGGAATGTATATTCTCACCTCTAGAAGGTGGCAAGGAAGTAAGCTATTATCTGGCTGTTTTTATGAATAAATGTGGCCTAGTCAGCCTTCCCTATACTCGTAGGTGGGAGCTTATGATGCAATACATATGAAGAGAAGCAGATTAGCAGGATAGGGATACATAAGTATTAGTATTTAAATATTCCACGTGTACTTTTGCTGCAGAAATGGGGGGGGGGACCCTGATGCACACTTTGTTAAAACAAAACCAGCTTTGTTTAAATGTCCATTTCAAATGCCCCAGTTTCTTAAGTTGGTTTTAAATGCTGAAAGTGGAATATGATATAAATAAGCTTAAAACTTAGCATTTTTTGAGGTGGAGGGGCGGGACTTCATATTTTAGAGATCTGGATGTCTCTGGGTTCTTAATACAGCAGTTTGAAGTAAAGCATACAAATGATCCAGTAGCTCGGAGTTGTGTTAGCATCTATCATGCCTTTGGCTGATACCAAAAAACTAATCAGACTTGATTAATATTCAAATGGGAGATCTGCAGAAAACCTAGGGCTATATGCTAGGCTAGAAGTTTGTTTTTTTTTAAATCTACAATATGGCAATCAAAATTTTTTGGAACATGTCATCATAGGCAATGAATTTAAGGGAGTCTTTAGGTTTTTTAATGCAAAACGTATAACTGAGGTTGACATTTTCCTCCACTTCTGTGAGAGGCTGGCTCTGAAATAATCTCTTCTTCCACAGCATTGGGCATAATGAAGTCATTGGCATGTGTCGAGTGGGCAATGATGCTGATACGCCCGGGAGAGATCATTGGGCTGAGATGCTGGCAAATCCACGTAAGCCCATTGAACATTGGCACCAGCTAGTAGAGGTGAGCATGATATTATGAGAACACCAGGTCTCATCTGTGTCCAACTCATTGCTTCACTGGAAACTAAAAACTAAACTTAAACACCAGATCAGTAAGAAACAGGGGCATTGTGCAACTTCTCTGCTAAGCACAAAGCTAGTCTAACCTGCTGCCTTTGGCACAGGATAGAGCAGTGTTTTTTGACAACTTGAAGATTTGTGGACTTCACCTCCCAGAATTCCCCAGCCAGTCATTTTAAAGTTGCCAAAGTTGAAAAGCTCTGAGATAGAAAGACAAAGATAAAAATGGAGGAAGCCTATGAAGTGGCAGGAGAGAATGAAAAACACGGTTCTCTCTCTTAATTATGACACTACTCCACCCACATCTTGCTTAATTCCCACCCTCTATTGTCATGTAGTGCCTTCCTCGATTCCTTCTAAACAAATGTGGCCCTTGAAACAATAAAAGCTGCCCCTTCCAATAAATAAGGATGCAATAAATTACTCAGTGTATTCCTTTTATGGCCTGTCTTTCACTCAGCTTTTATGATAATGATGTAGTCCTGTTGGCTAAAATAGTTGTGCCTCTTATGTATTCTGGTATTGCAGCAGCACAGTACCATTCCAAGAAGTGCACCCTGAACAGGAAGCATGGCCCCTGAAGAATGCTGGAAGACTCACTGACACAATGGAATAACATTCCAGAATAACTGAGAAACAATGGGCTAAAGGGTTGGGAAGACTGTCGGGATTGTATAATGTCATAAGTTGGGACAGAATATGGAGTTGGGCTTTCTGGATCTTCTTTTGGGAAAACACAGTTGGGAGGGATGGGGGGGCCAAGGTTAGACCAAAATTGGGCAATCTCTTCAAACCTGACCAAGTCCTTCCTCAATCTGGGAAAAGTTGTTATATGAAAGATAGCTTGTATTAGCAAATGCCTTTGCTTCCGGGATTCTGCTGCTCTGGGAAAGGATACTAACATTGGTTTGATATTCAATATAATTCCGTAAGTCAGGGTGCTCTGGCAGTGGCTGGAGACTCTGAAAGCATCACATTTGTCCCTCTGATCTTTTTCTCTTTGCTGCCTCTGATTTTTCAGGAGAAGACTTTGAACAGCTATATCAACAAGAATCCTCCAGCTCGAGATAAACCTAGCATCATAGTAGAAAGCATTCATTCAGACTAAAGCAACCACCAGCAGCCCTTTGCCACCAGGGACTGTAAGTGTCTTAGGAGATAGAAATGGGATGAGAAATGACATATAGCTTCTTAATTTTGGTAGAGGCTGTAGCAAATCAGAGACACCTATGCTTCTCCAGGGGTGCTCCAGCTACCGTACTATATCGCTCTTTTATAAGATTAATGCCAGGTAGTTCACAAAGTAAATGCTACATGGGGCTTCCTGGATATGACCTTATTTAGGGGGCACTTGGATCCCTTATTATAGGCTGATAAGGCAGTGCAGACCAAATAATAAATTTCACAATTTATTAGATTGGCTATAACATCTTGCAGGTTCAATTGTGCTTTCCCTCTTCCCTCTTTTATATTCATGAGAATTAGCGGCGTGTTTGTCAGAGACATTTTCATAATCCCTCTTCCCCCCACCACACACACTCTCATTTGGATTCAAGCAATGTTTCCCTCTTTATTGCTTTGGTAATGGATCTTTTCTTTCTTCATCAGGGTCATCCTGTGTACTCTCTACTTACAGCCATCAACTTAAAACACAAAGAAGGGCCTCCAAAATTAATCAGTGTGCTTGAGTCCTACTAATGGGAAAAGATGTTCCTAAGATATTATGGGTCCAACCCATTTATAGATAAGCACCGTAATTTGAATTGGATCTGAAAATGAACTGTCAGTTAGTGGTCCTGCTGTTAAAGCATTGATGTCACCCACCCGATCAGTTCAGCAAGCCTCATTTAGTAGCTACCAGTAAATGGAGTTATTCTAATCTAGACAAATATTCAAACATTTAAAAAAAGATAATAGAAATGTAGTGGAGTAACACAGATGGTGGCTACTATTGAGATGAGATTGTCATCATTAGCCCCAAAATGCAACATTTCCCTTTGTCTAAACTAGGCTGCATTGAATATGCAAAATGTTCCATTTCTGGATCAAAAAACAAATCCCCCAACTCTATACTCCATGTGCTCTAGAGTTATGTGGCTGCATGAGGCCTGGCTGAGTTATTTTGAACCTTATCTCCAGATTATAGAAGTGGTGTGAGCAACAAAGCAATTCCAGAGCCTAAACTCTGGGTTAGAAACATGCTAAATTCTTGGGACAATTCCAGGATTAATCCTCCAATTCAGTTTGGATCAAGTCAGGAATTTCTAGTATATAAAAGTTGGTTTTGAAAGAAGTGATAGATGGGCTTCATTCTTTTTTCTTTCAGGGTTCCAGCAATGTGATCTCAGAACTTTCTGGAGTGTTAACGTTTCCTCAGATCCATCTGAGAGGAAGTGCCAATAGGAGACATCTGAGGGAAGGACTGCAAGTTCCTGCTTCCCTCAATCCCCATCTTCCCCAGAAAGTTTGCTGCCTGATGCATTTTTCTTTTCAAAAGCCATAAGGGCAGCCACCAAGGAGCATTTTTCTTGTGGGAGGGATATATTGTATCTGGAATTTTAAAAAAAGACCCTCCCCCCCTAGTTTATCTAAATGGGGGTGGGATCTTTTTTTTGACATGCATGCTGTTGGAGTCTTTGTTATGGAAAGAGTCAAGATGGTAAACTAGAAACATTACCTATTCTTTGTTTTTCAAAATTGTTCATTGGACAGAAATTCAAGAGGTTCCCCTTCCCCATGGAGCTATTTAATAGAGTTCTTCAGACTGTTAAACTTACAGTCTTATTTAGGAGGCATAATAGGGGACAGGCATGACAGACAACCATTCTTCTTTCTATATCCTGTCCTGTGTACGGGCTTCTCACGGCTGTGACTTTGGAGCCAGGTGACTGTTAACCCTTCCTCTCTTTCTTGTTTTCTTTTCACAACAGATCTTTTGAAGGCATGAAGGAATGTCTTTGTGGGTGCTTGGTCTGATAGGGGTGGGGGCAGAATTTCTGCATAGTACCAGAAAGCATGCAGCACCCATTACCTCAGTCTTCATGAACCTCCAGCCCAGAATAGGAGGGAGGGAGAAGAAAATTGGCATTCTTTCCTCATCACCCAACCTTGGTAGACAACTCTGAAAGTGACCCAGGAGGACTCCCTGTGGACATCCCTGCCAATTTGCCCTGCTATGCCTCCTGCATCAAGGACCACCATGGAATTATCTTCCTACAGATTAACAACAGGCTTGTGACATCCAAGTGGCTCCATAATGGACTAAATTAAGGCCTACTTTCTAATCTGGAATTAGAGCTGGGCTCAGCTTAATTCCAAACATCAACAGCCAGTTCTGGACTCTTTCATATGTATGTGTAAATGTTTGGGGGTGAGATAATAGTGCGACTCCTTTCCTAAGTCTTATTAAGTTTGCTGCTTCTGGCTTTTGCATGGTCACCCTCCAGTTTGAGTGTGTGAGTGCTTTCCAGATTTAAACTAGGGCAGCCTCTTGGTCAGAGAATCAAGGTGTCCTAGTTCTCACCACTCAAGTCTCCACTGTGTTACTTCCTTATGTAATCCCCCACCCCACCCTATTTGTTTTTAAATTTGGAATGTCTTTCTTTTTCTTGTTCTCCCCCTAAGGTGCATCCATTTGTCATTTTGTCTTGGTCTCTGAAGCTCAGTCCTGTTTATGGTTGGTTTTTTTTGTTTTTGTTTTGTTCTAACTGTGTGAAATAAAGGGAGGGGGGAGGGATAAAACAGCTTCCTAAACTTCTGTCGCCCTTTTTTTGGAAAAGCCATATACTCTCCCAATTGCTTGGCTATAGATTTCTGGCATTAATGGGAGAGGTAGGGGGCCAGAAGGTGATCTCTCTTCACAATAGTTTGGAACTTGAAGTTGCTGCTAAAACCGTGACATCAATAAAACTGGAAGAAAAAAAAAAAGAAGCAAGCATCTCTGGAATTCAATACTTTTTGAACAAAGGTCGAACATAGCAGTTAAGATAAGTGAAGGAATTGAGCCTGTATTTAGCATTCTACTAATATATTCTGATAAAGCAGAGATGTATATGCTCTTATTTCATCAAAAGAGATAAGCTGTTTAGCTGGAGAGACTTCTATGATCATTTGTTATAGCAGGGGTTGCCAACCTTTTGGACCTCAGGGACCACCATAATTTTAAATCCCAGGGACCACTAACCGGTTTTGTGGGGATGGCCTAATTTGTGGGTGTGGCTTGATGGACATGTGACTGGCTGGGCATGGCTTGTATGTAAATATTATAAAAATTATATTGATTTTTTTATAAAAAAAGGGCAACTTTTACCCAAAATCAGGCAAAGCAGGCAGGCAGATTGAGTTGCTCACAGAATCACTATCTGCCATCTGCAGGTCAGTCTGTCACATAAAATTTGCTTGCAAGCAATCTTACAAAATTAACTCACAACACAACATATATGTAAATATTGTTTTTTTTATATTAAAAAGAACAATTTTTACCCAAAATCAGGCAAAGCAGGCAGGCAGATTGAGTTGCTCACAGAATCATTCATTGATCTATCTATCTGCCATCGGCTACCTGAGTCTGTCACATAAAATTTGCTTGCAGTGAGTCTGCACTGAGAACCTTCAGTCCCAAGGGAGTGAAGGGTAATAGAACCTTCAGTCCTAAGGGAGGTTCGGCTGTGCTTAAAAACAGAGCCGAAGATCTTGGAATACTCACCTCTAATGATCTAAGTGCTAGAGCCCACTGCAACTACATAGCCAAAAAGGCATTAAGAGTTGTTAACCTAATCCTACGTAGCTTTTTCTCTGGTAATATCACACTACTAACCAGAGCATACAAAACATTTGCTAGACCAATACTCGAATACAGTTCATCAGTCTGGAACCCACATTACGTATCTGATATTAGCACAATTGAGAAAGTCCAGAAATATTTCACAAGAAGAGTTCTCCACTCCTCTACTCGCTAGAATACCTTATGCCACCAGACTTGAAATTCTAGAACTAGAAAACCTTGAATTACGCCGTCTTCGGTCTGATTTAAGCATGGTATATAAAATCATACATTGCAATGTCCTACCTGTCAATGAATACTTCAGCTTCAACCATAACAACACAAGAGCACACAATAGATACAAACTCAAAGTTAACCGCACCAAACTTGATTGCAGGAAATACGACTTCAGCAATAGAGTGGTCAATGTCTGGAATACTCTACCCGACTCTGTAGTTTCTTCCCCAAACCCCAAAAACTTTAACCTTAGACTGTCTACTATTGACCTCACCCCTTTCCTAAGAGGTCTGTAAGGGGCGTGCATAAGCGCACCAACGTGCCTACCGTCCCTGTCCTATTGTTTCTCTTATTCTTCTTTTATTTTTCTTATATGTACCCATTTCATGTATTCACAACTATGTATACACTTATACTTATTATCTTGTAAACAATTGGCAAATCAAATAAATAAATAAATAAATAAAATAAATCTAAAGACTAGCTAGAAAGCAAGAAATCCAACCATTTCCTGCTTCCTAGCTAATCTAAATCTCCTGGCACAGCAGAACAGCTGATGGTCAGGGAAAAAAAGGAAAAATAGCAACTTACCAGGCAAGTTTGCTGGGTAAGGAGTGAGTGGGCAGGGAAGGTTCCTGCGGGCCATGTGGGCGGCTCAGTCTTGTGTTTCTGCGCAGCCTGGATTAATTGCTTTGGGGGGTGGGGGGTGCTCTGAGGGTGACATTTCTCTACGGCCCACCAAAATTTTCTTGCGGCCCACCAGTGGGCCACGGCCCACCAGTTTGCAAACACTGTGTTATAGAACAGGGCAACTTTATGTATCAATCACATCATCCCAGAAAAGGGAAGCAAACTGATAAATTCTACTGCCCCTGGTAGCCAAGAATCAAGTTTTTATTACTATCATTGTATCCCACCATTCCTCTTGCACATTAAAATAGCACATGCAGGTAGTCCTCGACTTATAACCATAATTGAGCCCAAAAATATGTTGCCAAGCAAGACAATAAAGTCACCTTTGCCCCATTTAATGAACTTTCTTGCCTCAATTGTTAAGTGAAACATTGCAGTTAAGTTAGTAACATGGTTGTTAAGTGAATCTGGCTTCCCCATTGAAGGTCATAAAAGGGGACCACATGACCCCGGGACACTGCATCCATAATAAATACATGCCAGTTGCCAAGCATCTGAATGTTTATCACATATCCATGGGGCTGCTACACTGGTCATAAGTGTGAAAAAGTGATGTCACTTTTTTCTGTGCCATTGTAACTTTGAGCAATCACTAAATGAACTGTTGTAAGTTGAGACTACTTGTATTTAAGAGCTGAGGGAGATCATTCTTAAATCCTCTAAGAAAACTTCATTAAGAAAGGGACTATCCTGACGACCCCCAGTGAGCTCCTGAGGTTGAGTAAAGATAGGGACCCCTATTTCCATCCTAGTCTTATTCCATGATTACTTTACCTTCAAGACCAAACTGATGGGTTTACCTAATATTTTACATTGGAGATTCTACCTAGAATTATCCAGATGGATTAGCATGGCTTGCCCATTCCCTCACCTTGACAAATTTTTCTGGGAGCATCAGAAGTCTGCATGCCACATTGCTTTGGGGTACTCTAGATTCATAGTGCATTTATCTTATACAAGAATACAAGCTCAAGGGACAAAATTTTAAACAAATGGTAGATCAGTAACTGCAGGAATAAAAATATTTGTAGAGCCTCGGGGAATTTGGGAGAGTTGATTGGCTTCTGAATATTCCAGAACCACTTTTGCTTGACTCCTGTTTCTCTTGATCCAATCGGTGAGAAGTCCTAACTTATCTCCTTCGTGTCATGCTATGTTTCTATATCAGGAGGATGTTATAAAAATTCTATTAAAGATGTTTGCTAGAGTACAGCATTTTCCCTGGAGATGTATGCCTATAAACAAGAGAGCACAAATATCAATATAGTAGAATTATGATGAGTCAAGTCTGCAGACACTCTTCGTCCTCAGTACAATTCCAGGTTTAAACAAAACAACTCCCAAGCAGAACTGAGTTGGGTAACAGAGACTTGGTTCAAGAACACCAAAGCCAATGCTTCTTAAGGCTGCTTGAAGAGAGTGTCCAGAATGTAACACTGATACTAGTTTAGAAATTGTAACTTTGCTTGATTTAAAAAAGTGGCCTCAAGTGAACAAAAAAGTAGTGTGTGGTTGTTATATAAGGGTTATCTGGGCAAAGTCTCAGTTGGGTCTTAGAACTGTTAGGTACAAGTCCTAATAACCAAACCAACCGCATTATTAGGTATGGCTGTGCTGAAACTTGCTTTTTTACTGCCATAACATTAATACATTCAACTTTCACCTGGCTCTACTTATGCTTCATTGGACTTCTCCCCATTTTCATTATTTTACCCATTATTCAAAACTTCAATAGGACAGCTCAGCATCCTAAAGCAAGTATTTGGATTTTAACCATATAGCTACGAGGACATTTTGCAATTTCTTTTTTCATGTAAAGTAGGAACTCTGTTGAGTTGAGTTGAGAATCCATGTGTTTGCTTTCTTGGCTGTTCGTAGTATTCTCAGGAGTCTTTCCAACACCCAACTTCAAAAAGGCCAATACTCTTTCTGTCCTTATTCTTTCTTATTCCAAAGTTCATCACCTATCTTTGTTACAGTGGAGGCATCATAACCACACTGCCACCGTCAATATAATTCTGCACCTAAATTTGACAACTTGGATGCAAATTCAATTTGGGAGAGCAGCTCCCTCCCTCTGTATTGCCATTTATTAAGCATGCTGTTTATTTGTGGAAGAAAATATACCATTTCTAATTCCTCTGCCAGGGAATAAGAGGGAAATAGAAAAATAGTTTTTCATGCGGAAACATGACACTTTGCCAAATAGGAATTATATATGGCTCATCATGCAAGCCAGAGTTACAGAATCTTCTATCATCCCACATTGCCATGCTTGGCTGTGCTCCATTGGATTGACAATGGAAGCTAAGGCTAAAATTGAAGACCTTCTCTTCAATGTGGATGGATTGCTTAGCTGTAATACTAAAGACACCCTGGACATAGTTCAAAAGCTTTGAAAAGGTTTCAACAGGAAGCAAATTCTTTGTCCTCATTCTTCCTGCTATTCACATCTCAACCAAATGACACAAGTGTTTCAAATAAAAAGAACACGCTATATTATATGCAGAAGTCCTCACCAGATGTTGACACTGCTTACGTACTCACTGAGTCATGGGCTATGACTCTGCTTGGACTATACACAGCTGCTTTGACTTGATGCTCCCCATACATTTCAAAGTTCATGGACTTTGAAATTCTATTGATTATTTCACACATTCTAGGAGAATCCCAAAATAAACCATTCTGTCTATTCCGAGAATTCCAGAGGATGGTGCCAATGAGTTGAATCTTTTACAGTATTCTGGTCACAGAGCAGAATAAAAATTAAAACATTAAAATAGAAAAAGATGTGATCATGTATTAGAATCAATGGTGATATCATTGATGGGTGACCAGTGTCCCTAATTTTACAAACAGCACAGCACAATTCAGATATGTTCAAAGACTGCATCATACTGATCTCATAGTTAATAGCTGTACCTAAGGAAGATCACAATTTCCTAAACATTTTGTCGGGTAAGGAACAGGGGTGGGATGCTACCGGTTCAGCCCAGTTCTTTAGAGGCAGTAGCTGCAAAGAGCAGCTGACACCGAACCAGTTCGCTACAACAATCTTCTGGTCTGTTTGGCCCACCTGCCTGCCCGGGCTCTAGGCTGTCCTTTATTCTCTGCTTTTTCTCCTCAGCTGCTTTGCATGGCACAGCTGAGCACTGCTCGTCAGCTGGAGCAAGTGAATGCTTGCCAGACCCGGTGATTTGTAAGTAATGTGCATGTGCGCAGAGCGAACCAGTTGTTATGCCGGTAAGATCCCACCCCTGATAAAGAGTTATGAGTCTGTGAATCATTATAGAGGATATGAGATTTGGTTTCAATGGATCCTTGTCCTAATCACCTGATGTTGATGATGGACTAGGCCTTTTATTAGCTGTGTCATTATTAGAGGGAAGAGAAGCTGAAGAAAATAAAAGAGATAATTTCAAAGTACATCTTTATGAAACAGAGAGCCAAGTTATGCTGTTTATCTCACTGAAGTAGAGAATGGTGTTTTTACAAAGATCCTTTTTTCCAAAGTAGATCTTACCCTTCTATTTGAATCAAGACATTGTATTGCCCATTTAGTTTCTTATCCCCCCAACATCAGAAACATCACTTCATTCTTTGGATATTCATCATGCTGTCCTATTTTTTTACTTGAATTTTTAAACACCATTTCACTGAGACCAACGTTTATTCCGGGCCTTCCAAAAGATTTCTTCTCAGCATTTCTGCAAATGAATATTGACAATTAACAACATGTAAATTTTTGTATGAATTGTTTGAACAGCCATCCTCTTTTCCAATCTATACTCACTGCACAAAAGGATCTGTGGCATCAGCAGTCTTTATCTAATATATTCCTCCTGTTCTGTCCCTACCAGAGTTGTTCTATGCAGCCATGTGGATTTACCTCTCCATTTTCATCTAGCACAAAAATTGGCCTTTACACCCAGAAAAGTGCAAGCTTGAACTTCTTTTTAGTTAGGTTATTTATGCTAAGATGTGTCAACTGGTTAATTCTCTAATTGCAGCTGTTTTAAGTGACCATCTGTGGATTCAATTTATCTTCTAATCCCACTTGGCCTCAGATCCAGTATGTCAGCCTTGGCAGTTGAAGAGATTTGGCAAGTTATGACCAACCATAGGCAGGAAAATCTGTAAATTCTGGAAGATTTTAAATGTGGTTATATAGATTACGCATGAATTCAGATGATTACTCAGAAAACCACATTTACAGATAAATAATCTGTTTATCTGGTCTGTTGCAGTGATACTCAAATGTGTTATCTCTCCTAGGACTTGTGCTCAGGATACCACACCCAGCAGGAAAATAATTGAGTAAATGTATCAGATACTCTGAATTATTCTACTACTATTTTGCAGCTTAATAGGCAGATACTGGTTTGCTTCAACAAACCATGACATTTCTCTGTGAAATACCTCATCGCTCAGCTAGACGTTTGGATTTTGTTTAGCAGAAATTACGGTCTTCTAAGTATCATCAGTCATGAATGTTGGAATTAAAGCACCAGAATAGGAAGGCTCAGTGTGACATCCTTCCTTTGGAAAAGGGAAAAAAAGAAATTTAGTTTCTTAAACTGGAAGATGCAGTGAAAAGTTTGGAAATATATCAGGAACACTGGCCAAAATCTCAGGCTGAGCAGTTTCAGTGCCTTGCATAGCATTTTGGATTCCCCACCCACTCCTTTCTCTTCGCCTATTTTCTCACTTTCCCAAGCAACAGGATAGGGCCTTATTTTATTTCAGTTATGCAACTAGGGAACCTTTGACATGGGAGTCCTTCTTACTGAAGATCAGCAAGCAGTGCACAGGTTGTTAATTATGTAAACTGTGTTTGACAACATACAAGGCTTATAATTGACAGCCATGCAAATATACCCTTAAATTCTATCATTTAAATCTCACATAAAATCCTCCGATGATTTACTGGGACGTCCCAGGCCACAATTCTAAATCCATGCAGTAGCAATCTTCTCCTGGTCCCAATTGTGTTCTACTTTCATTTCCCCAAATTACCAAGCATATTTGAAGCTAGCATCACAACTAGCCTGATCTTCCTCCAGAAGCCAAAGAGCTAGCCTTACAACTCTGTGCCACGCATTCTAGAATTAACCTCCTCTATGTTCTGCTCCTTTGTGGTTTCTGTGGATACAACTATACGTAGCTACACCATACCAAGATGGGTCATAAGTAGGAAGTGTTTTATTCGTGTTCTGTGAATACTGATCAGGACTACCATTGTTGGAGATTCATAGAGTCACCTTCTTGGTTGCATCAGGTAAGTAAAGCCTGCCTACCTAAAGGTAATCTTAAGTGCAAAAAACTGATGAGAACCAGGAACTGCATGATGCTTTTAGTATTCAAAGACCTGCTCCCCACAGCAGCCCTTTAACAAAATGTGGAAATAATTTGCCCCACTATCTCAATATGCCCTTCTCTTGTTAGTATATGGGTGGCCAAGTTTTCTTCTACTGAAGCTAACTGCAGGAAGTCCCTGTCCACTCACAAATGGTTGTGGTTATCTTGGCTGCCATAGCCACTACTTAAAAAGCTTTTTCATGGATGCTTGTTACTCCTAAAAGGAACCAGAGCATCTTTGTTATTATCACCCATTCTTCTACAGATTTAACAAGGCCTGAGAAGGGGAGAGGGAAACCAGAGCTCCTGACAAGGCAATCAACTACTGTGCCTGATCAAACATATTTCTCAATTATACTATCCCACCGAGCTCTGCCTTAAACTGAATGTTTATTGGGCTTTTGTGAAGTTGTTTTGTAGCTGGGGGACAAGCAGGTAGGTGTCTGCATAGCTAGACTGTGGGTGTGCATGGAATCAAATTTCATATCTGCTCTGACATCCAGAGGAGGGAATGTCTTGTAGAGATCAGAAGAGTTAGTCACAAGAGGCAAGGATTCCTGCAGGTCATCAGTATAATTTCTGGTTGACGTCACAGCGAGAATGGCTGGAAAATAGCGGAACTCCGCCGTACTCCGGAAATGCAGCCGGCAACTGCTTGCTGGGAGACCCTACGGGGTTAAGCTGCCCTTGAAGGGTGGTGAAGAAAGGAGAGGAGCTTCATTGATCAGAAGAAAACTGTAATTTCCTTGTTGATCCAAAAAAAGCTCTCCCGAATGGCATAGGGACAACAGCCATTTTGGTCAGTCACAAGATGAGACAACCAGGACACTAAGATCTTGTGCTGGAGCGGTGCATGGACAGAGCAGTGAAACTGTGTGAGATAACTTCCAACTGTTACCTTAGAGATTTAACCCAAGTAAAAAGTTCCAAAAAATGATCTCCTGACGTAAAGAAAGCGGCGATTGGATTTATGGAGAAAGATTAAAGACTAAAAACTAAAGAGGAAGATTAAAGACCTAGAAGTAAAAGAAATACCTCAAGGATGATTTAAAACATAGAAAGCCTGGAAAATCCGAATAACATTGGGAAAAGTGATTATTGGGAGAAATTGCTTTTCTAAACTTTATTTTTAACCCCCGATTGGATGACAATAAGCTGTTTTTGACTTTTACACTGTTAAACGCTAGAATTGGGAAGAGAGCCAGCTACTGGAGGAGGAAGATCACTGCAACGTGTAAAACTTAAAGAAAAGTAAGGAAAGTAAATAACACCTAGAAGGCTACTTGACCTTGACTTTATCTTAGTAGGTGATTTGGATGCTGGGAAATATTCACTGAGCTTTTTGAAGATCTATAAGACAAATTAAACTAAACACTAATAACTTTATTGGAACTGTGCATTGAAAAGTAGATTTGAAAGTTTTGAAGAAACCTGGTGGGCAAAGCTGGATTTGGATTGTTAACATCATGTGACAGGTCATCCTACAAAGCAAAAGAAGAAATATGACAGAAGTGGGGGAGAGAAAAGATAAATAAGACTTTAAAATCTGGACAATTGGGAAGGTGTAAACTAGAAATTATAAAGACTGAAAACACACAAATCTATAGAAATTTAGGAGACTTGGAGGAATAATTTTGAGGTTGACCAAATTTTATTAACAATGTTTTTTCTGGAATTTTTAGATGTTGGGAAGATAAAAATAAGTTACAAGCAAATAAAAACACTGAAAAGACAGTAACAATAATTATTAAAAAGCAAATAGATAATCCCTTAAGAGCTTACAACAGAATAGAGGAAAACAAAGGAAGATTTTCCAAAAATAATGAAAGGGTTATAGATGGATATACATAAGATGCAGCAGAAGAAAATAAAGAGTAGGGCAGAGGGATCAATTAGTCTGTGCAAAAATGCTAGAAAGATATATAGGATTCCAAGAGAAATATAAAAGAATCACCAAAAAATTAATAAATGAAATTCTAATAAGGCTGAGATGATGGATAGAGACCCAACACCTTGCAATATAGTAATTATATTAAAATCCAATAGAAATAAGGGTAGTTTAAACTGGGAAAATAGTAGCACATATAGATATATAATAGAATTTATTATAACCATAGATATATTAAGATTAGGAGGTGGAAGAGTAGGATTAGATATATCTAAATGTATTATGATTAACAGAGTGCAAAAATATACTGAAATATGTAGTTTTCAAGGACTATAAATACAGGGTACTTAGAGATATAATCTGGGGACTGATTAAATCTTATTAAGAATTGGTTTTATTGGTGTTTATAGGAAATTAAGATACTGAAAATGTGATGGAACAGAGAGATATTTATATTATTGATGTTTACATATATTTTTGGAGAAAGTAATAAAAAAATCATAAAGAGAGAATAGTATTGTTTAAAGATAATGAGGTGAATATAGAAGAACCCCAACAAACGGGAAAAAGAAAGAAATAAGTACAAATGGGGAAACAGTATAATACATACTGATACATAAAAGATTATAATTATAATGAGCATATCAAGGTTAGAAATTGGAAGATAAAAATTCTGTATCTGTAATTGTATTATTACTGTCAGCATTCTATATGAAAAATATATTAACCCAGTCATTGCATTGTCCACAAAAAATGTTGGTTGTTAAAGGAAAACTACAAATAAAACATATACAAGAATAATAATCTTCAACAGCCACTAGTCAAAAACAGGCTGACTGGAACAGATAGGACAGTGCAAATTCTATGATCAAAATGAGACAGTCAAAACCTAGCCAGGTGGATAGCGAGCTAAGTCCTCAAAGATTGTAAAATGGGTGCACTCTATTTTGGGCTTATCACATTAGGTTTTGAGTGAGCCGGTTCCAAAGAGATTCATAATCCAAAATGCACTTATATAGGACACAGTATTAGGGATATATGTGTAAGGCTTAAGACAGCTATTTTGTTCAGAATTCTCTCAAACCTACCCCGCCTCAACCCTCTGGGCCTCACCTAGTCAGGGGATTGCAAGTCGGGCACACATAACCCATAGGCTGCATTTTTCACCGTTGTTTTCTGTACACTGAAAACCAGGAAGTCAGCAATGGCTGTTCTCCCTCGATTACCAGCCATCTAATCAATGCCTACCTCTAACCAACCAATCGGACATATAATACAAGATGGGTGGGAAAAAAAGTCAAGAATCATCATTTCCTTAGCTATAAGGAATGTTTACATTTGTCATTATATCAAGTTCCACAGAAAGTAAAAGTTAGATGTTATCTTCTTACAACATACTCTACATAAATGACCTCTGCGATCATATTAAGAGCAATTGCGTTCTTTTCGCTGATGATGTAAAGCTGTTCAATACCACAGACAATACTGCTACCCTTCAAAAAGATCTCGACTATGTATCTGAATGGTCAAACAAATGGCAACTTCAAATCTCAACAAATAAATGCTCTGTCTTACATATTGGCAAAAAAATCAGAAAATAAAATACAAGCTGAATAGTCAAGAACTTGTTGATGACCCAAGCTCTGTAAAGGACCTTGGAATACTCATCTCTAATGATCTAAGTGCTAGAGCCCACTGCAACTACATAGCCAAAAAGGCATTAAGAGTTGTTAACCTAATCCTACGTAGCTTTTTCTCTGGTAATATCACACTACTAACCAGAGCATACAAAACATTTGCTAGACCAATACTCGAATACAGTTCATCAGTCTGGAACCCTCATTACGTATCTGATATTAGCACAATTGAGAAAGTCCAGAAATATTTCACAAGGAGAGTTCTCCACTCTTCTACTCATTGTAGAATACCTTATGCCACCAGACTTGAAATTCTAGAACTAGAAAACCTTGAATTACGCCGTCTTCGGTCTGACTTAAGCATGGTATATAAAATCATACATTGCAATGTCCTACCTGTCAATGAATACTTCAGCTTCAACCATAACAACACAAGAGCACACAATAGATACAAACTCAAAGTAAACCGCACCAAACTTGATTGCAGGAAATACGACTTCAAGCAATAGAGTGGTCAATGTCTAGAATACTCTACCCGACTCTGTAGTCTCTTCCCCAAACCCCAAAAACTTTAACCTTAGACTGTCTACTATTGACCTCACCCCCTTCCTAAGAGGTCTGTAGGGGGCGTGCATAAGCGCACCAACGTGCCTACCGTCCCTGTCCTATTGTTTCTCTTATTCTTTTATTTTTCTTATATGTACCCATTTCATGTATTCACAACTATGTATACGCTTATACTTATTATCTTGTAAACAATTGGCAAATCAAATAAATAAATAAAAAAATAAAAAATAAATAAAAAACAATGTGCAAATGGGATTCTGTTGCCTGAAGAGGGGGGAAAGGGTTCCAGCATATGCTGTCATTAACTTCTGTGGCAGAGCAATAGCATTAGTAAGAAAAAGAATGCCTCCTGAACTGTTCGGAAGCTGCTCTTGTCTTTGTCTGCAGTGTTCATGCGGGCTAGGTAGCTTAATTGATTCTCTCAGTGTAATGCATCGATCCTTACTCGTTTCTCCAAGCCACATCATTTGCCTCATCTGTTTCTTAGCTTATAAAACCACAGTGCTTTCAACCTCTTCCGAGTCAGAAACAGTTAAAGAATATTTAAAGAAGAAAATTCTTAGTCTTCGTGTTTGGAGAAGACGGCTTTAAATGGTTAGGAGTGTTTTTACAGAGGACTTGATTATGCAGTCAGTTATAATATCCAATCCTGAAAGCAGAACTTGAAACTACCTTATGGTGGGAAATGTACCCTTTGGAATCCATAGAGATATTTACAACTTACTATAATCATCTAAGGAAGGAAATCACCCTGGATTTAAAATGAGATTAATGCATTCCCTCCCATCTGTCACACAAACTTAAAGAATATTAGCAGCTCTTTCATTCTATAACCCCGAAGTAGCCTTGCCCCCACAAATCAAAGAGAGCCGCGTTATTTTCTTTCAATAATCTTTATTTACCTCCATCCTTTATCGCCCTCCTCCCCCAGCGCTGCCTCCATTGCCCCCTCCTTGCCCCCCTGCGTCAGGAGCTCCAGACATCATAAGAAAAAGCACGATAGGAATAATGTACATCCACTGTAGGAGAAAAATAAATATATATTATATTAGAAACATATGGCTTCGTTATGTGTAATAATCCATCTCACTCTTTTCCATCTTGGAAGTGGACCATGGTGATCATCACGAAGCCCAATCTTCCCCCTTACCTGTACTTTGCAGGTTCTACTGTCGCTCTCATCCCCTCTCCCTGCATCCTGTTGCTGCCCCTCCCTCAAATCCCAAACACAAGAAACCCTCCACCAGGTTTACAGCTGAGTTTATCGGTGTGCAACCAATGAGGAAGAAGTGTCTGTGTCTAGTATGGAGGAGAAAGGACCTGCCACCAAAAAGGGGGTGTATTGTATCAGGAAATAAAAGATCCAGAGAGTAGCAAACTGAAAATTAAGAAGCAGGCCCCTGAAAGGCACCCTGCTTACTTTGAATGTTCTCACCAATTAGCAGCAGAGGTCGAGTCCAAGCTATCACAGAGCAAAGAAACACTAAAGTAACTTCAAGAAAGCCAGCTACTGAGCAACGTAATTTGTGGGGTTATTCTAATAATTCATTGATCAAAGGAGTAAAAAAAAAAAAAAAAGATAAATGCTACCCTCTGGACCAGTGAACACTAAGGTAACACCTGGGTGAGGCTGCAGCCACCTTACATATACACACTTCCCCTCCCCAGTATCAAGACTGGCTCCAAAAGAAGCGTAGCCTTTTTATTCTCCGAGGTGACACAGGGCAGTAATGAAAGAGTTCAAGCTAAATGGAGCCAAGCAAAGAAAATAGAAGTGAGTTGAGCCAGTTGCGGGATTACTTTTGCTCATGGCCGTCGTCTCAACTTCTTAGGAAATGTTGCAAAGATGGTCACTGGGAGAAGCAATACTCCACCCAGAACTGAATGCCACTGCAGGGATTGCGGATAAGAAATATCAGAGCGGAAAGCAGTCATTTCTCAGCAACAGTTGCCTGGCTAGATCCAGAAATGAGACAGCAGGCAGGCTGAGGAACTGAGAACATTGCGCTACAAGAGTGCAAAAAAGAACGGAGCCTCCTCTTTCTACCATCCCTTCCCCCACCCACCCCCCACCCCCAAATATAACACTTACATATTTCGCAAAGAAGGACTTCTGCTCCTGTGGATTTTTGGCTTTCTGAGCCTGCTCTTGTTCCAAGCGTTCAATAAATGCTGCTGTTTCAGGGCTGGCAGCAGAAAGAGAAAAAAAACAACAACTATTAGTAACAAAACTAGAAAGCATCCCTCAGTACTCACAGGGGGCTGCAGAACCCCAGACAGGCGTTAAAAAGGTAAATGGAATGTTTGGGCCCCAATGTATTTCAACAGTGTTTCCTGTGTAAAAAAGCATTAACACACCACAATCCACAAGTGTTCTGCTGTTTCTTTCACTAGAATAGTCAATGAAATAATGCTTTGCTTCCAAGGAAAGATATGTTGAAATTCACTGGATCCATCTTATAAAATTCCCCATTTTCCCCCATTCCCCATAAAATTCCCCACTGGAAACATGATTCTGTCCTTTCTTCTTCCTGCTCTCAGAATTTCCACCCACTCTTCAAAAAAGGCAGCCCGATGAGTATCTCTGATGTTCAGTGCAAACCTAAACCTGTATAGAAATAAACAAACTTAACAGACTTCAACAAAACCTGTCTTTCCAATTTGCATGTTTAAAATCAGAGACAAGTCTCTAGATTCACTCTTCTCTGCAAATAAATCACCTAGAAATCTTTCTGCCAATCTGTCCAGATGAGATCCTTGCCTTTTAGCCAAGCTTCTTCATCCCATTTTGGTGAAGAAGACTGGTCACTTTCCTTATATTCCATTGAGGAATCCTGCTCTTAATTCAATCTCTGCTTCCAAAAAATCTTTTATAATCTAACTTTAGATTCCTTCTACTAGGTATCCAGGTTATCTGACCTTCTAGTTAGAAACCATTTGCTCCATCTTTCAAATTCTTAAAATAATCAAACCAAGTCAAACTTTCTATATTCCCAGGGAGCAACCACGTCCTAAATAAAAGCTATTTAGTAGCATATCTCCCTTCCAAAATCCCTAGTGGTTCCATTCATGATTAAAAGCCACACTTATGTTTTATACATTTGCCCAATCTCATTTTAAACTAGCTGCTGTTAATACATCTTGCAGCTGCTAGTTCCACAGATCAGCAGAAGCCCTGCATTCTCACCTGATTAGTCAAAAAAAAAAAATACTCACACAGCTGCTGGTATGGGCTGCTGGAGGAGAATGGTAGTATTGAAGAGTTCCAGATCCACATCTTCCACTTCAGCTCCATGGCAAGAGCTAGGAACAGCAACAGCAGAGAGGCCAATTATGTTGCCAGCTATGTCTGTGTGTACTATCAGCCTATCTGACAGGTGAGACTCGACCAATGAGCACTGCAAGGAAAGGAAGACACATCGATATTGTCTCTCTGCCTGTTTTAGCATTTCCAACTCAGTGCACATAAGCTGCTGCGCATGCTACTGCAAAAGCTCAGTCCTGTGAAGTTAACAAGGAAGTTACTGGGATAATGAATGAATGGGGCCACGCAAGCACTTCAGGGGTGACTTTTTCTTGAATTTGGCCTTCCTATCTTTCACATCAGCCTGTGTTTCAATAACAGCACATATGACATCTCCAGCAAAAAAATATCCCAGGCCACAACTTCTCAGGCAAAGAGTTTAATCTCAGAACCCTGAGATTCTGCAGTGCTGCTTTCCCTCTCAGGAGGCACCAGTGTTGGACCAGATAGAAAGATATTTCAAATGAAGAATACAATGCTTCTTATATTTATATCTTGATATTCCTTTAAGTAAAACTAGTAATTTATTAAGCCTTATTTCTGCAAACCTGCACTGCCAAAATGTTTTTTTTTTCATATTTGTGAAAAAAGGGCTTTCTAAAACACAAAAAAACCCCACAATTCTCACACTAAAAAGGTCAAACATTTAACTTTGGCCATTCTTGTAATATCACTGAATTACTATTTATCTCTCCTTTGGCCTCAAAGCTGGCTTTTCTTTCTGAAAAGTGCACTCTCAGACTGCAAAAAAAAAAAAAAAACCTTGACTGTGATCCAAGTACACAAGATATGAGGAAGACACAGTGACTGGCTCAGAACCTGAATCTCCCCAGTCACAATCCACCATCATACTGTCTTCCTATCAATCAGCATATAGTTGATCTTAGCTGGCAAAAAATAAGGTCTAGTTTCTATTACTTAGAAATCTCTAGGGACAGGGAAGAAAATAAAATCTCAGAAGGCAGTGGAATACTATTTCTGCATTGCTGCCAAATAAAGATGCATGATTTTACCAACGTATCCCCAGAAATTAAGCTAAAATCAATTGGAAGGGGGTTATTCTATTATCTCTTCCCTCAATAATCTCAGAACAGCCTCATCAGGATTAGGAAGATGATTTCCTGATTAATACAGGATGTGACACAGGAGACTACTTAAGGGGGGGAAATCAACTCCCAAGACCATGCTTTTTCACTTATCCCTCTCAACCAACCAAGAAAAAAAAAAAGCAGTTTCCTCTTCCTACCTTTGGAGATATTGCATCTGGCTATTTTACTAGAATCAAGCTCAACTCACAAGAGTGTGCAGGAATCGATTTTTTTTAGCTGCTTTCAGTCTAGTAATGTGCAAGTGTCTCACTAAGATACCGTTTGAACATGTTGCAAAGGTACTTTCTTGGTATTCTGGGTCCAAAATAGTTAGAACAGCATATTTGGGGCTTGGCACATTCTATGATGGAGCATTTTTCCATGCCTCTGTTCAGGCAAGTGTCCTGTATGGTACAAGAATTCCACAGCAGTGAAGACACTTACCGCTCTAACAAAAGTGGTGACATACTCAACAGCTTTCTCTTCAATGCTCCCCAGAGGCTGTCGCGGGATTCTTAAACGGTACAGTCCACCCCCAGTAGCTACCTCCTGAGTTTGTCAAAAAAAAAAAAGAGGACACAGTCGTTGAAAGCAGAAACTCACTACCTCATCCTATTTGAAGGAGATAGAAATTACACTCTGGTGATCTCAAAATAGTATTAGTCTTCCATACAGGAAAGCAATCAAATACAAGACCCTTATGTGCTGCTCCAAGTATATCAAATAAATTTGTTTCATCCTTTCAGAAAGAAGCTATTTCTCTTCCAAAGTGCCCCCATTCTAATATGTTTTTCCTTTAAAAAAGTAAAATAAAGCTTCTCTCCCTTGGCTTCCCCGCTCACCCTAAGTTTGTTGCGCTCATCTTCAGTTAACTGCTTCTGAGTCAGGGAGAGACTAGGTTCAGGACCCACATTCCACAGGAGTGTACCCCGTTTTTTGAAATGAATGCTATCATCTTCAGGAAAAAGAAACACAAGTTAGTCTTAAAGAGTCCTAATCTTGTTACTCTTAGATAAATGACCTTTAGCCACTTATAGGAGTTGGTGTCTCTCCAAAGTCCTCCCCTATTTTTTAGATTGCCAAGAATTGCCAATGCAATTCTTTTCCTCTTTAGCATATACAGAATGTGTTAATACAATAAGAACAGAAGTGAGCATCCCATGGGCCCCAACCTGCTCAAAGGTGGGTGTGGGGTTTGTTTGTTTTTGTTTGTTTGCTGCCTATCAATTAACACACAAGGTTAAATTTCCACAAGAATTTCCACATGAATGTATAGATTTTTAAGATATTTAAAGCATCTATTTAGCTCTTTAAAGATATTCTAAGAAGGAAAACCCAGGATCTATTTTCTAAGTTTCACAGGATTTTAGCATGTGTCTTAATCCTTCCCAATGTAAATTAACAATGACAACCCTCAGTTCAGGAATAATTTGAAGGTAGTAAACCAGGCCTAGGAGAGATGCTTACTACTCAAAGACTGCCTACCTCTGCATATTTGAAATGGAGAAGTCTATCAGGAAATGGAGAAGTCTATGCAGGTTCCAAGGTTCCCACAGTGTCTTAATATATATATATTTGTATGCATAAATGCCCTATGAAAAGTGGAAACTAATGTGACTATGAAATGGGTCTAATTACTGCTACCGTGTTTCTCATATAATAAGGCCGGGACTTTTTTTTTTTTTGAGCCCCGAAAAAATGGCTAGGTCGTCTTTTCAGGGGTGACTTAATTCCCTCCCCCCTTGCATCTTCGGGCAGGCGGCGACGGTTTGGATGTTGACCTCGGTGTTGGTGGGGCACTTCGTATCGGGGTCAATGCAGGCAGCACCATATCCGGGTGTGCAACAAAAGTACTTCCTAACGGCAAGCTCCCCCACCATTCCCCCCATTTCGCATGTTTTAATATAGGCCTTAATTTGGGGGGAGGGGCTTAATTTCATTTCATGCCTATAAAACATGCTGGGACTTCCTATTGGGGGAGGCCGTATTGTTGGAGAAACAGGGTACTTACCAATAATGTGGGCAAATTGTCCAGTTCAATCTTGATCATGCTCACAAAATACTCACCCAACTCAAATGAATGCTCCAGCTGCAGATTCAACCCACAAGTTTCAGAATCTCGGGTTTCACCAGACTGAAAGCAACAGAACTAGATCATGAATGTTACAAAGCTCCTATAAATTGTTCCAAGCTTCAGTGACCCAAATTCTGCCCTATCTGTGCTAATGTTACATCCCACATAATAGTAAAACTTTTCTGCCCATAATTTAAAATAGTATTTTAAGTTTTGGTAATTGTACTGCCACCACCTGTTAAAAAGAGACCACAGATTTATAGCATTAAATATGACCAACAAAACTACGATGCATTCCAGTCTATGATATTTATTATGGAACAAGTTTTTATAACTAGAACCTATATAATCAAATAAGTTAGACTAGGCACAGGCAAAATTAGAAATGACTCAAATTCACATAATCTTTTGACTGAATTGTTGCATAAAATATCTCTCAATATTTTGAGAAGCTCCTTTTTGTTATCCAAACCTGTGAGATTGTTACAAGAATACAAAGAGATAATGCCTTCGTAGGAGGACATAGTTTACAAGCAGATAAGGAAGTTTCCAGTTCAACTAGTGAATTAGCTGACAAATTCTCCAGATGGAAATCCTGGAGAATTGTCTCAGGTTATTGGCTATAACTCTGAGCTAGATATTATGTGCCATCAAGATTGGTTATCCATAGATATCCTCAATCCTTAGCGTGGTCTTTCAGATCTCCCAATGCTAAGCTGGATATATCAACAATGATTTAGAATAAGGCAGCTATCCATCAACTTCTAAATCCCAGGAAACCTTAATTAAAATGTTTTAAGATCGTAGAGGCTCAGGATTCAGTCCATCCATAGTTATGAAAATTCGATGATAATTTTGGGCTTGTCATTCTCTCAGTTCAACCTGGCCTCACAGTGTGGTGGTTGTTGGGGTAAAATGAAGAAGATCCCCCTCTTGAGCTCTCAAAGAAAGCCATTGTACATACAATAAGCGTGTCCATTATTTGATGCCCAGATGGCATTTAAGTCCCAGCCTCTTTAGTTATCTCTTACACAATTGCTAAGCTACTTCCTTCCCCAAATCAGAATACATTGATGCATCCTGATTTAGTCCTAAAGTTATTACTCAGTTTATGAATGCTAATGGCAGAGCTCATGAAGCTGCATCTATTAAATAAAAACACAGCCACGAAGAACGTTTTGTGAAGATCATATATGCATATCTCAACTCTCATAACTCCAGATCCCAATCCATTTAATGAAACTGCATGTTAGGAGATTCAAGACAGGCATCACTAAGTTTAACTATAGGACTCACTGCCACAAGATGCAAATCGAGCCACAAGCTGAAATAGTACTGGTGGAGGGGGAGGGGAACTATTTGCAACCATTAATTATGGTTAAATGAAGCATCCAGACTCAGAAGCAGCATTCCTGTGAACATTTTTTTACAATTCCTTAAGCATTTATGAAAACACCAGTTTGACGTTTGGTCCGGTCTAGCAAGGCTTATATCCTGGATATAAAAGAGCTTGTCAGCTCTGCACTCAACCATGTTATCGTGGGACTTACCTTGACAACTGCCTCTCCCCGGCAGGAGGCAGAGGCCCGGACAAGAACCTGCGGCGAGGAGGAAAGAAGGAGGGCGAGGACAAGGAACAGGCAGACGCACGTCGGTCGTTCAGCGGCCGCCATAGCTCCCTCCACGGATCACGTGACTTGAGAGAGAGGGGGCAGAGCAACCGCAAAGCATTATGGGGCCGAAGTGCCGCGTTCAAGAGCCCAGCGAAAACCAATCACCGGCGTCTTGCGGTGTATTCGCTCTCCGCTCGCGCCGCACGTGGCTTGTCTCGCAGCTGCAAGCGCGGAGAAGAAATGATGACGTAGGGGGCCGAACTCGAGTGATGGGGAAGAAATTGCACAAGAAAACATGGTGCGGAATGAATTTGCTTGCGCCTCATTCTTTAGTCTCTTACAGAACGGTCGACCATTGTCTCCTCTATTTTTGAAGGCGATGAAAGGATGAAATAACAATCTGCAGTTTTTCTAGATCCAAGTCAGAAAAAGAGAAGATTATCTTGGATGACCTGTCATCCTTAGCATAATGGATGCTACAACTATTGCAAAAGGAAGTAAAATTTAATGGATGCCCCCAAGTAGAGCATCGTTTGTATCAAGAGATGGGGACCGAACGAATTACTGTATCTCCGCTTTTTTTTATCCTCACTTTTCTTTAGCTGTGCTAGAGTCTCCTGCTGTGTTCCCTTAGTTAGTAAATAGAATAACCATCAAAATAAATTTTGTACTGTTTGCAATCCTGTGTGCGTGCAAGAAAAAAACAAGTTATCTATCCCACTTCCTAAGCAATGGTGGCAGCTGCTCTTCGTTTTAACACTGTTCAACTATTTACAAAGTGTACACTACTATTACTGTTAATCTCACCACTCTTTATCACCCATCCCCTCCCACTTGACTGTTTCCTAGTATGATTTGATTGATGATTGTACCCTATGACTATCATTGTGTTGTACGTCATGATTCTTAACGAATGTACCTTTTCTTTATGTATACTGAGAGTATTTACACCAAGACAAATTCCTTGTGTGTCCAATCACACTTGGCCAATAAAGTATTCTATATAGTCACAAAACAGTCTGGTTATGCTGAGATATTGGAGATTGGTTGAAAGTCTCCAGTTTAGCAAGAATCCAATCCACTTGATATAATAAATATTCTGGTTGTGATGACTTATGATTCTACTTTTCCCAAATTTGTAATTCATACAAAGATGCCTTCCCCCACCGCTCCCTTTTTTCAAGAGGAGAATTCAACACAAAACCCCAATGTTTTTAGGGAATTGCATCATTAATTTTTTTTTTGCTTTGTTTTACTGTCACTGCTGCTCAAATATGACTGGAAAAGAGTCAAATTCAATTTTTCTTCCCTTAGAATATGGAATTAATTATTTAATTGAGAGGTTGCCAAGTATTCAATCTTTTCCCCTAGGCTCTGCAATCTGTTTGCTGTATCTTGTATTGACAAAACTGCACTGTAACATGAACAAAGGTTGAGGTGAATTTAAGAAACAAGTCAAAGTTGTCCTGTTGTGACCTAGATCAAATCAAGCTATGGCTGAATTCAGACAACATCCTAAGGTAAAACTAAGGGTCCTTCGTGCTTTCTGAGCTGGATTGGTTTTTTTCCCCCCTCTTTATTAAGAGCAGGGGTGTCAAACTCAATTTCATTAAGGGTCGCATCAGGGTTGTGTTTCACCTTGGGAGTCAGGTGGGCGTGGTCAGGGTGGCCATGGCCAGCTTGCCATCACTTGTGTCGGGGGCGCCTATGGTGGCCTGAGGGCTCTGCCAGCAAAAATGGGCTCTCGATCTCTGTTTTCGGCTGCAACGGCCTGCAGCCCTCTGCCAGCGAAAATGGAGCTTGTGTGGGCCACACATGCCCCCTGGGCCCCATTTTCAGCCATGATGGCCTCTTGCAGTCCTCTGCCAATGAAAACGGAGCTCAGTTTTTGCTGGCAGAGGCCTGCAGGAAGCTGTTGCAGCAGAAAACAGGCCCTGGGAGAGCCGCGTGCAACCCTCCTTAGCTCCCATTTTTGCTGGTAGAGGCACCGTGGGCTGGTTCTCCGCTGTTTCTGGGGCAGCCCCGTAGGCCAGATCTAAGCACTCTGTGGACTGAATCCGGACCCAGGCATTGTGTTTGATAGCCCTGACCCAGAGCCATAGTGGTGCAGTGGTTAGAATGCAGCATTGCAGGCTAATTCTACTGATCGTTGACTGCCAGCATTTTGGCAGTTCGAGTCTCATTGGCTCAAGATTGACTCAGCCTTCCATCCTTCCAAAGTTGTTAAAATGAGGACCCAGATTGTTTGGGGCAGTATGCTGATTCTGTAACCATTTAGAGAGGGCTGTAAAGCACTGTGAAGCAGTATATAAATGCTATTGCTAATCCTGCAGAATAAGTGAAAGGTGGGGTTTGCACTCAATTAGTATTCCAGTGGCTTGCCATGTCAGTGTTAGCGGGAGTGATCTTGGAGGTTCTTTGGTTGGGCGATTTACTGTTGGCTTGTTTGGCAATTCCTTGATTGGCGTGTTTACTTCTTGATTGTTAGTCTGATGTTAATGTTAATCTATGCTCATCAGGTTGTTGATTGCTGGTGGGGAGATTTTTTGATCTTTTTGTTCCCTTTTTGGCTTGTTGAGTGTCTTTTGCACAATATGTAGATGTTGTTTAATGTGTATGTGTCTAATGGTGGCCAAATTGTTAGAATTAGTCTAGCGTTTTGGACTTGGCTTGGTTGAAGATGATCAGTTTCCCAGTTGAAATCATGATTAAATCTGTCTAAAAAATGCTGAAATTAGAATTTTCATCATGCCTCCTGACTGCTAGTTGGTATTCCTGGATGTGTTCTGCAGTGATGGGATTCAAAAAGTTTTACTACCAGTTTTGTGGGCGTGGCATAGCTTGGTGGGTGTGGCTTGGTAGGCGTGGCAGAGGAAGGATACTGCAAAATCTTTATTCCCACCCACTCCAGGGGAAGGATAGAGCAAAATCTCCATTCCCTCTCCACTCCTGGGGAAAGGTTACCACCGGTTCTCTGAACTACTCAAAATTTCCGCTACCGGTTCTCCAGAACTGGTCAGAATCTGCTGAATACCACCTCTGGTGTTCTGCTAATCTTCCATCTGTTGGTCCTATGTAGTGGCTGTTGCAGTCTTCATACAATATGCTATAGATCAGTGGTTCTTAACCTTTTTGAAAGAATTGCCCCCTTGAGCCATTCATCATCATCGCCCCCCTCTCCCCCAACATAACCTCTCAATCACAACACAGGGAAATAATTCTTCAATTTATGCAAACATGTTTTTGGTTTTCTTTAAAATTGTCATCAGGACATATCAATGCAAATAATTTATTTCCAGTCTTTTCCCCATATCTCAACTGTGTGAAAAATTCTGATGCCACCCATCACTTTACTCCCAAACTTCGTGATACAAGTATTTCATTATTATCTTATTTATTCAAGACACTTAAATGCAATGACCACTGAAAACAAAATTCAATTGCAAAAAAATGAAATGCCCCCCCAAAACAGTAACATTTAATGATTTAATTACAAGGGAATTTTAAGATGCAAAAAGACATATGAAAAGGGCATAAGAACAAATGACAATGTAGGAACTAAGAATTTCAAGACGAAAACTCTGAAACTAAATTAAGATTCGAGGAAAATATATATTCATGCACACTGTAAAAAGGGTTAAAAGGACATAAAGAAAAATTTTACAGAATATTTTAAAACACAGTTCAATCCACTAATAGTGAGTGATCTGATGTTTTTGTACGACAGGTATACAGCTGTTCACTGTACCAAAAAAGTCTCAAAAGTGTCCCCAAAACTTCTCGCTCCATCGCCCCCATATCACCACCCTTCGGTTCCTTCGCCTCCGCGTCGCCCCTTTTCGTTCCATCGCCCCCTGAAAAATGAAATCGCCCCCTGGGGGGCAATATCGCCCAGGTTAAGAACCACTGCTATAGATCAATGGTGGAATTCAAATTTTTTTACTACCGGTTCTGTGGGTGTGGCTTTGTGGGCATATCAGGGGAAGGACACGGTAAAATCTCCAGTCAGAGGTGGTATTTGCCGGTTCTCTGAACTGCTCAAAATTTCTGCTACCAGTTCTCCAGAACTGGTCAGAACCTGCTGAATACTACTTCTGCTATAGATGGTTCCTGTTTTTATTTCTGGGGGTTGCTAGGCCTTTTAGTTTACTTAGGATATTTTGGGGCACTTTAGTTGATTTGTGCGCTACGCTGATTCCATGTGTTTGTAATAATAGACTGTTGGTGGTTTCTGAGATGTTTTTGATGCATGGCAATGTTATTCTTTTTATGGCTTATGTTATTTGTGCTATATTGAGTTGAATGGTCAGGCACTTTCTAATAAAGCTGAATAACAAGTAAACAGTAAACAGTCCAACCATAGAATCTCCAAGACCATTCCCACCAAGCCACTGGAGCAAATTCCAATTCTTATTAACACTGATGAAGCTACCTAGTTTGGGTAATGAAATGTCTGCAAGAGAACAACCAATCTCAGAGAGCACCAAGAATTCCTTTGAGCTACAAATACTCTCTTTTTTGGTAAAATATAAACAAATAAAATGCCATTTAAATTACCACAGTGTATGAATTTAGTCTTTTTGTCTCTAGGCTTTAGATGAGCAACTTGTTGCCCTCAGCCTAATTTAAAAATTGTTATGTAAGAAATGACTTCAGGTCTCTTGTAAGTTCTATCTCTAAGCTATTACTTAAAGAAGAAAAACAATGAGAATGAAGAAATGGGAAATGTCTGGAAGGTAACTTCTGGGCGCACTTCATTGCTTGCTTTACCCCCCTTACCATCAGCCCTCTAATAGATGATCACAAGAGAATGTGGCATTCATGCAAAATAGTTGCCAGTTGCAATTGGGTCCAATCTTTTCAAGACTGACTGACAATTGTTCTCTCCAGCAATTGGAAAGAACCCAAAAATTACTTCTTGTCAAATCTAATTGTTAAACAGAAGATGGTGGGGATTGCACTGAGGAATATGTAAATGCAAACATGCTTTTTTCAGGACCAGACCTTTTTTTTTTTAAGGGAGATGAGATAGCTATTTTAGGTGGTGAATGTTGGGAGAAGCAGGGACCAGATATGAGGGGCTGTGCTATTGTCCCTGGGTGGAATGAAACATACAATACTGAAGTACAAGAGCCCTCAGCTTTTGGCTGTTACCACAGACCTACCCGTCAGGTACTTATGACCCAGATTCAAAATTCTGGTGATTCCCTCACCACCACAGTCCTCACTTTGGGCACTTAGCAGCTGGGCCACATTTATGGTATTTACTTCCAGATTTCAGCAAAACCAGCCCATAACGAATTGTAGGTTTGCTTAATGATCATTGCAAAAAAAAAAAAAAGTTAAAATTGGGCAGGAATTACAACTGTCATGGGCAGGCTCTGTGACAGTCATAACTTCAGGATTTCCTGTAAATTTCATTTACTAACCCAAACTGTTACTATGCATGAAAAAGGATAATCATCTTGTTTTTCACTTCAAGGGGCAAAATATCTTACAGCACTTTTCTAGCTGCTCTCCTTTCATGTATTTAAAATAGAAATTTGAAGTCCTTTCAGATCTTTCCCTTAAATTTCCTCTTCATGTTCTCCCCACAGAGTGTCTACCACTATAGCCTGGATTCTTCTGTGTCCTCTGGATATCTAGGTTTTGAAATGGGAGATCTGCGGAGGTGCCTGGACAGTGGGGAGTATGGAGCGCTGAAAGATTGTCATCTGTATGAAAGCAATTTTTTGCAGGTGAAGCAGAGTGGGAAGGAAATTAGGAAAATATCCCCCGGTATTTTCAGATTCTGAACATTTGAACCCTGAGGCCTCCTCCGATGTTCTTGTGAAAGGAATAAGGGCAAGTGCAGTCTTTTCTGTGGATATGGCATCCTTGAGATTGTATACTTTGTGCCCTCTACATACTTTTTTCAGCACCCTGTACAGACTACCTTCATTCAACCCTTCAAGTTATGTACAGTACTGAAAAAAAGTGACTTACAAACAGTCCTCACACTTAACAACCATGGCAGCATTCCCAGGGATGATCAAAATTCTGGCGCCTGGTAACCAGCATGTAATTACAACTGTTGCAGCACCCTGGGATCATGTGATTGTCATTTGCGACCTTCCCAGCAAGCAAAACCAATAGGAGAAGCTATATTTGCTTAATAAGGTTGCTTGTTTAACAACTGTGGCAAAAATCATAACATCAGCCATGATTTAACAACCATCTTGCTTAGCAATGGAAATTATGATCGTAAGACGATCTATGACTTTTCTTCTTCATAGGCATGTTAGACATGTGCGTCTCTGCAATGTTATTTTATTGTTATAACTATTTTATTTTACTTCCTATACTGGCTATACCATTCTTTGAGAAACTTAAGAATGGAATAAATAAATTATTTCCACCCAGTCAACCTAGCCCCCTCCAACAGGTTTGCATTAGCTGAGGCTGAAGATTTTAAAACTCCACCGAAAAGGAGCAAGTTTTAACTTTTCTTGAGTCAGATAAGGCTCCACAAAAAAAAAAAAAAAAAACATTTTTTACGCTTATATTGCTATATATAAAGCTAAAATGGTGTTTTTGAGTGGTAAGATATGTTTAATTTGCTTGGGGAGAAGTGTTACTGCATTTGCTGAACATAATTAGTAGCCTGTACTATTTTTGAAAAGGCACTCCAACTGTAAAAAAATCAATGGAAAGGTGCTTTTTTCTAGGATGTATCTATTTTTCTTTTTTCACTTTTTTAAAAAAAACAAGGGCACCTCAGTTGTTCTGCGTCATGTGTGTAGATGCCTTCACCATTCCACTATTGGTTTGTTTGTTTGTTTATTTATGTCCTGCTTTTATTGTTTTTACAAATAACATTAGGCAGCAAACATATGTGCTCCTTCTTCCTCCTATTTTCCCCACAACAACCCTGTGAGATGGGTTGAGCTGAGAAGGTGATTTGCTGAAGTCACCTAGCCAGCTTTCTTGCCTAAGGTGAGACTAGAACTCACAGATACTGGTTCCTAGGCCAGCACATTTACATTATACTGCCAGTTGTCCATTCTGTCTAGTTACATTTGGAAGTTAGAAGTCTTGACAGAGATTCCTAATCTAATTTTTCTCGGAGTTATCTAAACTCGATGTTAACACATCTGTGGGGAAACATGTTAGAGAAGGCTGTCTTTTTCTTATTCACCTAGAAAACAGACAAGAATCCTTACAACCACTTTCTACTGACCAATCTTTTTTCAAACTAAAGAAACAAATCAAATGTCCTAAGTCAAACTGAAATCTGATAATATAGAATTATAAGCAAAGCCGTATTTTGTATGCCATTAATATGCTTCCAGGAATCAAAAATACTTGAGATACCTAATTAAGGTATCTCAAGTATAAATATAAAACATAAAAAAAGTCATTTTAACATGTTATACTTTACTTATTTCCCAAGCTTTATTTATAAATTTGATTTTACTGATATATATATATATGTGTGTGAACAGCTCAATAGCATCTTAAGTCAGTGACTATGTTACTCAGGAATAATGGATGTTGCAATACAAGAGATCTTCAGGACACCAGGTTGCAGGAGGTTTCACCATAGGAAGTTCAGCATTAGTGTTTCCCGCTGTCTCTAAAATGTCTCTCCTCTGTGCAGTGAGAATTGTGATTTTTCTCCTAAGTCAGCCTTATATAACCTGATCTACTACAGGCAGTCTTTGAACTTTCATCAACATAAGACAGTTAGGAAGGGAGTTGTAGCATATATCTGTCTTCTCTTCATCCTTCTATTTCTTTGAATATTTGGAATGGATTTTCCCCCTGACATTATTTATATCAGGAATCTCAAATCCGAATCATTTCAAGGGACTGTTCCTTAGCCCAAGGCTCATAGCACTGAAGCCCTATTGTATTTTGAAATAAAAGTATATAGTAAGATTGAAAAAAAAATCACATTGTCATTAAATATAAATTTATTAAATTAAAAAAACTGTTGTAAGGCAGAGATACTTTTACCTCTTTTCCCTTCTATCACTTATTTGGCAGCCTTTTTCATTAACTAGCATACCAGTGTTTGTTTTGGTGATGGTTGTTCAATAATAGCTTAAAACCTTTATGTTAATTACTATAACTTAGTAGAATTTATCTCCTCAGAAAAGACAAGTATTCCTGAACATTATTTCTATTCTGCAAATAATATTATTTAGGTGTATTGCTTTAAGTTTCACCTATACTGTGAGACTATCATCCCAAATGGGATGAAAGGTCTAATTTAGGTACCAGAAAGGGAAAAGACTGAGACGCCTCCATCTGAGGATAACTCCTGGGTGACCAGCAAGGAGAGCTTTGAGGTGAATGAAGCTCTTTTCATTTTTGTTTTGCCTCAGTCCCTCATGGCAGAGTGCCTGGCAAAGGCCTCGCCAAGAGTGCAACCTTATTCTGTCGCATAAATACCTACCCTTCCCAACTAGGTTTCCAAGGTTTGTACTGAGGCATGCCCACCACTATGTTTCCTTTCTCTGTTTTCCTTTCCTGAAATGCCCCAACTGATGACTGCTAATGATCCAAACAGGTCCTCAGAGAAACACTGGTCTTTCCTTAACTTTATTTGCAGGGTTGGGCACAGGCTACTAGCAGGGAGTTCAGAGACAGTGGACAGTAAGCAAGTAGAGATCCCTGCAACTATCCTACCATTTTTGACACCAATGACAAGCTGGCAGGACTTGGCCTGAGCTATAACAGGACTAGGAATGCTGCTATCAGCTGGTTGCAAAGCCAAGTCATGTTTTCTTTTTAAGCAGGAAGAATCTATAATACCTGGCAAAGAGCATCTGCTGCCTTAATATTCTCTCCCGTTGATGAAGAACTGCATGTGGACTATAAGCGATAAGTTTGAGATACCTAGCCTACTGTCATGGTCCAAGCACACAGAAACTGAGAAGAAGCCCATTTGTTCTATTGGTTAAATATAGGATCAGGATGTCCAGGGAGTTCATTGAAAGACTTGAAGCCAGGTTTTTCTGTATAGATATAGTCCTTTCTACACCATCTAGGTCTCCTTGCAAAAAGGTGGGATATTTAATGTAATTGATTGATGTACTTAGCCTAATCAGAATAAATGCTAAATCAAAGCTAAATCTGACAAAATTTATACCAGTTTCAGTAAACATTGCTGACTAAATAAGCATATCCTTTGCACTGGATAGGCAAGGCTGCCACTGATTTTCAGAACCAAAATTATCTTTCTGCACCTATCACCAATTTGCAAGTGGTCTGTGAAGAAAAATGTTTGAGAATTTCTATTCAGTAAAGCTTGGCTTGTCCTGAATTCACTGACAAGGTTTGACAAAAATACAAAAAACAATGGTTGCCATTGCCTTGAGAGACCTTGTCATAAATCCTCAGTAGATGAATTGAGTTCATTCCTAAAATTACCATTGCTTGATTTCATTGCTTGAAAACCTTCAGCTGTCCAGATACTGCTCATCTATAACTTGAAACATCTGTACTAAGCGTAGCCAATGAAAAGGAACATTGGGAATTATAGTTCTATAATATCTGGAAGAGCACAATATCTCTATCCCTGACAATCTTTATTTAACAGTCTTTTAAAACTTGGCAAATTTCCAGTGACTTGGATTAAGAGATGCCCTTTTTCTAACTCTGTCTTGTTTTATGCAGATTTCTGGCCTGTAGTTAATTGAACGTATTGTTTATTAATGTATCCCAATTGGATTTGTTCAGAATAATCGACTACTGGATTTGTACAGAATAATGGATTATCAATATTTTGATTTTAGCTTAATAGTTGTTATGTGAGGACCATTTCAAAACTTTCTCTTGTTATAGTGTAAAAGTACAAAGAAACCTCAAAATGAATGTTTCCCTTCCAGGTTACCAAGGCAGGAGATATTGCCACCAGAGTCACCATGGGCATCGCTGCCAGCAGCACATATCTAGAGATGCCTGATCTTATGCTGCTGGCACGACCAGTTCCCTGCCTAACAGAACGGTGTGAATGTCAGTGTCCTGAGGCACTGCCTTTCCCCGATGAGGAGCTGCAGCTGTTTGCGTGAGTGCCTTTCACTGCATCACCATCCTTCAGGGATATATCCCCAAGGCCTTGTCTGTGGTTCACCTTGTAAAATGCATCCAGATGCTAAATTTTAATGTGATAGGTGGGAAATAGTGACATGTATGAGGAGCCCTTATATTGCCTCACTTTAGTTTTTAAACAATAGTTGACATTAAAATTACATTTTGCCCTAATCATGCTCCACTTCCTTTATCTCTACACACTATTTCGGAGATCAGCCCTGAGCACATCACTTAGAGGCTGAATAGAAACTTCGATCCAGAAAAATGTGTGTGCATCTGGTTTTAAACAGGAGTGTTGAGGAGAGGGATGATTCAAAAAATCCAAGATGGCAGCTTTGATTGTGCTGATGCAGTCAGCATTTTGATTTTTTAAATCCTCCCGTGGACAGATCTGGCTTTCTCTCCAGTTTCTTCCCATCCACGTACATCTTCCATCTCCTCCTTCCCCAGGCTTCTGCCCTTGAAGTTCGTCCGTCTCTATATCCATGATGAGGCGCGGTTCCAGCTCAAAGTCCGCCTGGCTAATGGCCGCACTTTTTATCTGCAACTTCTAACACACCCTCTCAGGCAGAACGAGGTCTTTGGGCACTGGGTACGGCTGCTATACCGCTTGCGCTTTTACCGCAGTAATGCCCCCCTTACTTATGAAAAGGAGACTGCACTGCATCACCGTAGACATACCTTTATTTAGGTGAGCCTCAGCCCCTTTCTCCAGCCCCTGTCCCACCATAGGATACCCTGTTCATTCCTCCAGTGGCCCAGATCTCCATGAAGGGGACTGATTCTTGAGATTCGGTAGGGATTCAGACCCTGATATTCAGAACTGGAGAAACAGAGAAAGCCTTACTGGGGAAACAATGAGAGCCCAAGGCCTGCTGGTGAAGCAGGTTCTGAAAGTAGTAGGTAATTGAGTTACGCTAGAAAGATTCTAAGAACATTTGGGGTCATTTTGACATTGCGGATGACTGTTTTGGGGGGGTCAGCTTCCTCTGTGCCTTTGCCTGTCTGTCCCTATCTGTCTCTCTTTTTGCAGCAGGAGGAAAAGGAGTAATTTTTCCTGGTAAAGAAGATGACGACACTCAGGGGAACCAAGGATTTCTTTACCCCCAGACTCACACACACTAATACAAAGAAATGCTTCTCCTCCTGGCACAGGCTCACCGGTGTTGGATACTGTCCTCCCCATGTGAAGTTACTGCAAATTCCCACCCACTTACCCCATCAATAAATGAATGAACAAAACTGCTTTGTACATAGCTGATAATTGTAAGACATCTGCTCAGACCTGCCATCTTCTGAACTAGAACATCTCTTCCTCCATTGTCTTCCACCCCACATTAGATGTTGCTGACCTTTCCATCAGGGAGAAGGACCCGGATTAATCAATCAATTCACTTTATTGACACAGGAACTGACTGAACAAACAGATTAGGAGAAGATTAGCTGGATTGTTGTAGTTCTGCTCCAAATATGATATGTGTGGCTTCTGTAATAGGGTTGGTGGTAAAAGAAGAGAGACTGGTCTTGATGCACTTCTGCCCAGCCTCTGTACAAGGCAGGAAAGGACACTGGAGCAAAAATGAGGTGACAACATGCTGAGGAAAAAGCAGAGCAAGAATCACTGTTTGTGGAAATCGGGAGTAAGTAGATCATTTGACTTCCCCCTCAAGGCCCCGTTCCATGCTCCCCATTCAGTCTTTCCAATATTTCAGGGCTCCCAGATACTTCAGTTATGGCAGAGTTCTTCTGCAGGAGTCCAAAGTGAGATCTACAGAATCATCCGGAGCCATCAAACTTTGTGCTACAATAACAATAATGGATTCAGGCTTCATTTAACCTCAGAAATGGTTGGATGATACAGAAGATACTATAAACTTGAGGGCGGGGAATGGACTGCTGTTAGAGACTCATCCAGATTCTTTGGCTCATCAGATCCTTAAACCATTTTTTTAGGATTTACATAGCACACTTGAGTATGACAGGCTGAATTTGCCTAAGTTCGTGGTGTAAAACTTGTTTAAGCACCACCCTTTTTTAAAAAACGTAATCCTAATCAGGTTATTTTCTAGCACACCCAAGTCACTGTTCTTTCTAGAGTAATACACAAATTGTTGTCCTCTAAATCCCAAGCATTGTCTTTTTCCCACTTTAGATATATTGGAAAATGTATATGTTACTCACCATTTGCCTGAATTGACAATTGCGTCAGCAAGGTTACTGGGGTGCTGTTGGGGAGAGAAGAAGGGAATAAAAAAGAAAAAAATGAATGAGCTTGGGGGCTTTGAGTTAGTTTCAGGAAAAGGTGAGCAAAGCTTTTGTCCCCTTTTCACAAATTTGAACAACAAATTCCACACCTTGAGTTGGGACTTGAGGGCTTTCCCTGCCTCTGCTATTGGTTGTGTACCATCTTCCATTGATTGCATGATGTTAACTACACATCAATGCTGATAAGTTGCAAGTGCCTAGAATCTCAAGTTCCTCCTTACTGTTCAAAAGTAAAGTCTGTCTGAAATTTAACTAGGCTCATGAGTGACAGAAGAACATGTCCATAGAATCACACAGAGTTAGAAAAACACCAATTAGATGATCAAATTCAGCCTTTCAGAAATGTAAATTAAAGCATCTCAGACTAATAGCTATTTATCTTCCGTTTGAACTCAGCTAGTCAAAGGGGGTCCAGTTCTGTGAGTGACCAACTGTACCCCTCTTGGAAAGCTTTTTCTAACATTCAATCAGTATTTAGCTTGTTTTAATTTAAATCTGTGTAGTTTTCTTGTGAGTAATATAGAAATAGTTTGCTAGTTACAACCACTGGATTATCTTTCAACTTTCTAAGAGTCTATTGCTCTGAAAGGTCTCCCTTTAAAAGTATTATGGAGGCTTAACCCTGCCCAGTTTCTGAACACAGCCAGAATAAGTCATCTGCTGCCATCTGCTGTTTTTCTTCTTCCCTTTCTCATTTCAGCAGCAGATGCAACTTGTGCTCTAGCACAGGGGTCTCCAACCTTGGCAACTTTAAGCCTGGTGGACTTCAACTCCCAGAATTCTCCAGCCAGCTTTGCCAGCTTCTGGGAGTTGAAGTCCACCAGGCTTAAAGTTGCCAAGGTTGGAGAGGCCTGCTCTAGCAAACTCCTCTTGTGTTTGGAGGCATTTATTTCCATTTATTTCTGATTCTTTTTTTTTATTATTAAATTGCCAAGATAGTATGAATGCCACACCTTTCAGAGATGCTCATGTCAGCTCACTTGGTTCATTACTACATAACACTTAGGCACTGTTGGGGTTAAAAACAAACACTTTATCTGGCACAAGGGAAACAAAAGGCTTTTTGGGCTTCTCAGTGCATTTGCTAATACTGTAATTTCAAAAATCAATCCTTTTTGTAGCCACCCATTAGTAGCCTTTTAGAAGGAATGTAAACTGCCAGACAAATGAACACAAATACATGGGAACAAATGCACAAACAAGTGAGGACATCAGGCCAATAATCTAGCCGCTTCTGTTTCTTATCAAAGAATCAAAAACAATTGGCAAATCAAATAAATAAATAAATAAATAAATAAATAAATAAATAAATAAAGGAGAGAAGAGGATTTGTTTGACTCATAAACATTGAAAGCAGAATGAGAAAACTACATGTAGTCCTCAACTTACAACAGTTCATTTAGTGACTGTTCAAAGTTACTACGGCACTTTGTGACATGACCTTTGAAACATCCCCATTATCGCATGATCAAAATTCAGATGCTTGGCAACTGGTTCATACCTATGACCATTGCTGTGTCCCAAGGTCATGGGATTTTCCTTTTGTAACCTGACGAAGTCAGTGGGAAAGCAAGACTCACTTAACTAAGTTACTAATTATCAACTGCAGTGATTCACTTAACAACTATGGCAAGGAAGGTTGTAAAATGGGGCAAAAATCACTTAACAAATATCTCACTTCACAGCAGAAATTTTGAGCTAAATTATAGGTTGAGGGGTACCTGTATATTCAGTGACTGACCATTTTGAAACTGACTTTTCTGTACCTTAGCTATTAATTAAGTTTTGGTGGAGTGATGATTGGTTGAATAAATTGTCTTTACATTTTAGGTTTGTAAGTGTGCAAATAACATCGCGGTTAATGTGCTTTCGGTCTATGGGAGAAAGCACAAAAGTTTTAAAAAGCATTGGCATAGCTGGCAATGGAGAAAATTAGTAGAGTGGTAAACAGCTTAAATATGAATGCTCTTAGTTTCTGCAGCCTCAATCCTATACTGAGCTGAAGAAGGCATCATATTTGTGACTGTAGCTTAAAATTCTGTGGTTTAGTTTTAAAACGATAGGATGTGGATTTACAAGGACACAACGTGTGATGTCAATGATGGATGTTTTTCTTCAGAAATCCAATTTGCCCAATTCCTTTTACAACAGATCTTTCTGCCTTTGCCATTTTTGCCAGCCAAATGGCTTCAGTGTTTGATTTTTTAGGATGCAAACATACCTGCTGCTTATGCAGCATAAGCAGAATCTCAAGAATTTTAATCAGCATTGGGAACAAGGGAAGCATTGTGAGATTGCCTAGATTCAATCTGAAGATATTCCCATTGTGAAATTGCCTAAAGAAGGAACCAAAAGGGAGGTAGAGATATCTCTGATTTCTGCTTCCCTCAGTAGATTGGTAAACCAAAAAGGATTTATCTCTCTTTTTTGTCTAAGTGCATCAAATGTGCAGAAGCAAAAAAAGCAAAAAAAAAGAACAAACTATCAATTCTTTACATGTTTACAAGTTGAAAACAGGACTAAAACTAAGAGCTTGTCAGCAAATTGAATCTATAATTGGTGTACTACTGATTGCTAAAAATATCTCTTTGTTCTCCCACAGTTATGCGGTATCCCCAATAACCAGGTGGCCAAACCAGGAAGTATTGCATTATTCTGTTAGTCACTTATCTACTTGGGCAAAACATGCCTTTAGAAGCGATGCAGCCATCATGCCTCACAAAAGCAAGGGGTTTTGATGTAGATCCTGCCCAAGTTGTTGACTCCTTGTCCCTATCTGTGGTGCATTGGGTTGCCAGAGGATCCTTTTAAACTACATAAAAAACTACACAAGGGAGAATAAGAGGGAAAAGATTCTTCGTTATCTAAAGATTCAAGTCTGAACTGGGGTAATTCTTCTCTCCATGAGCATGTCTGAAGTTTCAGTAATAAATTATTAATCAGCTTCTGTACTGCGCTTAGCAGGAAGAGCTGGCTATAATGTATTTCCTTGCATTATTTATTTCCTTTCCTTTTTGGTTAAAGAGTTACTTTGCTATAAAAGAAAGGAGAAGAGAAAGTAAACCTGTAATTAACAGACACACATACAAGCAAAGAAATTGATTCAAAATCTATCCATGACTAATGCCCATAAGCCTTGAATGGGAAGCCAAAGTCACAAAAGCAACAGTCAAGAAGGTCTTAATTAGCGGTCCAATCATCTGTAAAAGATGTAATAATGCTCTGCTTGTTCATGCTAAACAAAGCTGGGGTTGGTGCAGCAAAAGCTTTTACTTATTTTAAAAAAACATTTTAAAAAGGTACAAAGAAACACCAGGCAACCATTTCTCCAAATCCAGAAATGTGACAAGAGTGACATGCTCAATAAAAGTGAGTTAGCAAAGGATGGCAATTCTAGAGAATGGTTAATGTGTGAGCCAAAATTGGGAGAAGTTAGAGGCTTAGCTGCAGCCGCTGCTTTGCGTCTTTGATAAGTGTCATTGATGCATTTTCAGGCCGTGTCATTTTCACTCCAAATCACCTTTGACTTCCAGCCGGCATTCTACTACAGCCTCGCCCAGTTCATTGATGGCCTTGCAGGAGTAGGTGGCGCTGTCAAAAGGACTTGGTTTACGGATATTGAGAGTCAACACTCCTTGATTGTTTTTCTGCAGAAATTTGGGATCCCCGCTGAGATCCACTTTGTTCTTCATCCAGATTATTTTGGGCTGGGAATGCACACAAGTGGAATAAAATAGAAAACAATAGAAATCAAATATCTTCACTGTCGCACCCTATTTTAACCCAGGGCCATACATTGTTGTATCATAATTTTATGATTCCAAAACAAAACTATTTTGATTTGAAGTCTGTATAAAAAAATCAAAAGTTTTGATATGTTGTTTGTGGATTTCAGCAAAGTTCTTAAAGCTGCATTTTGGCTGTCCTTCCAGTTCTCCAAATCCGGAACCACTCATATTACAATTTAACTAAGAGACATTATAACCCATTGAAAGAAGAGCCAGGGCAGAAGAAAGAATGTATATTAAATTTTAAAAAATCTATTGCCAGAATTACGTGGTGCTGCTCACTGACGTAGATGACTTTAAAATTAGATTGGACAAATTCACAAAGAATAAGTCTACAGATACCCATTAATACATGACCATTGTGTTCAGAGAAAGTATATTACATTTACAAAAGATAACAGATAGTAGTATTTCCTGATGGCATTTTGAAGTGGCCTTCCTGGAAACATTTGGCTAGTCAGTTTGAGAAGAATACTTAGATTATAAGCCTTTGATATAATGCAGCTGGGCTCCCATTGCTAACTTTTCACAAAAATTCTTTCTTTTTCTAGCTGTTCCCCTCTACCTATTCCTTATCCTTCTTCCTACCCTTTTCCTTATTAATTCTGAATGCAAGCATACATTCATGGCAAGCAGGCTGGAGAGAAAGACATTATGGGTCCTTTCACAAAATGGCCTGAAATTCTTTTCCTCAGCCTGGTTCATTTAGTTGGGAGTCTAGCTGAGAAAAAAAAAATTGATTGCAAGTACAAAAGGAAGAACTTTGCTGGGGATAAATAGTAAGCAAAGGAAGGGCTCAATAATCCCCATCCACCAATTCTCCCTAGATGTGCTTCTCATTTTCTTTCCCATATTGATGAACCTTCTAAAATGGCCAGACATATCAACTGTGCAGGGGTCAAGCAATGGATTTTGAAATGTTCACAGCTTTTTCTCACAATCCCAAAAGGCTGGGCTGAGCCATTATATGAGTGCACACATCCCTAAGGCTGTTGTACATTATGTACTCAATCAGACTTGATAGCCATAAATAGCATTAAAATCTACTATGGTCATAGAATGGTGATTGAAAGCTGATATCTTGGTAGATTGGTCATAGAAACTTATTTCTCTTATAAATCTTTTGACTTTTAATTACTTGCCAAATGTAACAGCTATATCAGATAAGTTGAAAGCTATTTAACGATTATTTGCAAAACAAGAAAACAAATAGCAATGAATATATATGGGTTATTTTGATTAATTAAACATACCTTGCATTAAAAAAGATATTCTAATATCTTGCCTAATATTGGTTTCAATGTCCACTGTTTATTAAAACCAGCTCTTGCTTTCAATACTGATGATAAATTCTTGAATCAGATGTAATATTTTCTCATTATTTATAATTTAATTTTATCTTTAAAATTGTCTAACAAAGTAGAAACTATTATCTTTCCACACATTTGCTCTTTCCTATTCTCTTGCATCATTCAGTTGACTCAGAGTTCCTTCCAACAACTGGATGTCTCCTGTTTATCTGGTACATACTTTTGGATGTCCCCTCACTGCGCAGTTCAGGGCAGTGGTATAGCCAGCCACTACTGTTCGGTCTACCAATGGAGTCAGGAATATGGGGGCCATGCTGAAGTCATGTTCCTTATAGCTGTACTTTTTACTGATCAAGCCTAGAAGAATAAAAAGCTAAGATGATCATCAGTGGATTCAAGCTCCAATCTTACACTCAAATTTCCTTGGTATCTCGTTGAATGGGATTGGACTTGATCAGATGCATATAAGGACCATTCCTGGATCACCTTTGCTGATTTTGTTCTTTCACACAAATCTGATGCAGACTATTTTAGCAGTGACATATGGTTTTTAGAAAAATGCACACAAATATTCCTGTACCTGGGATCTTAAAGTACATATTAGTATTTCATCCTCAGGATGAATTTCTTTGCTAAGTATGATTTCATTTTTTCAAATATATTTTTCCTGACCCAGGAATATTAACATAGTCTGCAAACATGCAGGTTGGTAGAAAGAAAATTAATTTATTATATCTTCCATAGGTCAAGTTCTCAAGCAACCTCAAAAGGTTCTAGAGAACCCAGGATTTGTAAACAATCTCTTCTTCGAGTTACTATTTAGCGTCTTCCACTCTTACACAAGCTTTCCCTTTATTTAATGTTGGTATTCTACCCACACACACCCATACTCATGCTCTTACCATCCTTTGACAGCTGAACCCATTAATAACTTATTCAAACATGTAGGAAGATTTTCTTGAAGACAGTTTTCTACCAGTAAGTGATGGAGATTGTAGGCAGATGGTACCCCATTGACAGAAACTTTCAGCTTGTCCTGCTCCTTGGCTTTCTCCCATCCCCTTGAGGGTTAGGGTTGTGACTGCCACTCCTTTTCAAGAAGCTACTTATGCTAAGTGAAGGGCAACTTTGCAGCTTTCCTTTCACAGTACTGATTCATGATCTCTTTTTAAATCACCACAAATCAAGCACAGGATGAGTAAAAGTGGCAGGTGGACTGCTGGCTCTATGCCATTTTTCCATGCCCTGTTTTTCAGCTGGAAGAACACCTGGTCAGCATATCCAGAGACTGTACTGTGTTGTGATGGACATAATGGATTAATAAAAATTGGATTTTAGGGTATCGGGGGTGCAAAAATAATGGCTGTGTAATGTTAAGAATTTAATGTTTGAAAGTGTATTTACTCTTCCTGAGTATGGGATAAACATCAGTCCCCTCTGCTAAATTTCTTTGGCCCTACTATTTTTTCAAGCTATCTAGCTACACATGAGCTTACCAGTTTTCTGGATGTTTGCAGTGTTTTTGGAGACCCCAGGTTGCTCACTGAGTCCACAGATATTCTCGCTGTAGACTCGGAAGTAGTATTCATTGCCCATGATGAGATCAGACACCGTGCAACGGGTTGGGCGGCTGTGTTCATATACAGTGAACCATTCCTGAGGTTAAGATCAGGAACAGACAGAAAAAGGATGACAGGGAGGTAAGGAATAAGATAAGTTTGGAGCTAAACTTAGAAATGTCTTATTGATCACTACATTTAGAGACATTAATGTATTACCATATGAAGTAGTGAAGATTTTACACAGATTTCATATATTTGCTAGTGATGACTTAATCCCAACTGGCTGGTTTTCATATGATGCTATACAACAGTGCTGTCCAGAGAGGAGGAAAGGGAGGATACCCAGATCTTCCACAGCAGAAATTACAGGATAGCTCTCAAATCCAGCAGGATTGATGTATCGTATTTTGAATGAGACGTTAAATACTCATCCATTTAAATGGAGGGCATCATTGCTGTCCAGATATTCAATTATGCACCAGACTACAAACTGACAGAGCATGCTGACCTACACCATCCAAAGCCGTCCTACACAACAATGTACACATAAGGATAATGGACAGTGAGAGAGGTAGTTCTCAAAAGGCTTGTAATCCAGAGGACCCAAAGCTTCTTTTCACCTGCTCCACAGACCTCATTTTTGTCCTCAAACAAAATTGATAGAATGGCAAGAGTATCTGATGTTTCCTTATTCAAAAAAGGAAAGTTCCATAAGTGAATCTCTTTTTCTGTCCATAGATTATCCCAGCAGACAAATTTATTGCATCATATTCCCTTACTCAGAACCTTCCCTAGGATCCATAACACAGTGCCTAAAATAAATCAATGGCATGAGTTGACATACCATGTCTGAAAAGGACACTCTCTCTTAAGATATCATTCTGGGTAGAAAGCAGCAATTACTCTAAATTGCCAAAGCAGGTATTTTAGATCTTTTGATGCTGCTCTCACAGCGGTCTTCGAATTACTGCTGATCGTCTAGCTGTAACTGAATTGGATTTTGACAGTGAATTATTCTGGCAAGTGGAACTCCTGCAGTGGTAGTGGGTACGTAGTTTCTCTGATAATCTCAGCAGTAAACCTGCTGCAGTCCAGGTATGCTTAAATGAATGTTAACTGAGGATGTGCTAAGAATCTATCTATCTATAGATGCCTCTCTTTTATAATGTGTTCAGGTGACATGTCATCATCATTTGGGTGTGTGTTTGTGTGTGTGTGAGAGAGAGAAAGAGGGAGTGGGGAGGGAGAGATGGTCAACATTGCTGGATTGATCTTGTCTTCTATTCTATTCATTCACCTCATTTTTGATAGTAAAGAGTTAAAGGAAAATCTCCACTGAAGCTCTTAATTTATGAGTAGAAACATATGAACCCTGTTTTTAAGTCACAAAAGTCTTTAAAAATCAAAAGTTGCACTTTGATTTGGATCTGGAAAGCGACCAGTAGTCAGTGGCCCTGACTAAGCAAACACAGGCAATGTGATTGTTAACACCCAAATCCATTATAATTACTTCTTGCAAGAAATTGTTTGCTTGATTATGTGCCATCATGTCGATCACATAGTTAACACTTTCTCAGTAAGGGCCAGAAAAAAAAATCCAACATGTTCATAGGTTAGCCATGGGTGCTATAAACAAAATCGACTTTACCATGGTCTTCTTGTCAGCTTTTTGGATGGAGTAGCCAGTGATCTCTGAGTTCCCATCATCCTTGGGAGGCTCCCATTCTACTAAGGCATTGAAGCCCCATACTTCCTTCACCAGAACATTGTGTGCTGGGCCTGGCTTCTCTGCAGAGGAAGTGGTGGGCAAAGAGACACATCATTATAGAAACAGCAGAGTCCAGACGTAAGGTTGCTTGGTACACTCAAAATCACTAGGAATGAAAGAATTGAGTGGGTGGGGACAGTAAAGGGAATCTATTTATTTTTCAAAAACATGTTTAAAATATATATACCGGTAATATAGATACTTTTTTAAAGTCTTGCAGTAGTTTACATTTCCAATTATGCATTAGAGTGTATTAGTCATATGAATACCTTGAAATTTATTTGCTATCCATTGCTTATGCAAGGGAATCTCTGTATATCTGTTGTAAATGAAGCCACCACCATCCCTGTCTGTTTTCCTTCTTTTTCAGCCTTCTCCCTCGCCCCCCATCCCATCCCCTTTCTCACCCAACAGGCTCCTAGAAAGATCTGAAGGGATTATTTGCAGAGCTCCCTTAACATTAGGTTGTGGGAGGCCATCTGTGCTCTGTGATGCTTGCACTGCCTGCTAGGCTGTGCCAGTCAATAGTTAAAAAGTCAAAGTAATATTCAAACTAGATGCAGGAAAAGCTGTATCTTCACACTGTACAAATGCATGCAAAAGTGGCAGAATCTGTTCCAGCTGGCAGGGATGGAGAGCCAGCGTAAGGACCGTACCATTTCACATCTATTCCTTGTCCAAAGAACACTCCAGAAAAATCCATTGTAAGACACTAAATTTCACTTCAAATCTTCCATGAGGCAAAAAGAGAGGGGGAGTTAGATTGGGAGAGAGGGGTTTTTTTGGACTGTACTGGGAGGAGTGACATTTGGCTTAACCCATGAAGAATGCTTAAATATAGAGCTATGGAATATGATATCACCCTCTTGCAAGGGGGCAGGAAAAGAGTGCGTAAGGGAAGATGACAGACGGGGGGAAGCATCCAGCAAAGGAGAAAACATCCAGAGGATAGTAAGTAGGTACACTGAAGAGATGTGATATGCCTCCAAATGAGATGAAGGAAGCCCAGAAGGTCAGAGAGATCTGGACCACTCTGCACCTCTTATGTGTTCCCACATGCTTACTGAACCAAGTCGTGTAAGGCTTTCTGTCTCTTGCAGGCCTCAGAGTGCCAAGCATCTGGATTTCCGACAGATACAAGGAAACTAATGGAGTGGGCATGGATTAAGTCTTATTAACAGTTTAGCAGCTGCAGCAAAAAGAAAGGAGGGTAAGGGGAAAAGAGTTTTCTCTCTTGATGGCCAAACCCTTTCTGGCTCTCCAATTCTTTGGAAGGTAGAAGCCTGCAATAATTCTAAATGAACCTTCCCAACAGCAGTTTTCGTTGTACTGTAGCTATTCTCTATGAACTGTGTGCTCAAGAGCAACCACAATAATAGGAAGGGCCAAATAATCTATGGCAGAGACCCTGCTTTGCGCATAGGTGGTCTCAGTTTCTACCTACTGGCATTTCCTATTAAAAAATTAAGTAGCAGGTAATGGGAAAGACATTTTTCTGCCTGAGGTCTTGGAGAATTTCTATTGGTCTGAGTGGACAACCCTCAGCCAAAATAGAAGGTAGGTTCATATATCCCGTGTCTGCACAAACTCTCCTCATGCTTCAGAGAGTAAGATACATGTTAGAAAGTAGAGATAATTTTACCTGCAAGGGGACAGGTGGTTTCTGTAAGACTGGTTCAAGGCTCAAATTACAAGATAGTAAGAAGAAGTTGGAACTCTAAGTTTAGCTTTCTTTAGTGACTGTCTTTAAATAGCTATTAAGGGAGCTTGCACCGCTTGTGGATTTTAATAAGGCAGTCTACTTATCATCTTCCCCATAATTCATGCAGCTCACCAAAGGAGACCTACTTTACTCCTTGAATTTCCTGGCACCCTCCCCAAAGTTATCCTGGCCAACTCACTTTCAGAAAACTGTTTACTGAAGTCCTCAAGCCCTCAAGTCAATGGAAGTTGCCTATACCTGTTGTTCTCATAGCACTCAACGAAAGACAATGAAGGGGAGACATGATAGCAGTCTTCCAATATTTGAGGGGCTGCCACAGGAAGGAAGGGGTCAAGTTATTTTCTAAAGCTCCTGTAGGCCAGACAAGGAATAATGGATGGAAACTGAACAAGGAGAGATTTAACCTGGAAATAAGGAGAAACTTTCTGACAGTGAGAACAATCGACCAATGGAACTGCTTGCCCTCAGAAGTTGTTGGAGCGCCATCACTTGAGACTTTCAAGAAGAGATTGGACTGCCATTTGTCAAAAATGGTGTAGGGTCTCCTGTTTGAGCAGGGGGTTGGACTAGATGTCCTACAAGGTCCTTTCCAACTCTGATTATCTGTTATCTGTTATTAATCATATGGGTAGAGAACAGACGGGAGTGGCTTACATAAGGAAAGGAAGGCTACAATAGATAGGCATTAAGTACATGAGGATATAATATTAGATGATCAAGTGGACTGGATGTGAGAAAAAATTTGCATTAAAGAAATTAAAGACAAATGTTTGCATAAAATTGTTTAGGGAAACAGCGGCTTGTTATACTTCAGCATCTACTGAAACTATGAGTGATATTAACCTTTACATGTAAATATCTCAGTAATGAAAATTTGTGACTGTCCATTTTAGTACACTCTTTCTCTTCTGACCCAAACAGCAACTTACTTCCTCCCTCCCTCCTTTCTTTTCTTTCTTTCTTTCTTTCTTTCTTTCTTTCTTTCTTTCTTTCTTTCTTTCTTTCTTTCTTTCTTTCTTCCTTCCTTCCTTCCTTCCTTCCTTCCTTCCTTCCTTCCTTCCTTCCTTCTTTCCTTTCTTCTGTTAATTTGCAGTATGAAAAGCAAAGTGGCCCTTACCTACAACACGGATCTTGATATCAGCTTTGTCTTCCATGCTCTCAATCTGCACTGAGAGAGTATAGATGCCTGAATGATGTCGCTCAGCCTTGCGGATGAAGAGGATGGTATCAAAATCAGAGTCACGGATGTGGATCTCCTTGGGATCAAGAGGATGCCCATCTTTTGACCAGGTGACCTTAGGACGAGGTTTACCCTGGAGTAGATAAAATGTTTAGCATTAGCACTGAGGCATTCCACTTAGCAATATTCCTTTCACTTTCCAAGGAAATGTCACTGACCCACGGAAAAAGTAAGTTAGAGTTTGTACAACACTGAAAGTGATTTGCTCACTCAGAATCAATAATAAGTTGGAATTAGTGCTCAAAGTGGATGAGATTTGCATTGCAACTTGGCATAGTTCTTTCTGCTTTACTACATTATTCACAGGTGTACTGTGCTTTGCTTTTTTTTTTTTACAAATATACTCCAAAATTCCAAAGAAGCAACCTGAAGAGTTAAAGCATGGTTACAGCCATGTTAATTAGAATGAAGATAATATACTTATTTCATTAACCGAACAATACACAGTTATAATCGGGATTGTATATTAGTGAATCAAAGAGGCTGCCTGATATTTTCTAAGGGAAGCTAATGGCTGAGAACCCTTAAAGATTTTTCAGTTGTTAACAAACAGTTCTAAATATTATTAAAGGGAGGGGCTTATGAAAACTCTACATCTTTTTGAAGGAGGGAAAGAGAGGTGAGAAGAGAACTAACAATTTGAAAATACTTCTGAAAGTGTTATCCAGCTTTTTGATTTTTTGCTATTATTCAGCCTTTCACATCTATGTTCCTCCAAGAATGTCATGGCTAGAGAAGGCCTTCCTGCAAATCTCTGAGAGTCACAGGCTTTCAAAGACTTGGTTTTGGTTTGTTGATAAATAGAAAGTGAAAATAGGAGGTAGCTTAGGAATATTTCTCAGTGGAGGCAGTGCTGAGTTGACAGAGGTGGACTCTAAAAACAGAAACTCTGGAAAGGAGAATATTGATGGAAGAAAGAGTAGGGCCAACAACTGAAAATGGAGTTAAATAATGTTGGCTATTGAACCTTGCTAGTTTTTAGAAAAGAACAATGTTAGTGGGTTATTCCAAGATGGGTTTAAAAACTGTGATGTATTCAGGCTTGCTGGATCAAGAAACCTTGAACAGTGTCATCTGCAAGAATGGTCAAAGTCTGCAGAATTCCCATATAGTATCAGATCCTTTTTAGTACAATATCAGCATACATATGAAAGAAGTAGGGACTGACTAAGATGTCATGCTCATCAGATTTTTCCACACACATACACACACACGCACACACTGGACACTGCTGAACCTGAAGTACGCTGAAGAAAGATTGAGAAGCAGGGAGGAAGACAATGTTCTACCAGCCAATACTGCATATGCAGTAGCCAACCCAAGAAACAAAGAACTCTAGCCAAGACATGTAGCCCTTTTTAAACTAAATAAACATAGTAAGAACCTTTAGATATAAAGCAATATATGTGAATAATACCACCAACATTATGGACTGCACAACATGCCATTTGACATTGAATTAATAAAGCTGCAGTTGAGAGAAAAAAAACTCTCTTTAACAGTGCATTTGAAATCCCATCATGACTCCATTCCTTCCCCACTAACTATCAGCGGGAGAAAGCAAGAGAGGCCAGGTTTGGCTTCTAGACATAATGATTAACCTTGATAACACTTGCTAAGGAATGTTACTGAATCACAAGTAGATATTATTTGACTTAAGAGGAGGAGTGGGAAACATTCTAAAGAACGCTTTAATCCATGTTTCACATCAAATCCAGAGACCTAAGAAAAAAATCTATGATACTGTGAATTTGAGTGCTGTAAGTTTATCTCCTTTCTTAACCAGTTGCCTACCTGGAATGGGATTACCAGGTTGATTTGTTCCCCAACTTTCTTGATGTATGTCTGTCGGAGATGGCGAGGGAGACGGATCTTGGGTTGTTCTATATGAAGGCAAAAGAGAGTACATGGGGGAAAGAACTCAAAAAACATGCTGGAAGACACTGAATGGAAAGATGCGGGGAAATGGTACCTTGGGGAATGTGTGGTTTCATACCCACACTTTAGGAATTACTAATATACATCAGAAGTATAAGTGGAATTCTGGCAACTCAGAATCATCTAGATAAGGAACTAACAATGTCCAAAATCATCATGTCCAAGTTTCTTCCCAACGTGGCTGTGCTAGTTAAAAGGAGATGCTAGATGCATCTATCTAGAGTACCAGACAGAAATATTCTGCTAGGCAATGGCTTGATACCAAGCTTATGAAGGTTGGGCTAAAAAGGAGCTATAGAATGACTTGGAGTGCTTTTTTTTTTTTTTTTTTTTGCTATGTTTGGAAGAAAATTTGTGCCCCAATTATCCATTCCAAAATGGGAACAACTAAGATGACTTATGCAATTCCAAAACTATTAATTTTTTTAAAAAAAAAAACCCACTCAGGGGCTAAACTAGTTGAAAATACCTGGATGAAGCCTTTAAAAGAAATAGGAAGATTGGATTTTAATTAAGATAGGAATGTACCTTTTACTTGTAGATTTTAGGAGGAAATCATGTGCAACACTCCCAAACAGATTTAGGACCACAGTGGGGCAATCATTTTGAGGAACTTGATGTGTATTGGGTCACCCCATTGACCTACCCAGGGCTTGAAATCTCTTCTTATAAGACAATTTAAGGAGACAGAACAAGCTACCCTGAGTTCATAGTTAACATCTCCAAATGCTCAAAGTGACTCACCAACAATCTCACGAATGGTGACAGGCTGTGATAAAGTGGCTGGCAAACTCTTGCCTGCAATATTTACTGCAATGACCCGAAAGAAAAGCTTCTCGCCTGTTGGAAGTCCTTTGGCAGTAAAGCCACAGCGTTCTACAAGCTCTGTATTAGCAGGGATCCATTCATCGGCTGGGAAAGAGGGTGGAGTACAAGATTAGGAGATAAAAAATAAGTGGGAGATCAGAAGCCATTTTTTCCCCTGAAATAACTGAATGTTTGGCCAAAGGTATGTTTGCGAGGGGTATTCCCCAAGGAATTTCCAAGCATCATGTCATAGATATTCAGGGGACAGCAAACAGAAGAGAAATACGGTATATTCTGCTCAAATTTGACTAGTTCTTTATTTGTGAATGCTGCTACAGGGCTGGTGAAGGTTTAGCTGGTCAGACTATATCAGCCTTGTGAGGTAGACCAAATAGGAAGCACAGCCAGACGAGCTAACTCCATTTTATTGTAAAGTTGCATTAAGTGAACCTTGCAAATAATTTCTCCCCCTGCCCCCCTTTATAGCCAAAGAAACTAGGAGGGAACCCTTGTGAGATGTTTGCCATATCCACATTCTCCTTGGGGCTAAGCTGTCTTTTATCTGAACGTTCCCTTGGCTGTATCTCTTCTCCCTATCTTCCAAGGTCATTCCCATTCCCATTACAGGCTATCTTGCCAGAGATGAAAAGGGAAAAAAAAAACACCAAAGTAAGCAAAGTTAATCTGGCCTCCATCACTCTGGAGAACTCCTTCAATTAATTGCTTAAACCAGAAAGCTGTAAAAGGGGCCATGCACAGCATACAAATTCAGGTCTTCTTTTACTGGTACAAAAACTCACTCCCTTCCTTGCAGTACTCAATGAGGTAGCCATCAATGCCCCCTGCACCGATTCGGTCTGGAGCACGCCATTTCAGGGTGGCTGTCGTGTCTGTTACGTCCTCCAAAGTGAGATGAAGGGGCTCACTGGTGGGAGCTAAAGCAGAATTGAATGGGGAGTGAGATTAGTAAAATAATGTAAAAATATAACTATACACACAGAGACACACACATCATTTCTTAGTGTATAATAGACAATAAGGAAACAACAACCTGCCCATGCTTTCACCAGTTTTGCGCTTTTTTTCTAGGGTCATCCTTTTCTTAGTGCATTAGACTGCAAAATGTTTTTAAAAGCAAAAAAAAAATTTTTTGAATGTTTATGCACATCTCTTAATCTACTCATTTTAACACAATTGTCCCTAATGACTGCATGTTTTGCAGGAGATTCTGTAATGCAAGCAATTCATTATTCGTTTATTTCTCTATTAAATTTATATACCGCCCATTTCACTGATAAGGTGACTCTGGGCATGTTTTGTAATCATAACATTTATACCGCTGTATTCAGAGAAATAATAAGTATAACAACTTTGCAATTTGGGTATATGTTCTCAGGAAATGGTTGCGGTTATGGTAATGGTTAATTCAGAATGCATTTTCATGGAAACTTATATTGTTACTATGAAAATGCAATTTGAATTTATCTCTCCCATATCCAGAATCAAAAGCTCCAACAGAAATCTTGTGCTGTTGACCTGGAATTCTCAACTCTTCTTCGTGATCCAACAGCAGCTCTTTGGCTTCTTTGGTTGCTAAGTCTAGCTCAATAGTGGGTATGTGAGAGAAAGGGCAAGTCCACCTTTTCTACCTGTTCCAGTGTCTCATCCTTCCCTTGCCAGTATTTCATCCCAAGCTAGCCCTTGTGCTCACCGATAGGCATGAAAGGTTTGGTATTCTGGCTGGGTTGAGAGATTCCAATGGCATTGACTGCAAAGACCCGCATCTCATAGAGACACCCTTCAATCATCTTGGTGGACTCATAAGTCAGCTCGGTGAATACTTCAAAATTCAGTTTCATCCAGCGCATGCTACCCTTCTTCTTGCGCTCCATCAGGTAACCTGGAGTGCAAAGGAGGAAAAAAATGATGTGGGGTGGAAGATATTTCTATAATCAGCATTATTCAATCAATAGTTATCAGATAGGTAGGTAGGTAGATAGATAGGTAGATAGATAGATAGATAGATAGATAGATAGATAGATAGATAGATAGATAGATAGATAGATAGATAGATAGATAGATAATATGTATACAGATAATACATATATGGATGAAATTTATTATAGCCTAAAATTTTAATCGTTGATTCGCACTGTGTTGACCACATAGTCATTTTCTATATTAATTCTTAACTTAGAGTTTAGAGTGATTTTTGGAATGTTAAAAGGATACACAATACATTCAGATACAGATAGCCTTTGACTTATGGCCAGTAACTTAAGAACCATTCAAAGCTACGATGGAATTAAAAAACAACAACCCTTACTTATGACCCATTCTTGAAGTTATGACTGCCACACCACCCCTACGATCATATGATTGAATTTCAGGTTCACATTTATGACTGATTGCAGTGTCTTACAGTCACATGGATCTTACAGTCTTACACTCACATTTTATGACCTTTTTTGCCACAGTTGTTAAGAGAATCAATGCAGTTGTTAAGTTAGTAACGGAGTTATTAAATGAATCTGGCTTCCCCATTGAGTTTGCTTTTCAGAAGGTCACAAAAACTACTCATATTATTCTGGGACACTGCAACCGTCATAAATATGAGTCAAGTGTTTGAATTTTGATCGCGGGACCATGGGAGTGCTGCAATGGTTTTAAGTTTAAAAAAATGGTCATAAGTCTCTTTTTTCAGTGCCATTGCAACTTTGAACAGTCACTAATTGAACTGTTGTAAATTGAGGACTACTTGTGGTATCCACAAAGAAAAGGGTTCTTGGTTTTCTCCCACATCCCAATGTTGGATTGTCTCCCACAGGGAGACCAAGACATGAAGCAATGTTAAATTGACTAGGATTACAGTAGGTGGCATTGCTATTTTAGTTTTAGTTTCAAGGAAGCTAAATAATCAAAATATTATTGAATGTGCTAAAATGGCAAAGGCCGGGCAAAGCCTTTAAAAGAAAAATAGCTTTCAGAGAAGAGCAAAGATGTTCTTGCAGTTGTGATGCTTTTTAATTGTGAAGATAAATTTGCATGGATTTGTCCATGTTATATTTGCCTTTCGCATTCGGGGTCATTAGGCCAGAAGACCTTGAACAGTGAGTTGAGACTCCCTGGGGATGGGAAATGATTCTTTTCCTAAACCTATTCAAACTTGTGCAAAAAAAAAAAAAAAAGAAATCAGGTGCTCTGCTAAGCTTCATTCTAGGCTTTGCTCTTTGCTTAGCTTGAATGAGCCCACAGCATGTATCGTCTCAAAATTTGAGAAGCATGTATTAACACTAAATATAAACAGTTGCAAATTTAAATTTATTTAAATTATATATGTATGTTTACTAAACTACTAGATGAATATATATCAAAACCGAGTGGAAAATTTAATTCTTGCCCAACATTGGAATAATTACCTTTATTTGGGAAAGGCATCTCATCAATACATTTATCTTTTTAGGGTAATCCCCTAAACTATTACAGAATCTTTGTATTAGGCAATGCTGTAGCCCCCCTTAAAGACTGAGAGAGAGTCAAGCAATAGGATGAGATTATATTTGTTCCATGGCCTAGGACAGTGGTCACCAACTGGTGGGCCACGGACCACTGGTGGTCTGCGAGAAAATTTTGGTCGTCTGCAGAGAAATATCACCCCCAAAGCACCCCGCAAAGCGATTAATCCAGGCTGCGTGGAAACACAAGGCTGTGCCACCCACATGGCCCATGGGAACACAAGGCTTGCGTCGCTTGCATTGCGAACAACACGAGGTAGTGAGGGGAGGGGGAAAGGGGCAGAGGGGGGGAACTTGCCCCTCTTGCACCACACTCCTCGCCTGGCCACCAGGCTGCTTCTTTCAGCTTCTTTCTTCTTCTGCTTTTGGCTGCACACAAGGAAAGCAGCAAAAGTCTTTCTTTCTCTCCCCCAAACTCCACCAGGGACCTTGCAAGGCATCCTGGTCCAAGAGGCTGCACCGGCAAAGACTCATTTCTGGCAGAGTTTAGGGGAGAGAAAGAAAGACTTCTGCTGCTTCTGCTGCTTTCCTTGCATGAAGCCAAAAGTCTCTCTCTCTCCCCCCCTGAGAACAGAGCCCAAATAAAGAACAATCGATTGGTAGGAAAACTGGGTGGGGAATTTTCCTGCAGACTTTTTGGGGGATTTTCTCAGGGTCTCTGCAGATAGGAAAATGCAGAAAAGTCTGCAGGAAAATCCCCCACCCTGTTTTCCTACTGATCGATCATTCTTTATTTGGGATAGCAGGATACCCCCCCCCTCTCTCCTTCCCCCACTGTTAGCAAGCCACTGTCAGTCAAAATTCATATTGGTGGTTCACGGGATTTAAAATTATGAGTTTGGTGGTCCTTGAGGTCCAAAAGGTTGGTGACCCCTGGCCTAGGAAGTCTACCATTCCCTAACTTTGGGTCCCATGTGTCTGAATAGTCACCAACATTAACTTGAAGTACTCACCAGTAATAGGCATACCACCATCATACTTGGGTGGTTCCCATACCAAAATGGCCCAGTCCTCTCCCACAGAAGTGACACGCACAGCTTCAGGAGGATCGGGAACATCTGCAAAAGACAAGAAGAAAAAATGTTATAGGTCAGGGGTGTCAAACTTGATTTCATTGAGAGACATATCAGGGTTGTGTTTGACCTTGGTGGGGGAACTGAGGTAGGCATGGCCAGGGTGGGCATGGCCAGCTCGACATCATTTGTGTCAGGGGCTCCTATGGGTGCCCAAGCAGGCTGCCAGCAAAAATGAAGCTCCAGAGGGTCGCGTACGACACTCCCAAGATCCATTTTCACTGGCAGAGGCACAGTGGGCCAATCCTTTGCTGTTTCCAGGGCAGCTCCATGGGCCAGATCTCAGCATCCCATGGGCCAGATCTGTTATAAGTGAAGAATTGCTGGGCAGAAAGAAGGACTCCTACATTCCCATTGACCTACTAACTCACCCACAACTTTGATGTTGAGATAGGCAATATCCTCGCCCACCGGATTAGTCACCTTGATAGTATATATGTCTTCATCAGAGCGCTCAGCACTCTCTATCACAAAACTGCTCAGCTCTTGACGCTCTTCTATACGGACCCTACCTTCTTTTTCTGAAAAAACCTGAGGGAAAATGGAGGAAGGCAGAAACAATCAAAGAGATCTAGAAATTTGCAGACTGGAAAGAAAATATACGAAGAAGCCAAGATTTCCAAGAGCAGTAGAATGTTCAGCGTTTCAGAAAGATGGAGTGTTGCTTTAAAAACCAAAACAAATCTCAACAGTTCTCACAATAGGGCAAGCAGTTTTCAACAGTGTGAACCTGGAGCCTTACAAAATCATTGGCGTAACACATTATCCTCGCTCAGCCTGGAACAGGATTTGGTGGTTTGGCATGTTGTGTGAATCAGCTCATTAATTTAAAAATATCTACATGTAATTATTTTAAATAAAATGTACCTTTTTCTCTTGGCCTTAGCTATTAACAAGCTGCAATGTTAAAAAAAATATTTAAAATAAACTTTAAACGAACATGACTGATATGGTTAGATTTGGAATATATATACCAGGGACTATAAGAAAAAAGAAACTTTTAAAATAATCAAATCTTTAAAAACACTACACGGATTAATCAGATGAATCCTAATTATTAGCATTAATTGAATCTGACTTAGGAAGTGGTGATTCTCACAGAAAGGACACTGTCATAGGAAGCATTATTTTACTGATAATTTAATTGTACTTACAGTATTTTAAGAAAATGAGGACTTTTAGCGTTAGGTTGACTTGCCAGAGAGGTTTTAAGCAATAAAAGTAATAAAATATCTTAAATAATAGTAAGTAATGTCTCTTTAGTCCTTTTCAATTTAATTAGGATTGTGAAAAGCACTAATGAAGTAATTTGTAACACAGGAAGAAAATCCCTCCCTGTGAAACATTACAGGAATATGGCATCATTTGCCTAGGGTTGCATGGCTGGTTCCAAGGCCACTTCCAGCTGTCTCCAAACTGCATGCATAGACAGCCCAAAGAACCTTCCAAAACAACCTCAGAAGCTTTGTTCCAGGATTGCAAAAGAGAGATATGGTTTCTGCTCTATAATTATGATCCCTCTCCATTTAAATACTATACATTTTCTATTGTGAAATTATGGCTGAAGACATGGAATGGGCAAAGCAGCTCCACCTTGAGCATTTTAAAGTTGCTAAGTGTGACGCTATCATGGACCTGCTATTTCCATCAGTATCCTCCCAGATTTTAAAATTTGGAAGAAGTTAATTTTGAGGGGCATTGTTACAAATTAGTTAGCATTCTTTGCTTTAGCCTCTCTGATTTTGAAACTGAAGCTTTAATATATTTTATTTGGACCCAACAAATACTTACTTCATTGCCCTTAATCCAAGTTGCTGTTGGTGCAGGTTCTCCAGTAATGTTCACGTCGAGCCGTAATTTGTTCCCAGCAACAACGACAATAGTGTTTTCATTTGTTTTCCCTGATCCACAATCTAAATGGATCTTGGGGGGTTCTGGGGAAACCAGAAGGGACAGTGAAACAATTTGTCCTCCACAATAGTAATGCATTACCTGGTATTTCCAAGAATGATACCAACAGCTACTAACAGCTCTTGAGAAAGCAAAAATGGGGTGGCTGATTTGAGTTCCTTCCTTTCTTTTTTAATTGGAACCCATTTCTTGGGGTTGTCATTATAACCACTCTCTTGATAATTGATTGCCTGCCTACGCTCTCACTCAGAGATGGATTTTTATGGAGAGCTGCTTGTAACACTGCATCTATCTCAGCTGGAGAAGTGCATTGCTTAGTTTGTGTCAACAATTCCTAGCCAAAAAAGAAAAAGAACTATTCCTAAATGAAGATAATTATTTCCAGAAATGTACAGAAAATGTACAGAAATGCATTTAGTCCAGCATCCTTGAGCCAATCAGATACCTCCGGAAGGGCCACAAGGAAGACTTGAAGACAATAGTTCCCTCCTGTATAGGAGAGGCTCAGTTGTCATGGCAAATACAGCTGGTCCTCGACTTACAACAGTTCATTTAGTGACTGTTCAAAGTTACCCGTTTTTCATAGTTATGACCTTTGCAGTGTCCCCATGATCACATGATCAAAATTCAGATGTTTGGCAACTGGTTCGTATTTATGACCTTTGCTGAATCCCAGGATCATGTGATCACCTGTTGTGACCTTCTGACAAGCAAAGTCAATGAGGAAGTCAGGTTCCCTTAACCAGGCAACTAACTTATCAGTTGCAGTGGTTCACTTAACAACAGTGGGAAGAAAAGTTGTAAAAAGGGGCAAAACTCACTTGACAAATGTCTCACTTAATAACAGAAATTTTGGCTCAATTGTGGTCGTAGGTTGAGGACCACCTGTAGTTACAGATAAGTCTTCTTCTCACCTAACCCGTGCAAGCTGGTTACTGTCCCTCCATCCTATAGCAATGAAAGTCAAAATATGCAAGTAATCCTCAACTTACAATCATTTGTTTAGTGGCTATTCAAAGTTATTATGGTACTGAAAAAGGTGACTTATGACCAGTCCTCACACTAATGACTGTTGGACATGTGAAAAATCAGGTGCTTGGTAACCAGCATGTATTTATGATGGTTGTAGGATCCTGGGATCCTGGATCATTGATCTCCATTTGCAACTTTCCCAGTTGCCTTCTGACAAGCAAATTCAATAGGTAATCATGTGATTTGCTTAACAACCAAGTCAAAAAGGTCATAAAATCAGTCACTATTATGATTAGAAGTCAAGGACTACCTGTAAATGTTTGCTACATGATGAAATACTTTATTCTGACTGCCCTGAAGCTTCCACCATTCAGGTTCATGAGATCATGTTCTCCCTTGGTTTCTTTTATTTTCTAAAATTAAAACACCCCAGGTATTGTAACCTGTCCAAATATGGGGGATGCTTTAACCCTCTGAACATTGTGACTCGCTTCTAGCTGTTCAGGTGAGATTCTTGGGCTCAGTAAAAACTTTAGGCCAGGTTCCTTTGGTATGCAGCCAGTGAGTGCCATTGGTCTCCCTCTGACATCTCTGCTTCTGTTAACATTCTTTCATGTAGGGAGATGAAAGGGAGTGAGACCTCTTCACTTCACTCATTCCAACAGTTCTCAGCAAGCCTGAATTTTGCTGTCTTGAAAAGAATTCTGAAGTTCCTTTACTAGCCAACATTCTGCCAAGATTGAAAGAATCCACCCACCTTGCTTGGGGACATATTCAATCTTGATCTCTAGAAAAGAAAAGAAAAAGAAAAAAACAACAACAGTAGTGAAACCTCTGAGCAATACTTTGAGGTTATAAATCTATATTGTTACTTTCTGTGCCACTTTACAATCAGGGTGTGTATCATCCGCAAAATAGTGTCCTCTGTGAAAAAAGAGCGCCATAAACTTCCTTACAAACTGAAGTCAATCATATCCAAAAGATTACATCCATGACGAAGTCACAGAATAGGCAATGTGGCTTCTGCAGTTAGCATAAAAGTTTTGCAACTGAAGCATTCATTTTAAACACATTCATTTAAATACATATGCACAAAGTACCCAGTACACACAATGAACCATAGGACCTTGAACCCTTCTTTTGAACCTCCTAAAGTTCCCCCCTCCAAAAAAATCCCCCACAGCAATGGGCATAACTTCCCTTTTTTAAATTGAAAAATGAGGAAGTGCTATAATCTAAAAGTCCAAAGGAAAAAAAAATTCCTAGAAAAATCAACGGCATACACTTGAATGACTTCACAATTTTACTGTCACTAGTCCTTGCTACAATGGCAAAATAATAATAATAATAATAACTGTGTCCTTGTATGCAAAAATGTGATCTCCTAGTTTTAACTAATGAGTTTGGTGCATTTCCTCCAGACTTGGAATAAAATTTGGTTCAGCATTTTAGCTACAGTTCTTCAGTTCATTTCCCCTTGCAATATTCACGCAGTTTGTCATTAATTGCTTTGCAGAAATCCCTGTTAACAAGAGCACAAATTTGTGGCACAGGTCATTTTTTGGCTCACAGCAATTCCAATTTAAGTTGGCAAACTGAGAAGCAATCCTTGCAATCCAAAACGAGAAACAAACAAATCATGTATTTGCATAAAGGAACCTTTCCAAGCGTTTCATGTAATGCACTCATGCACCACGTTGACTAGATATGTGGTGGAAGTAATTTAGAAAACTGAAACTCATGTTTTAGTATGTTTCTCAATGAATACCATCAGAAGTGATATTCAGCAGGTTCTGACCAGTTCTGGAGAACCAGTAGCAGAAATTTTGAGTAGTTTGGAGAACCAGAAAATACCACCTCTGACTGGAGATTTTACAGTATCCTTCCCCTGCCATGCCCACCAGGACACGCCCACAGAACTGGTAGTAAAAAAAAATTTGAATCCCACCACTGAATATCATAAATACATGATATTCAGCCACTCTTTTGCACATGAACTATAACTGTGATGATCATGAGTATCTCAAGAGCTTTGCACTTATTGGAGAATCTTAAGTCTCCTACACAAGTCCATCCCTGAACTGACCCAAGAAGTTGAGTTTAGCAGATAGTGAAAGAGCATATCCATCAGGGATGAAGGTGTAATCTCCCTCATCTTCAGGTCTCACATCATCAATGACCAGCTTGTGGACCCTACAGAATAAAATTGAAATTATGAACAAAGGGTCAGAATGGATCCATTCAATTCAACTAATTTGCAGGGTTGGCATTCTAATTAAGATCACCCTTCACAGATGGCTCAGCATCTTAATTTTTCCTCACCATGAAACAAATCATTTGTGGTCTATTTCTCATCCAAATGAACAAACTAGCTGTCCAGAGGTGAAACAGCATACATTGCATCAAACTGTCATTTTTCATGCAGTATTTAAACTCTAGGCCCCAAAGCAAAGCAAACAAAGCTGAAATAACCATCAGAAATGATGTTTTGTGAAACCTCAGTTCATTGCTTGTAATGTATTTAGCACTTAAAAGTAAAAGAAAGTGGGTATGCACATGTTCACATTAATAAATAAATAAATTAGGAACCACACCCTTAAAATAAATATTGGGTTTGCCTTTATTACCTTGTTTATTCTTTCATTACTTCAGAATTAATAAATCACATTAATAAATAAATAAGGAAATAGTGAAATATATTGGATAGAGAGATGTACCTTGAGATTTATACCCAAGCAAAAATACAAATGGAGTCGTAACAAATGGCAAAAATCCACTTGTGGGAACATCTTCTCTCTGGTTATATGATCTGCCCATTCCACCGTGCCAGGCAGGGAGAGTATGTTACATAGTGCATCAGTTAAAGAATTTAGACTGGTGGGATCCAGGAAGATATTCTCTGCTGTCTTCCCCATTCAGTGGTGAGGTGGACCCCCAGTCTCCTGGCCATTCAGAAATGTTTGAAGACCTTGGCTGTGCCAAACTTGCTTGGGGTATGCAGAAAGCATTCAAGCTTGAAGTTAGTTAGCAGCACCCTTGAAGGGCTTCAGCCAACTTTTTAACTTTAATAATTTTATACTTGTTTTAACTGTCTCCAATTGTATTATATTGTTTATGGTTCTTATGTTTTAAATGTGCAACACACAGAGCCCCTTTGTAAGGTGAGATGGGCAATCTCCAAATCTAATAAATAAATAAATACATAAGATTAATATTGCATTATTGGAAAGATAAATGTATGGCTCCAGTTGTTCAAACGATTAAAAATCTGATTACACTTGCCATTCATGCAATCCATGAGCAAATTACTTATAGATTTTGTATGGACAAATACAATGAAAAATAGAACTAATTTCAACTTAACATGGTAGGGTATAAAAGAATGCTAGATATGTAAGTGTATTGAAATAAATATATTGAATAAAATTTACTTTTGATAAGGATATATAAACCTGTAATTGTTAATTTTATATAGCAATATATTGTACTTTGGGGGGGTTCCCCATTTTGTGTGTCAAATTTTATTTTCTTGATAATACATGTATTTGCACCATAATTTTCTTTTTCTGTTACTAGTTTTTTTTTAACCCATTCTGCCTCAGTTTTATCCAAATGCTCACCTGCCCTTGTGAGTCATTGTGATGCGTTTACTGGGCCGGATCTCAACTCCATTCTTGTACCATTTGCCAGTCACCTTTTCATCGGACACTTCACACTTGAAGACAGCTTGTTCGGTGGCCTTGACCGTCAGATCAGCAATACCTTGAATGACCTCGAGCGGTTTGTCTGGATGGTAAGAATTGAAGACATAAATTTCACTTGGAAAAACCTCCAAATTCCCTTTATAGACTTTCCATTGATGGATCCATTGGCTGCCACAGACCTTCAACTGCAAGATCTGCCTCTGATTGGCCCCCATTGGTTACAATCTGGTAGCGCCCAGCATCTTCTTTGGTAGCCTCATTGATGATCAGCATGTGCTTTTTGCCATCTTTTCTGATGCGGTACTTGAAGGTTTCTTCACGAGTCAACTCCACACCGTCCTTCGACCTGGAGATGAAGAAAGGGAAAAGGGAAAAAGATGGAGAAAGGACATGGCTGGAGAGACATGGCAATGTCTACAATGCAAGTAAAACAAGAAGGAAGGCAAGGAACTTGCTAGCATCATAATGCACAGAAAATGTAGCTTTTCCAATTTATTATAGTCATATTTTATTATAGTCATATTTATTATAGTCATATTTTCAAGAAATCTGATTACATTTCCCAAAATTCTTCTTTTTATGGTTCTATATCTCTAGGCAGCATTTCCTTTTTAAACTATGTATTACCTATAAATTTATCGTTATTATTCTGCTAATCTAGAATTCTTGCTTCCTATTTTTAAATCATATAATTTTATAAAAATTTGAAAAGAACTGGCATTTTAATTTTTCATCACAGTACTATTCTGTTTTGTTTTTTTCTGCTGAGTTAAAAAAGGAAAGATGAAAACAAATCAACAGGAAACATATGTTGGTGAATTGAAGAGATAGCTCTGTAGCCAATACCAGAGACTGGGATTATTTAGAAGACAGCTGATTGGCTAGAAGAGAAAAAAGGAGAAAAATAGGAAAGTTGAACTGGGAACTTACCACACTACCTGGGCTCCTTCCTCAGATACTTCTACTTCCAACACTACCTTGTCTCCCACATATACCTGTTGGTCATCCAGACCACTCACGACTAGGACAGGTGGTTCTAGGTACATAAAGATAGAAGATATAATGGGGATATTGCACACACAAGGCTATATCTTTCAACTTTATTCTGAAAGTCATCACCATCTTCATCATTTTCTCCAGTTGTATTATATTTGCATGCATCCTCCATCCTCACCTTTTACAAAGACCTCTGTGAAGCTTTTCTCATCTCCAGCCACACATTCGTAGGCTGCATCATCCGCCAGCGTTGTCTTGGTGATTGTCAGGATACGTTTCTTACCCACATTCTCAAAAATGTACCTATCCACAAGAAAGAAAAGAAAAACATGGACTTGCACAGGAAGAACCATAATATTGTTTCCTTTGTCTCCCAATATATTTTCTCATTTCCTATCCCCTAGAACAATAAACAGGCACCCTGGCTTTACCACCTCATTGCTCAGACTTACTTGCCACTAGGCTTGATCAGTTGCCCATTTTTCATCCATTTGATCGCTAAGTCAGGATCACTCAGCTCCACCCACATCTTGATCTTGTGGCCTTTGTCAACTTGATAGGCGGGGTCCAGTTTCTTAATGAAGGCTACAAAAGAGATTGAGAATAGACATTCCTTTTGTGCCCTTTGGACTGGAGGAGGTAGAAGGCTAAGAGAAGGCTAATGAGGCAATATCGTTTATATGTGATGCCAAAAATGCTAAAACTTGCCACATAACTACTGGCATTAAACAGAAGTTATATTTCAGTCTCCACCAGCTTAGTCCCTTCTGATACCTGCACTTTTCTTGACCTCCACCTTGGCTTTCTTGAGCCTTTTCAACATGCCACGTAGATCAGTGATGCCATACTCAAAGGCAATTCGCTCATACTCGCTTTTCTTGGTCACACCCTTAAGCAGTTCCCAGATCTCTGGTGGAATCCCCATATCATCATCGTCGTCCTTCTTTTTCTTCTTTTTCTTCTCTTCTTCTTCCACTTGCACTTCTCTACAAAGAGGGATAGAAGAAGAAGAAACTTTCGAACCTATTCTCTAGAACAGAGTGGTCCCCAACCTTCCTGACTTGGCAGCCTGGCTTGTGGGGTGGGGAGGAGACAGGAACCGGGCTGTACCAGTTGAGCTGCATGTGCATGCACGTGTGTGCCAGGCTGCCCCTCATGTGAGTCGAGCTGTGTACACATGTGTGCTGTCCCACAGCCCAGTTGTGAATAGGCCAATAGTGGGCCATAGTCTCAGGGTTGGGGATTAGAACAGCCAATTCTTGTCCTATATTGCATTATAGAAAACTCTCAAATTTGTCCAAAAGAAAGTTTGTCCTAAATTTGACCATCAAGGAGATGAAAAAAAATAACATAAAAGCCCTCTCCCCACATCTACCTTTGTTATCATATCCTTAGGAAAGCTAAGGCCATCCCTTTTAGAGGAAAATTACTTGAGGAAAAAAAAGAATGCAATATACTATATACATAAATGGACATTTTTCTGCCTAATGCTGCCTGATACAGATACAGATAATCAGAGTTGGAAGGGACCTTGTAGGTCATCTAGTCCAACCCCCCGCCCAAGCGGGAGACCCTACACCATTTCTGACAAATGGCAGTCCAATCTCTTCTTGAAAGTCTCAACTGATGGCGCTCCCACAACTTCCGAGGGCAAGCTGTTCCATTGGTTGATTGTTCTCACTGTCAGAAAGTTTCTCCTTATTTCCAGGTTAAATCTCTCCTTGTTCAGTTTCCATCCATTATTCCTTGTCTGGCCTACAGGAGCTTTAGAAAATAGCTTGACCCCTTTCTCCCTGTGGCAGCCCCTCAAATATTGGAAGACTGCTATCATGTCTCCCCTGGTCCTTCTCTTTACTAGACTAGCCAAGCCCAGTTCCTGCAACTGTTCGTTGTATGTTTTAGCCTCCAGTCCCCTAATCATCCTGGTTGCTCTTCTCTGTACTTTTGTACTCTGTACTCTGCCTGGAAAATGCTGAGAGTTTAAGTCTGCACCTTAAACTTGCCAAAGTTGAGAAATATTGCCCTAGACTGATTGTCTCTGCTGCTTATCTATTTTCAGGCAAAGAGAAGTTTACCATTACACCTCTCTTCATTCCTAATATCTTCATTTACTATACCTTTTCTTAAGCAAGCCAGTGAAATCCAGCTCTCCAGCAGCATCACTTTTGTGTTCTGCACTGCAAGGAAAAAAACAAGGATCTAAAATACCATGCATTGTAATTTTTAATGTTTTGCTTCCTCTTATCTTCTGATTTTTACAATATTTTGTGTGAAGAAGAGTCCTGGAGATGGCTAAACTTGCCCATTCTTTTGTCTCATTGTGGTTTGATTTTTGAATTGTTTTCATGATCCAATATACTATGCCAGCATTTCCTTCCCTGACACCATCACCCCCATATTTGTCAGGTTTAGCAGTAGAACTGTGGAGACAGCACTACAGAAACTATAGTCCAACAGAACCAGAATGATTAAATGGAGGTGGGCTTTTCCAAGAAAGGGATTCATCTGTGCCAAAACCATGAGTACTTACGTGCGTTTGAATGTTTCTAAAATATTGCCAGTTTCTTCTGTTCTTGGTGCTGCAGGAGAAGATAACAATACTTCAATTCTTTTATGTTTATGCTTATATGCTATTATAAGCTGCAGAGTCTCTCTGGATAGTGAGAAGGGCAGCATATAAATTTAATAAATAAATGAATAAAAATAAACAAAGATTTGAAGGAATAAGGGAGTTTACGGAGATACGTATGGGAAAACAACATGGAAATTAGAAAGGAAAAAAATGATCCTCTAAGCCAAAAACACTTTTTTGCTCAGAATAACTATGCGTACTAATGTTAGCTAAGGATTAAGTTCCAAGCATATGTCATCCACAGATATGAGTAATGGAATGATAAAATATCCTGAAAACTAAAATTCCAGACAGGGATATCAGCCACACAAAATCACCATTATTAATATTAATCTGGCAAATTAATCTTGACCAGTATAGAAAACTATTTGGTGGGAAATAGGTTTTTATTTATTTATTTATTTATTTATTTGCCAATTGTTTACAAGATAATAAGTATAAGTGTATACATAGTTGTGAATACATGAAATGGGTATGTCAAGACATGTAGATTGAATTTGTACAATAGCATGGGTCTTGGCTACAGTTCAGTTAGGTAGTTTGTGGCTCAGTAAAATCTATGGAAATTCTCAGTCTCCATGTCATGGTTGTCCCAAAAATGCTTTCTTTCAAATCTCCATAGACATTTAGCTATGCACTTTGGGATGAATACCCTTCAAATGATTCAGGAATGACCCTGAGAATCTCCATAGATATTTATTGAGCTGCAGACTACATAACTGAACTTTAGCCAAGACCCATGTTGTACAAATTCAACCTAAATCTCTTGACATCAGAAAGAGGGCTAATGAGCACTTGGATCCTTCTATTCTCCACCATTCCATCAGAACTGAATAAACTTCTTGGATGAAAAGTGAAGCGTCTTCTAGCAAAACAAGAAAATCCAGTTGCCTTTTGAAAGACAACACTTGTGATTCAGTGAGTTTTGGGAAACCCTCTTACTGACTTAAAGGGTTGTATGAACAACGTCATTTATCTCTGTGAGCAAAGAATGTTATGCAAACATTTTAGGTTTTTTTTAAATTTAGGTATAGAGATTAGCAAACAGTGTGAACACGGTGATACCTTCTGCATCTATATTGAAGACACAGCTGTCAAAAAAGTCTTTGGCTGTCACCTCAATGCGATAGTCACCTCGGTCTCCAATTACTACTTTATCAATTTTCAGCTCATAGGAATAAATCTTTGAGAATAAACAAAACATAAGAACAAAGTTTATTAGTAGCTATTTTTACTGCCACTATATCACTGACATATAATAATTCTGAACTAGAAACAAGCATCTCTATATTCCAATGGTGTTAATGGGAGTTTTAAGGAGATTCAATAGGATATGAAAAATGTAGTTGCAAGAGAGAGACAATAGTAGCAAAAAATGAATTACTGGACCTAAGATACCTAAGTTTGCAATTCTCCAACCAAAGTCCAACAAGTAGTTTTATTTATTTATTTTATAATTCAGGCTCTGATCAGTAAAAGGGGGTTCAATAGGTAGTAACATAGTTTTGCAGGGAGATTTGCAACAGACAGAAAAGCATTGAACACACCTATATTATCAATATCTTACCCCAATTCTTTCCCCTTCACTGTGCTAGTTCCTGTTAGTTTGGTAAATATTTGAGACTAATGTTTACCAAAACTGATCTGTTTTTGCTCTCAGTGTCTTTAAGCAGTTAAATCCCAAAATAGTTAAATCAGCTTAAAATGTCTTGTTTAGACTGAAATTAAGGACACTTTCAGGTATGTTTAGATTTCTACTTCACCCGTTTTAAAAGTCTCAAGCTCAAGATATTCCCAAACATTTAAGAAGCTGTTTCCAAGGAGCTGTCTGGTTACTCTTTAATTCAACTTACTGTTGTATGAATAGCTTTATAATGTCACAAGTGTCATCCAGCAAATTTCTCCGTCACCCAGCAGTATTGTATATGGAAAATATCTCCAACCTGATGCTCCCTCCCTCCTCAGACCTTGTTCTTAAAAGCAGTAGAGTAGCCTTTTTCTTACGGTGAATTATAGTTATTGGAAAACAAGCAAGCAAATGCATTTTGGCTAGAATAAAAAAAATAGGGCTATATATTCCCATGGAAATCTGATTGTTGGAAAAGTTCTACAAGTTCTCCAAAATGTACTACAGATGGTCTTCGACTTATGACTGCAATTTCCATTGCTAAGCCAGATAATTGTTAAGTGAATCATAGCCGATTTTACCACCTTTTTTCCCAAAGTTGTTAAGTGAATCACTGCAATTGTTAAATGAATCATGTGGTCATATGAATCTGGCTTCCACCATTGGCTTTGTTTGTCAGAAACTGGCTGGGGAGGTCACAAATGTTGACCACAGGACTCTGCAACCCTTGTAAATACCTGCCAGCTTCCAAGAATGCAAATTTTGATTACATGTCTCTGGGAATGCTGTGATGACAGAATGACTGTCAAGTGTTATGACCAGTTGTAACTCTCTTTTTTCAGTGGCTTTGTAACACTGAATAGTCACTAAACAAATGGTTGTAAGACATGAACTTAATTTGTACAAAACATCAAACTGAAAATTTAGAGAGTGATGAGTTTGGGGAAAGCACACATATTTAAAGCCAAATCAGGCTTAGCCTGGGAATTGTGCTTTGGCAGAATTCTTAGCTCCTATTGAAAAACATATTTCACAGTATTCTTTTGAAATAAGTCATGGTAGTTAGAGTAAAGTACTTTTAACAGCGCAATAGATTTTGAGAGAACAGACATCAGTATCTCTTATAGCCTCCTTTTCTACAGGGGCTCACATTTTTATCCTTGTCAAAGTCCTCTTTGAACTGGAATCGTAGTCCGCTCTTAATGCCCAACTCCAGCCACTTCCCCTTGAACCATTTGATGGTAGGTTTGCAAGGGAGCTGAGCTCCATCCAACTGTATATTGATAGACACATCACCACCTATAGAAAGGAGACATCAAAATCAGAACACCTGTTTCCCTATCTAAATAGGCACTTGGTTATCCTATTCATCGAACTCAAGGCAATTAAATTTCTAGGAAAAGATGGGCTCTCTCCGAAACCTTGAGGAAATTAAATTAATGGCATTCTAAATGTGCTGGACTACAAATTCCAGCATTCTTAGACTATGCAGCTATTAGTTGTGGTGGCTGGGGATGGTGAGGTTTCAGGTCAACCTTGCTGAAGGCAGATGCTCTAGTTGATACTAACCTAGAGGAACCAACAGTTGCTTTATAGTAATTGGGAGAGAACCACTTCCTCTCTAAGAGAAGATTGTTCAAAGTGTCCTGACTATTGCTGATATGCAAAATGATCAATTATAACATTGATCAATAGCTTAAGGCATGTGATAGAAGTCTATATGTACTGGTTGCTTTAATCTGGCAAGATTTCTATCTGGAGGTAAGAACAACAAAGGAAACTATTCATATGTAACACCATACGTTGTTCTTAGTTCTGGGCCTGTACACACCTAACTCTATAGCTTTATTGTACACACTAAATTAGCAAAAATTAGAAACAAGCTTCTAGGTTCTCTTCCTGCTTAAAAGCAAGCAATTTTTGGCACTGTAATATCCTATCAGTAATAGTCAGACATATATATATAGAGAGAAAGGATGAATGAAACATTTTAAAAAGACTACTCTACCAGGTCTAATAAGAGACAGCTACCTTTTCCTCCTATCCTTTGAAATGCCCTTAGCAGTTTCTTTTGAAATTGTTTTGATCTCAGCTGAATGCTGGACCTGTACATTTTCAAACTAATGTCTGATTTAACTGCTTTGGTTTTCCCTCATCTTCATCTTTACTATTTAAGTCATGTCTCTTAAATTTCAAGTGTATTTTTGATTGATTTGTATCAATTATTAGAAAAGAAAGAAAGAAAGAAAGAAAGAAAGAAAGAAAGAAAGAAAGAAAGAAAGAAAGAAAGAAAGAAGAGAAAGGAGGGAGAGAGGGAGGAAGGAAGGAGGATCTCTAAGTAAAGAATGATGCACAACAAAATTATAAGATTTTTTTTAAAGTTCATCTAAATTTTACTAGAATTTAGAATGCACATGAATCTTCTGCCTTTCTACTTTGCCATTTACCACAATGTACTAGCACATTTTCTGGCTTCTTGATGAAGACTCCTTCTGTCTTTGTAGAGGGATCCCCTTTGTCTTCCACTGGGGAGGAAAAGGATAGAGTGATTAATTAAGGACAAAATGTTCCTGGGTGATTGGAAGTTCTAGGATACAGCAAAGCAGGAGAAACTATTATCATTGCACTTAAGTTCTAAGAAGGAAGGACAAATTATAGGGCATAAGGCCAAAATATCAAGAGCATGATTCAAGACAGCCCTCTATAAAAAGTATTCCATGTCCTGCTTACAGTGAATATTATTTTCTCACCAAAATATTTTATCTCAAAATTAGGGGTGGATGAGGGAGCCAAGTTTATTATAGATAAGATTTGATTAAAAAAAAGAGCTAACCCCAGAATTCTAAGCATCATATACTTCCATATAGTTTTAATTATGGAATCTTTCTGGACCAACTCAAGGTATAGAAAGTAGGAGGCATGATATTGCGGTGGTTCTTCTCCTTTCTCCAAGTCCTGGTGGTATTTGAGAATTTGAATTGTGGGGAAAAATTAGAATTTGAATTGTGGGGCCCTGTTTTACAAGGTTCATCAAGACTCCAGTCTCTTCCCACTTATATTAGACATCTATATGGACCTGCTGGGTGAAGTCATCATCAACATGAACTATATATCTCTGTTGTGATACCATTGGGGTTCCCCAGTGTCTCCAGGCTGGTGGAGGCCTGAGTGGAGAAGAACTGACTCAGGTCAATTCTGCCAAAAGCAAATAGCCATGGGTTCTGAATCCTCTGAAATCATATATTTTCTATCTTTAGCTCTGAATGGAGCAACACTTGCAGTAATTCATCCCCTAGTGTAATGGCATGTAGGAAAGAATGGATGAAGAGACACTGCCAAGGAAATAAGAAACAGCATTGTCTGTAGCTAGATAGTAGGTAGAAACTTAGAAGAGACCTTCACTAATTTGCTAAGGCACATCTCTCCAGAAACTAAGGAGCCTTCCAGGCCTCTTGTTCCACCCGTTTTTCAGCTATTGGTGATGCTGTCTCTTCTCTGACCATTCCCTTGGCAGTGTCTCTTGAAGATAACTTGAAGATTTCCAACATGCCTATGTACTTAGTTATCTTCCAGTTGAATTACTATAATAAATTCTGTGTAGGGCTCCCCTTGAACAGCATGTGGAAACTGCAACTTGTCCAGAATGCATTTTTAAAAAATTTGTGTGGGTATTTTTGGAACGTCATAATGTGCCCTTATAACACTACTTCTATGTGAGTTGCACTGTCTTCCAATGAGCTTCTGGGTGCAATTCTCAGTGTTTGTTGTTACCCATAAAGTCCTGCATAGCTCAAAACCAGATTACAGTACTTGTAGGACTGCCTAATGTCCAATGGTTTCTACTTGGGCAGAGTGACCAAGAAATGACAGGTTTGGGCATGGTCCAGCTTTCTCTATTAAGCAGCGTCATCATAATTTTTCTCTTCCAGTATCTGCCCTGAGAAACAGCATTAATCCAGAACTCTGGATAGTCCCCCTTTTTGACTTTTTGCAAAGATTTAGAGAACTGGTTGCTCCGTTGGATATTTGAGCCAGGATGCTAAGACAGTCCTGCTACCTGGTTTCTTTTGCTATTTTTCTAGAAGGAAATATTCTTACCTCCTGGAACCTGCGTTGCTGGAGCCTCAGCTAGAAAAAATAAAAGAGGGGGGAAATATTAGATGTTTGATTACAACCAAGGAGTAATGTGCTATTTTCCACACAGTCCTAAGTGCAAGTAATTCTTGACTTACAATGGCTCATTTAATAATGGTTCGAAGTTATAACAGCCTTGGAAAAAGTGGCTTACAACTTGTCCTCAAAGCTTTGACCATCACACTACTCCTGCGGTCTTGTGACTGCAATATGGGCTCTTGGGCTCACATTTGCAACTGTTGCAGTATCTTGTGGTCTCATAGTCACAATTTGAGGATCTTTCCAACCAGCTTTTGACAAACAAAATCAATTGGGGAATCCTGATTTGCTTAACAACCTTGTGATTCACTTAATGACCACAGTGATTTGTTTAATGACTGCAATACAAATTGTTGTAAAGTGGAGTTAAGTCATACAATGATTTCCTGCAAGAACTAGAACTGCACTGCTTAGTGATCGAATTATGGTTGTAAGTTGAGAACTAGCCAGTGGTGAGATTCAAATAATTTAACAACCAGTTCTCTGACCTAATGATTTCTTCCAACAACCAGTTCATCAAACTGCTCAGAAAGTTAACAACGGGTTTTCCCAAAGTGGTGCGAACTGGCTGAATCTCAACACTGGGACTAGCTGGATAAATTCTTGTTGCAACACAGCTTTTCTCAGGCTTGTAAATATCTCAGATCTGGGTATTTAAATTTTTAGACACATTCTTAATGCATACAGGATAGTCTTACAAAAAAAATTGAATGAAACCTTGTCATAAAAAGCAACAGCAGGGCCTTATGTGTGAGTGAAAGAGAATGCCTATAACAAAGAAATGTTTGGTAAGGACTATTTTTATTTTATTTATTGTCAAGCGATTATAAGATTACAGGTATAAGTATAGACATAGTTATGAGTACATGAAATGGATACATATAAGAAAAATAAAAAGAAACAATAGGACAGGGATGGTAGGCACATTGGTGCGCTTATGCACACCCCCTACAGACCTCTTAGGAAAGGGGTGAGAACAATAGTAGACAGTCTAAGGTTAAAGTTTTTGGGGCTTGGGGAAAAAACCACAGAGTCAGGTAGAGTATTCCAGACATTGCCCACTCTAATGCTGAAGTTGTATTTCCTGCAATCAAGTTTGGTGCGATTAACCTTGAGTTTGTATTTATTGTTTGCTCTTGTATTGTTATGATTGAAGCTGAAGTATTCATTGACAGGTAGGACATTGCAATATATAATTTTATATACTATACTTAGATCAGACTGAAGGCGGCGTAGTTCTAGGTTTTCTAGGTCTAGAATTTCAAGTCTGGTGGCATAAGGTATTCTGCAACGATTAGAGGTGTATAGAACTCTTCTTGTGAAATATTTCTGGACTCTCTCAACTGTATTAATATCAGATACGTAATGCGGGTTCCAGACTGATAAGCTGTATTCGAGTATTGGTCTAGCAAATGTTTTGTAATGTTAAATGTTTTGTAATGTTTTGTAATGTTAAATGTTTAGTCACTAGGAGTTTAAGTGCAACTTTTCTTTATTAAGTTTGAATGTAGCAACTAAGTGATTTTTCCTCAGTGAATGTTTGGCCTTAGGAGCTTATCCCTATTCTTTGTTCCTCAGCTATAGCTACAAAAAAAAGGATCAGTTAAAAAATAATGTCCAGTCAGTTGAAACAAATAAGTTTCTCAAACCATGCCACACCTACTTATAGTATCATCTGCAGAAGAAATAATGCATGGTTCAATACAATACTTCAGTGTTCTGCTATGCTATAATTAGTCTAAAACTGAAGCAAAAGCTTTCAAGGGATGTGGTGTTGTTTTTTTT